>NC_134317.1:42453176-42765690 GCF_964195595.1 Calonectris borealis
TGTCATATTCCTAACCTCCAGTTATCTGTGGCAGGTGGGGCTTCCTGAACCAGCTGTATTTAGTTTTAATTCTCTTCTATGAATTTGTCCATCGTCTGTTTTTGAACATCTATAAACTTCTGTTACCCACAATATTTTGGAACAAAGTGTTCTACAGCTTGTCTATGCTGCTAGCTGCCGCCTTCAGTTTTCATTGAAACTGCTTGTTTCCTGTGATGCCTTCTACCTCCTGTGATGTAAAATGCAATAAATGTCACATGTGATTTTATAGACCACCTAGAACTAGGACAGTTCCCTATCCTTCCTACTTTATAGGAAGAGAAAGCTGGTCCTTGGGCAGAGACGTATGATCCTACTTACTGTCCTCAGAGGCCTGGCACACTACAAAGGGTTGTGGAGGCAGACTACATGCTTGGGTTGTGCAGCCCAAAAGTAACTTGGTATTCTTGGCTATCTGAATAGCACGGCTTGTCCTTGCTCGTACTGAATGGTTTCAAACATGCCATGGATGACGATAGCTCTCTTCAGTTGGCCAGACCCTCAGGTAAAATGTCCAGAGCTTGTTTATCTTGCATCTTAATTATCCTGTGAGACGTATTGTGCAGTTGTTTTCCTGATTCTGTCTGGTCTTCTGAAGACTTTAAAGTTGTGTGACAAAGGTTATGTCATGGACCAAATGTATTCCTTGGGTCAATGCCCAGGAAGCCAAGTCTGGCACATCCTGCCCTTTATTTGCATGAAGAAATTGAGAAGTTAATATGAGGAATTATCTTTTATGCAAGAGACACAGGAATATTCGTCCAATATCCATAAAAACTGAAAGATTATATTCTGATTCATCCTCTGTGTGTGAATGGAGAAAATCAAAAGACAAAAGGATGGCTTGTGCTGGCTTTGTTTTCCTCATGCAGGCAGTGCCGGAGCTGGGCATTGCATTAACAGACCTGTTAATAAAATATTCCATAGCAGCCAGAGCAGCTCATGCTTAATGGAAAAACATGAAATGTTCCATTGGGAAACAATTGCCCTTTGTGCAAGATGCATTTCTTCTCTCTCCCTTTTGTTCGAGGAATCTTACTTGGAACAAAAAAAAGCTTGTCCCTTCAGACGTCCTCTGTTTGCACTGCTTACTCCCCAAACCAGGATCATAATCCCTTGTTTGGACGACATAATCAGTTACACAAATATCAGTTGAGATAGCACAGACAGATTATAGCTTCCAGCAGGATGAGGGAGGATGGGTCAAGCTTTAAATACCTCTGCCTTTATGCAACTGTTTTTCCTAAGGATAAAGCGAGAGGAATATAAACAAGAATTCTTTAGGCAGATGGCCTTTAGTAACCTCTCCACGAGGCATCGGCAGCTTGTAAATGATAAGTGGTCCAGAGAGCTTTCCAGACCTGGGTGCGGAAAGCCTTGTTGCACAGCTGAGGGGAAAGATGCTATTGGAAAACTTAATGCTATTGGAAAAATAAAGGCAGATAATTAACAGTAAAGAGTGAAAGCCACTATAGAAGATAAAATACTTGCTCAGTTTTAAACCACAGTTGACGGTTGACTCTTGCAGCTATTTAGTGCAATGGTTGTTAACTTGGGAAGATGGAGGATACTTTTAGGAGCCATAAACTGTAGGTTGCTTCATCTTCTCATTTGATGTGACACGGAGGTATTCTGCCCTTGATGTAGGTCATGCTTTTGTTTCCTTAGGGGTTTTGCTAAACTTGTAAGGAAAAAGGGAAGTTTGACCTGTTGTGATTTAAGTGCCATGTAATGTGTGACAAGCACCTGTTTCTAATCCAGATTCATAAATAGATCCTTGAGAGTCCCTACAAATCCAGCCTATTTTCCTGACAAATTTCTCCATATATATGCTTCAGACTTTGCATGACTGAGCTCAATAATTGAAAGATTGAAATCCTTCTCTGATACATATTTTCAAGAATTGTCATCTTCCAAACTAAGTTAGGGGATGCTCAAGCTGTACAAATTGGAATCACTATTGCAACACTGTTGATGCAACAGTATGAATAAAGTCTCCAGAGATATCTTTAAAGATTTCTCTTGGACTGTACTGGAACCGGTACGTCTCAAAACTGTCTCACCTCAGTTACTATCTCTTCATTTAACAATCCAGTTGGCTGCTATCCATGTATATTTATACAAGGCATATAGAAAGACTTTTTCTAGGCTGTGAGAACTCTGCAGGTAGAGCAGTTAATATGGAGAGGAGGATTTTGGTCAAGATGAAGAGTATTGAAATAATAGTGTGGGCGGAGGTCTGGAAATGCTTATTCAGCCAGCAGCAGGTGCAAATGCAAAGCAGGTAACTTGTTCAAATGTCTGCTTTGGGTGGGATCGCCACACATTAGTGGTTTTTTGTATCTTCAGATTCCTAGCTGGAAAAGGACATTGTTCGAGACTTCCCAATGAGTTCACTTCTGTCTTAGTTATCTAGCAGTTGTTTAAGCCAGCAGTTTTGATCACTTTTACAGGAAACAGTGCAGATGACAAAATTCATTCTTACATCTTACTCAGACCTTCATCTCCTAAGTCTAGCACGTTAGGCATTGATGGATTTTAGTCAGAGGCCAGAAATAAGTAACATAAACTGCTTGATTTTACTTGTGCTATCCAGACAAATATTTTTGTAGGATGTTTGAGGGCCTTTTGCTGCATAGGATTTGGAGACAACTATTGCCTCTTTCATATTGGATTTGAGATACAGTGTGCAGAGCTGTGAATGACAGCTAACCATTTCAGGTACTTAAATTGGGTAGGAAAACTGCAGCTAAGTAGTCATTGCCCTCTTGGAATGATTGTCACTGGAGGAGAATTAAATGTATAAATGCATGCAGAGTTAGATGACCATTTTTGCAAAGTGTTTCCATACTTGGTTGAAAAACTGTAGTGAGTAAAGGTGCTTATTTTCCTAGAAAAACATAATAATAATAAAAAAACCCAGGTTTGATTGCATTAACCTGAGTCTTTGTGAGACGTAATTCTAAACTCGCCTTCACCTTTAGCATGCCACAGTGAAAACTGGACACTTGCGGAAGAGATTATGAGAAATGAATTAGGAAACTTGTCTGGCAAAGCTTTTTTCACCTTTTACCAACACACGTGTAAATTGTGTAGGCTGCATGCCCAGTGTGGGTGTAAGGCTTAGTTATGATTCAGCTAAATGGAATGTAAATGAAGTCTCCTATAATGAAATGAGTGGGAACATTTTGGACTTTCATTAATTTCATACTGTAAAAAGATAATTCAAAGAGCTGCTTCTAACTCCTGAAAGATAGTTTTCAAAAACCTGATTAGAGACGGATAGAATTGGGGCTTTTGTTGAACTTAAACCTTCGATGAGAAATGTCTGTAAAATCCTCTTATCCTTGGTGCCAAGCATGATTTGAGAAGTGAAATCTTGAGTGTCTGAAAGGCATAGACAAATTGAATTTAACACAGAAAGGTTGCCAATAGCTGGAGTTAGGCACTGTCTCTGAGCTGAAGAGCTATTGGAAGTGGTAGTAATTTTTAGTAAAACCAGTATTCAAGTAATGACACTTTAATAACTTCAGCCAAGGGCCAAAAAGAACAGAGAACAAAGTGGGATGGTGTAAGTTAACTACGAATCAGCTGGACTAACGCACCACCCTCATAGTTCTCAACCAGTGAGTAAGAATTTAGCCATGAGCCAACAGCAGGACATTTGTTAGATGTATACTTCAACATGCTTCTAAAAAGGACTTGATTCTGCAGGTGGTCTTGCAATTGCCCGTAACTGCACTTGATCAGATTTTAGGAAAAAACCCGTCTTTAGAAGCTGAGACAATCAACTCTGCTGTCCGCCACTGGTTTTTGAACTGCAGTTTGTGTGCTGAAAAGGTAGAATAATGCAAGCAAAACAGTACATCATGTGAGGAGTGATTGTGTAGTCCAAATTAAATTGTAGCCCTCCGAACTTGCAGTATTTACTTAAGATGCATTTGCTGAAAGAATCACCAGAAGACATCAGGATAATCATGTGTGTTATACCACCAATTGGATGCTGATGAGGAGAGGATACAAAATGAATATAAATATAATTGTAGATGACATGAAGAGGCACACGAACCTAAGGTAATTTTGTAGAGCCGAGCCAGAGTAGCGAGTAGTGTTGAAAATTAGCTGTTATAATAGCCGATTGTTTGCACAGATCTTTTTTTTTTCCTGGAGAAGGAAAAGCTCGTTGTATTCAAAGATGACAGAGCAGATGGAGGACAAGCTGTGGCCAATTTCAGGAACGTAGCTGCCTTCCCCGTGCACAAGTGCTACAAGCCTGGGCAGTGGCAGGGGAGTACCAACCACGGCAGGGTGTGCAAGGCAAAGGAGCTGTCGCACAGGAGCCCCGACCAGCGGGGAAGCAGCCGTGGGGCTGTAACAGCTACTGGAGCAGAGCAACATGCCGTGTGCAACCCCCTTGGGAGCAACGAGGAAAATTGTGACAGCAGCAGGAAAGCACTTAGAAATTAAATGAGAAGACAGTCCTCTGCAAAGTGAGGTGAGAGTACTGGGGAAATGCTACCTTGCAAGTTCTCTGTTGTGCTCACATACACAACAATATGCAAACACGGGCAGTACTCAATACCTACAATCCTGAAATAATTTCCATACATGAAAGGTAGAGGCCTTACAGGGGACAGAGGTCTGGTAGTCTCTGTATTTCTGTTACATTACAGGCATGAGCCATTAGATAAGGTTGAAGAATCTGACCTTCGCTTCATGAAAGCCTGGAAAAATAATTATGCTCTTTCCTTGGTGGGTAATAGCTCAACAAGGCAGTAGCTTACAGCATGCTGCTGACTCTCCTAGCTGTGATTGACTCTTCTGCAGCGTTTCAATATGCTCCTGGTTGTCAGCCTTGGGACTGGTTAATTTATTTACACTCTGAGTATTTATGTCTTAAAGCTCATGTTACGGCACGTGTCCTATTTAATAGGAGTGAAGATGTCTGAAAATTAGCCTGATATCTGGAAGATCGTGCTTATGTTTAGGTGCTAGTAGACTGTTCAAAAGTGCTGCCTAATCAAACTGAAGTGATCAAATTAAAATTCTGTGACACTGGCATTTCTGAACCAAAATTTAGAAGTCACAAATGGAGCTGACTGGAAAAAGCCCAATTGACTGGAAACAGAGTCTGGGATGAGACAGAGTCGAGGTTGTTTCCTTGAGCTGAGAAAATGGCCAAACCACAGCTGCTAGTCTTGTCTGGAGCAGACAGCTGTAGAAAACATTTTGCTGTGCAGCAAAAGGGCAAATATTAGGATGCCATAAGACCCACTTGAAGTTTGGCTTGCATAGCTGAACTCTGTGGTCAGCTCTTGCCCTCCCCTTGTACCAGCAATATTCTTAGGGGTGAAGGAAGAGCAGAATTTGCCCTGCTGGCAAGCAACCATGAAGCTCCTGATTTTATAGTTGAATGATAAAGTGCTTATTAATATTATTGTACCATCCCTATGCGGAGGCTGTCACCTAATATCCACAGGGCAACAGGAGCAACAGGACTGGGTCTCAGTGCCAACCTTCAGTAAGTTAAGTGAATTAAAGAAATAAGCATGAACAAAAAATACTGCTAGGTCTAGCTCTCCAGTAGAAGATGTGACTTTGAACAGTCGTTAGATAGACAGTTAGGTGAAAAGATAATGGCCTGCTCTGCTTTTGGCTTGCAACATAAGAAAATAAATCTTAGGCTTTTGTGGGTCATAAAAAAAATTAAAATTAAAAGGATTTAAGCTGGACTAGCGTAAACTAAACTCTTGCTCAAGGGAGCATCACTGTGTGGATGCAAGAGAACAGCTTTATGTGAGAGATTGTTTTGATGCAAATAAGGCTGTGATTTACAAGTGCCTTTTAAAAAGTAAAATGTGGATGTGCAGCTCTGATGCTGGGTAACCACATGGAAGCAAAAATATCTCAGTGTAGGATCTGCCGCTCCAGTGATCCTCATCAGTCAGCATTCATACACTTCAGCAGAGCAGTGCTGGGAAACGGATCTGGGCAGGCAGTAGATACAGGAATTGAGTATAAATCCACAATTCTCATTACCTCAGTACCCATAGAATAAAATTGTAGGTCCTTAAAATATATTCTTTTTTCATTGAAACCAGTGGTGGATTAGCAAAATGTTAAAACTTACGAAGAGTATGAAACTTTAGACAAGTTCATGATATAGTATATGTTCCTTGTGGTATTTTTCTTTTTTTCTTTTTTTTTTTGGCACTAAAATAAGGTCTTAATATTCAAAACTGCCCCAATGTTTTCTTCCTGTGGATTTCTGAGAGCAGCCGGATCTGGAGGTTAAACAATTGCAGCTTTTGAAAAGAGAAAGGGTTGGGAGCAACAGTGTCATGATGCACAGACGGAAAAGAATTTTTGCAACAAAAAGATCTGTTAATGAATTCTGAGTATTTATAGCTCTGTGAGCTTTCCTGCAGAGTTTATCTCCATGGGAAGTTATTAGCTCAAAAGTGAGCTTAGTCACAAGCCGCTTATAGGGAATATTTCTATTTATAATAGTCTCATTTCAGTAGCTGGTGGTTCTATGACATGATTATTTACTAGTTGAGGTGTCCAGTACTGCTCGGGTCAAAATTTATTGCTTTAGATATAAGTGTCTTAATGGGGAAAGAGCTATGCAACTGTGACAGGCAGAGGAACACATGCTATGTAAGGGTGGGATGGAAGCGGAGAGAGAGATGTTGAAGCCCTATTGCTTGCCCAGTAACCCTATATTTACACTGAGCAGCAAAACAGGGGTTCCCATGGCAAAGGGAGTGGAATAATGGGAAATGTATCAGTGCTAATGTTGTGCATGTTATTTTTCATCCATTTACTGCTTTATCTGATCAGTGGTTTCTGAAGCAAATATGCCTTTTGCAGTGCAGGGTGAACGGGGTGTACATATGTCAGCACAGTAGAACAGCTTGGAGCGTGAGCTGATATTAAGGCCATTCATGCATGAGGTAATTTGTTTTATAATAGCAGCAGAAAGCCTGCTTATGCATCGGAGAGATGCAGCAGCCTGCTATCCATCAGGGAATTAAACTACGATTGTTTACTGGGTATGCTAATAAATATGAACTTACGCCCAGATGGATTTTATTGGGTTTATGGCCATGCAGAACCTCCGTGTTTTTGCCACTGCCACAGTGCTGGGACATGAATCTTTCGGCTGTTTTTGCAAGCATCTTTCTGCAGCAAGTTGTGTCTGAAGAAGCTGTACCCCTTTCCGGCAGTTGGAGCTCTTGGTGTGGATCTGGCTACATTGCTACTGCTGGAATGCACCCACGCTAGCCTGCAAGCCACAGCTGCGGCTCAGTTGATACGAGGGTTTACGCTATTCAGAGCTACCTGGAGTCTGATAATGCCCTTCAGGGTTCAGTAAAGGGGGAGGGAGGAGAGAAAGTGAGAAATGAGGAGGATGAAGGATCAAGCCTGGGTAGCATTTGTGAACAAGCAAAACTTGTTTCTTCCAAATTAATTCTGGTTTTAGCATTCGGTTTGTATGTGCCTTCTGCAGGCTTTTTTAGGTTTCTCAGTGAGGTTTGATTTAGAGGAAGGCCTTAAGATCAAGCATTGCCTCAGTGACACGCTGCCCTTCTAGAGCAGCTTTCAGTATCAGTATACCAAGAAA
This sequence comes from Calonectris borealis, assembly GCF_964195595.1. Classification (NCBI taxonomy): domain Eukaryota; kingdom Metazoa; phylum Chordata; class Aves; order Procellariiformes; family Procellariidae; genus Calonectris; species Calonectris borealis. The sequence continues at coordinate 42,460,843 of NC_134317.1, forward strand.
GTTGAGGTTTTATTTTGAGCACCAGTAATATCCATTGTTGTTTTACTGAATGGAAGAAGTTACTTGTTCTTTTCACAAGGTGCAGTGTCACTATTTGTGACATGCCCAAGAGGGCATGCCCAAGAGGGTTTCAAACTCAATTGACTTTAATTATAGCAGAAGACTAAAAGTGAAATTGAAGTGTTGAAGCCCATTATGGAAAATGCGGAAGGTAGGCATAGGTTTGTGTAGTGTTGCCATGAGGTCAGATGATGCTGGCGTATGAGTGTGCTGTCAGTGGCACTATGCTAGAGTTCCCGTGCCAGAAAAAAACCTGGGCTATAGCCAGGACAAGCTGGGAACCCAGGTGAACCCCAGCACAAGCAGTGCTCTTAACCAACGGGGAGCAGTCCCACAGGGACTAAACACTGCAGCAGAGCCAGGTGCTGGGAACAGGCTCCGGCTAAAGCCCAAGGCAAGGTGAGGTGATGGACCAGGGGTGGAGTCCAACCAGGGGGTCAGGAGCAGATGGGGCCAGAGACACTGCTGGAGACAAGCTACCTGCATGCTGGAGAGAGGTACACCTAGCATGTAGCTCAGGCCAGGACTGGGCACCCAAGGATGAGCTAAAGTGGAGCCCCTGGGCCATGGGCAGGGGTGCAGGAAGATACCCACTGCGCAGAGCAATTAGGGCTTGTCGGTACCCTCAGGGCACTGACAGATTATCAACAGCAACTCTTCTACCTGAAGCTGAGTCAAGAAACACGTTGGACTTCTTACACAGTTTAGGATGTTATTGCATCATTCATTATTGTCAAAATAAGGACAATTTACTGTGTCCTTTTTTCCTCTCATACAGGGAGCTATAAACACTGACTCGGCTGTCCGCGTTCAGAGAGTTTATCGCTCAGTGCTTAGGCTGCCTTAGCGATTGCAGAATCAATGAAGATTGCAATATCAGGCTCCCCTCAAGTCCAGCTCCTAGCCGCCTCTGTCTACTGTGGTTAAAGCCATTATTACAGCTCCTTTACCAAAAACTCTGTAATGCCACTCATTTACTGTCGCTGGGTGTTATTAACTGTTGCTCAGGACCCCTGAGGGTGTATTTTCCTTTTATTAAACATGGTAAATGGCATTCTAGACAACCTTTCGGGAAGCTGAGGTTGACTTGAGTTCTTGGTTGGTGAGGCAGCACTGTGATTCATAAAACCGCAGCAGTTCAGCTAAAGCCTGCCCTGCAGTGCCTGAGTTTTATGCCATCAAATCTCTCAAAATGTGGTTCATGAACCTGAGATACTCCAGTGCTACCATCTCCATTTGCAATGGGTTTCACTGAAATGTTCACAAAAGTCTGCAAACCCCGCTGCTAGATTGCTGGGCTGTAAAGCATCAATTTTTGACAGATTTATTTTGGTTTTGACATAGACTGAAGACTGTATGCTACTTTAAATGTGTATGAGAATGAACAGAGAATCAGTCTTATTTTACCAGGAGGGAGAACTGGAGCTGCAGATGTCTTTACAGCTAAAAGGTCAGCTGGAAGCACAGACTGCCACTAATAAGCTTTGTCACAGGCAGACCTTTTATGTGATGCCTGTACTGATGGGTCCTTGACTCCAGACAAAACATGATCTGCTAAGACATTGCTCTGATGGTCAGCCTGAGAAACAAGACTCCTAACCTTCATCTATCTACTTGATGTTACTCCTCATGATGCTTCTTTGTTTCAAGACCAGAAGAAACTTGCTACCATGTGAATGTGTGTTCCCAAACATCTCCATCTCCGTATCTTAAATGTGGGGAGAAGTCTGCCAATCCACAAAAAACCATGCTGTGTCAACCCTGATAATGAAGAGGCAACAGCTCCAAACAAAACAAAGCAGTGACAAATTTTTAATGCTGCTATAAACCACTTCGAAATGAAGCATGTCAATGCCTTATGTGGAAAACTAAAATGATGCAAACAGGACTCAGAAGCTGGCAGTATTTCATAGTTTTTTACACTCTTCCCACATGGAACTGGCTTCCAGTTGCACATGCAGGTTTTTACCCCTCGGCCTTGCTGGTGTCTCATGTTGACATCAGCAGGAGCCTTCATCAAATACATTTGTCTTTATACTGATGTTTTTTATAGAACTGGGCTGCTTGCCACTCAAGGAAATTGTAGTTTCAGAGGAGTTCAAGTGGTTCCTCAGTATAATTCATTCCCTGAGAAGATTAAGAAAAACTTAAATCTGGCAGCGTGACTACTTTGCCCGTGAGAAGCAATGAGTATTTCTTATCCAATCTGACAGAAGAAAACTAAGACTCATTTGGGTTTTAATGAAAAACAGAATGTCACTAAATATAAATCCAAACTTTAGCTGTCTTCTGCAGAGGAGAAACATCTCAGTGTAACCTTTAGATAGCTACCACTATTTGTCCCATTTAACCCTCAGCTAAACAGAGCGGGACTGTATAAGCATGCAGAAGAACAGCAGTGTAGTGGTTTTGGCTGGGATAGAGTTAATTGTCTTCCCAGTAGCTAGTATGGGGCTATGTTTTGGATTTGTGCTGAAACCAGTGTTGATAACACAGGGATGTTTTCCTCACTGCTGAGCAGGCCTCACACAGAGTCGAGGCCTTTTCTGCTCCTCACCCCACCCCACCAGTGAGCAGGCTGGGGGTGGACAAGGAGTTGGGAGGGGACACAGCTGGGACAGCTGACCCCAACTGACCAAAGGGCTATTCCATCATACGACGTCACGCTCAGTATATAAAGCTGGGGAAGAAGAAGGAACAGGGGGACGTTTGGAGTGATGGCGTTTGTCTTCCCAAGTCACCGTTACGTGTGATGGAGCCCTGATGTCCTGGGGATGGCTGAACCCCTGCCTGCCGATGGGAAGCAGGGAATGAATTCCTTGTTTTGCTTTGCTTGTGCGCGTGGCTTTTGCTTTACCTATTAAACTGTCTTTATCTCAGCCCACGGGTTTTCTCACTTTTACCTTTCCGATTCTCTCCCCCATCCCACGGGGGGGGAGTGAGCGAGCGGCTGGGTGGGGGTTAGTTGCCGGCTGGGGTTAAACCATGACAGGCAGCAATGTTTATTTCCTCTGATGAGGAAGCTATGAAATGTTCCTTTGCTGAATCACAGTTAAGATGTGTGTGGAGGAGCCTGGGGCAGGAAACATCAGACAATTTATACTTTTGTTTTCCAACAGAAGTTAAAGCTTTAAGTGAAAGCGGATATACAGTAGCTTCCGAGATCTGTCCTGTCAAAGCTTCCAGAGACTGTTGACCCTTTCATTTGTGCAATGCACAAATTGTGCAAAGCCGTTTGTGCAAAGCAGCAGGAGTTAGGGCACAAATGTCAAGTGCTCCTCTCTTGCATGCTGTTACTTGTCAACAGAGGAATATCTATATGGCTAAAGGGCAACCGCTTGATTATCAGTCAATCTTAAAGCAGCAGGCTTGTAATAACAGCTGATGTTTTGTAACTATTACCAAGTATGAATTACAAATCTGGTTATAAATGCCTGAGAGCTTAAGTAACTTCTTAGCTTCATGATATTGAATGTTTGATATTACAGACAATCAGTGCCTCCAGAAATACATAGCCGTATTGAACTTCTGCTTGTCCAAATCTTATCAGATGCATTGAAAGGAAAAAATATTCTTCTGTACTAATCCGTACTTTTATGTGCTTTTACTCCTTTTTTTGTTTGGAGCTGGCAATTTAGTCAGAGGTTTGTCCCTTTTTTTTCTGCAGAAGTTGTTCAGCTTTTAATTGCTCTGGAAGAAAATGGTGTATGCTGCAACCGAGCACTGCCTAAGCCTTTCCCCAGTGTTTTGAGGAAGCGAGGTAATTGTTTGCTTAGCTGATGGCTTGAGGAATGGAGCTGGGCTCTCCAAAAGCCAAAGTAACACTTCAGGTGGTAATAGCAACCTAATAAAATTGGATCTTAACTGTTTGTAGGCTGGAAGAAAACAGTATGGAAAGAATATTTTCTGCTAGAAGGGGACTGAGTTGATATTTCAATCTGAGCTTTTGTCTAAGTCTGCACAGAGGTAAACCTGGACAAAGAATATGAATAAAAACGGTTTAGTGGGTGCCAATAAAACCAGTCACTAACTAACAAGACTGTTCCCTGCTTCCAGCCAAATCCCGTAACGGGCTGAAAAGAGACCTCAAACAGAGTCAAGACCCTTCCTCTGCCTCTGTGGCAGAGGGTGCTGGTTGAAGTCAGTGTGTTTTATCCCGATGGCAGCATTTTTCCTGAAACGCATGAGCTGGTATAATAAGTTTACCCTACTTGGACTTAGCAGTGTAAACCTTTGGTACCCTTTTGTAATCCTGGCTGTGCAGCTTTGCCCTATCTGGCTAACCCAGCGGGAGTACTTGAAAAAATGGGAAACTTGTGACTAAATGTAATGTGAACCCCTGAAGCGTGTGCATAGTTCCTCAAGGGTTAACATTTGAGTCCCCTGCTGTACTTTGTTTGAATAGTTTTCTTGGCAGAAGTGACGATCAGTACACCAGGCTTGGAAGTATTGATTTAACCGCAGGATTGTTATCTTGAAGTTTTTAAAGACCTAGCCTCCCGTCTCACCCTCTCTGATCCTCACATAAAAGCACGCTTTCCTGTGAGCCAGCTGAGACCTAAGCCACAGAACTGCTTTGTAGAGGCACTTCTCCTCGCTCTGAGCAGGACTTGCCATGTGTTCGTGGCTAAGGATTTGCATTTGCTCCGCTCTCAATCTCCAAGGATCTCAACTCAACTTTTCGACTTTTAGTTGCAGATTTGTAGTCTAGGGCAGGTCAGTGTGGAAAACTTTATTCTCAAAAGGGAAAGCTGACGTGAAAATGTCACTTTGGTGAATAGAAGAAAAGTTTTAAGGAAGTGTTTCTTAATTATCAGTAATAATCTTTGAAGTGCAAAGCTGAATAACAAAAGCTTCTATACTCAAAGGTCTCCAAATGATCTGCATCTGGGAAAATGTGTTGAGCCATCTGAAGCATATCAGTTTTCTCACAATCATAGTTTTTCGTCAGCGAGACAGAGCCATACTCTGTTCTGCTTACATGATGATCCATTACCACTGCCTCTTTTTGTGGACTTGTACTTGCCAGTATTCTTCCACAGCAGCTTCCTTTCCTTTTGCCTGCAAAGACCTCTTTCTACACTGCTGTGTATATACCACTGGTGGATAGTCTTTAAACATCTGCGGCTGGAGGCTGAGACACAGCTCCAAGTGCCATATCACAGAACAGCGCCAAATTCATGCCTGACCTAAGAGTGAAGTTAAATAGTTCTGCTCTGGGAATCAGTTCAGCATGGGACCAGGCCTTATTCAAGTCTTGATTGCTTCACTGTTTTAAAAAAAAAAAAAGTTCACTAAACTGGGCTGAAGTGTACTGTGAACAGTTGAGCTATTTAGCTGGAGTGCTTAGTACGGAGCACTACAAACGTCATAATAACTTTCATAACTCATGTTTTGTCCCTTCCCTCCGCAGAGGGGAAATGTACTGAGGTACCTTTTCTCTTTTTTTGTCATTAAGATAACAGAATCAAGCCGTTTGTACACTGTGCAATAAAAGAATAAGTAACTTGGTTATGGTACTTTATTTTCAAATACTCTCATAGCTAAGTACTCCTAGATACTGTGAGTTGATGAATACTTAATATGTAAATGTGGTAAATTCTGCATAGGCTTATGCATAATTCTGCATAGGCTCCAGCATTCGCACTAGTGCAAGTGACACTAATGCCATATAGGACAAAGCTGCGCCAAAGGTTAGGACGCTGCGTGCAATTTGACTGCCTGCAGCTGGCGAACTTCCAGTCTCACAGGCATCTGTGGCTTCAACCGGTGTGACAGTAAGTATAAGCAAATAAAAATGTCTGTCCCGAGTTTGAAGTAGTTTGAGCTTGTGGCCTGGGAAAAGGAAAAAGCCTTTTATTGTCCATTCAGATTGCGTAAAGGAACCTATAAAAACTGACAGGAGTTAAAGTAACATATCAAACTGTCATGATCTACATTGCAGGAAGGCACTCGCTGAACATACAGTACTGCTGACTGCCGCTGCATCATAGAAGGCTTTTTGCTATAGCTCAAGCTCTCTGGATGGGGTTCAAAGAAGCTGCTGAGCCATGAACAATTCAGGTTAAGGTGACCCTAGTGTTCATAGTCCCAATGTTTAGGCTATTTTTATCTTGTTACCCATCTGTGCAAAGTATGTGGCTTTCTAGGTGTACCTGTGTAACATGCTCTGGCGATGCAGTTTATCAGTCAAGTATGTTAATTGCGTGAGTCTGTACAGCCTACGCTGGCTGACATAAATAACAGTCTGGAAGCTGCTCATGTGTTTGACTGGCGATGAGCCAGTTTTGAGGGCCTGTTGGCCCAGTTGAATAACTGGTTCACTGCAGAAATCTGATAAATTGGTGAAAATATATAGGTTCTTGAGTATTCACTTAGGCTTATTGTAACTGTTGATAGCTTGCTAGCTTGAAGTTGATATATGTGATTTCAAAAAATGTTAAATAAGTATTTCCTTACTTGTGTGGTGCAAAAATGTTGCTTTTACTCAGAGGGAAAGAATATGCACAAAAGCTAGCAAAAGCTGAAGCCTGCTTAGTACCTGCTGCAGGAGGATGAAGTATAAAGAAGACAATACTTCCATGTGTACCTTCTTGGTACAATTTGAGAATCCGTTGGTACTGTTCACCTCATGGCAAAACTAGGGCAGAAATGTTTGCTGGGAAGCTCTCTGCATGCACGGTGGGAGAGGAGATGCTGTTTGTTACTACCTAAATTTATCTGCTTGCAGTATCCCCAGCTTTGAATTTTCCAGATTAATGTGGGCGTTAGCCTTTAAAAAGGGAAAAATATAAGACAGGGAAGGAGGAGTATGGTGGAGGATGATGATAACAGATAGGGGAAGGAACATATTAGATCTCTACTGTCCTCTAAAAAGGAGGATAGCTAGGCTACACGGCTTCTGTAAGGTAATACGGAACCAACAGTGTGCATTGCAGCTGGGAGAACATGAAAGGCTGCGGCAATCAAGTGTAAAGGTCATTCTGGGAACAAATGACTTAGCCATGCTCTAAGCTGAGATGGTTTTGTCTCTAGAACGTTTGCTTTTACAATTCAGCACTTCAAAGTGCAAGAAATAGTGAAGTACAACTTTGCAGTGCAAGTCTGTGCATCCTGGGAATGTGTATGAAGGATTGCCTTTGTGGATTTCCAGTGAAAATACTTCTAGGGACTTGAACCATCCAAGCAAATCTTTTGAGTCAACTGAGGGGCTAAAGTCCCATAGTACTGTATGGCGCAGCATGCAGAAAGAAAGGGTTTTGCCAAGAATAAAACGGGGAACAGAATAATAAAAGTATTGTCCTTGCTCTCAAGACAGGCTAGCCAGGATCTCAAACATGAACCAGGAATGGGAGGTGCAAAAGTGAAACTACTATCCCACTAACGAAATGGAATGGATGGCAAATGGAGGGAAGATCCCAAATTGAGACTAAACTGAGTGCTCACGTTGGACCGCAATCTTATCAGCAAGTTTTTGCTTCTCTCTCTGCAGGAAGGACTTGAATCAGGAGGTATTAATGACTCTGAAAACAGCTAGAAATACTGTGATTTTGGTGTCTGGGAAGGGGGAGGAAAAAATAGGTAGTTGCTAGTAGTAAGGTAGGATAACTAGCATTGCAGTGGGCAGGTCAGGTTTAAAGGGTAGACTTTCCTTTTTGAACAATAATTGATTATTTTCACTGACATCAGTTACTTATTGAAAAAACAGAATTCCGTTTCAATGAGGAAGACTGGAACATGGCCCCTTACTGCTTGCCCTACGTGGCTCCAGGGCAGGCGAGCTGGTTGGTAAGAGCACACTAATAAACCACTTGACTGACAGAAGAAGTATCTAGAAAAATCAGTTTAGGCTTCCATGGAAAAGATGTGGATGGTATGGAAGGCAGCAGAAAGACGAGGCGTAGCTGGTGGAGAAGTGTGGGCAGAAACTCATCTGTATGAGGATGGAGGGCCCCAAGCAGCAGAGAGAGATTTCCTGTAATGTGGACTTCTGTTCCTGCTATTTAATTTGTTAAATGCAAATTTGCATGCTTCACTGCCAAGAGATCTGGGTTTTTGGACAGGAGGAGATGACTGTAAAGCAGTTTGAGAGACAGGGGTTAGAAGGCAGGTCAGACCAGGTCATGGGTAAAATCTGAAGACAAACTGAGATTCAGCGGAGGAGAGTTGGAGAAGGAAGAATGACCAACAGGAAATGAAGCTACAACAATAAACCTTATCCTGAAAAATGCCAGATTGTTTTTCATTCCAGTAGGAATATCTGTCTTGGTTCTCAGGGAAGGACTCCATTTGGTGGGATAGTAAAGAAAACAACTACTTCTCTGGGGAAAATGTGATGTGTCAGATATCCAGACATTGGGTGAAGTGCTGTACTCTTCCTGCTGAAGTCAGATTTTAAACACATGAAATTTAGATTTCTCGGACTAAAGATATGGAATGACAAATGATTCCTACAGACCAGAGAAAAACATATGCGCTGTCCTATGGCCATGAAGTCAGACAAGGCTAGAGCCCAGTCCCCATTGCATCAACACTTCTGCAGCTCCCTCGGCTGGATTACCATGTGTGTTGTTCACTGTGGTCCAGTTTCTGCGACTTTCTCCAGTGACTGAGAGGTGTGATGGAGAGAACAAGGTCTGCTTCACGCAAAGGTGAATTGTACACCAGCTGGTAACCATCCATACCTGCACTGAGAAAGAAAACGCTAGAGAGGAGGAGTCATGAAACTGAAGGAGAAGCAGGAGAGAGCTGCTTGTAGTTCTCAGTGCTCCCCTGAGACCAAGGTTTACTTGCTTCATCTCTTGACGTAGCAGGCCTCACAGCCTGTGGTTTCCTTCGGCTGATATTGGTGTAACATGCTTTTTTGGAGAATAATAGTTATGCGTTATCTTGTGTATAATAGTTACATCTCACTGAATTTTAACAGCCTCGTCAGCTGGAGCACGAAGCCCTTTAAACTGCACATTCCTCTTGTAAAAACTTTGTTCAGAAATGACCTTGTTGCCCCAGTTAAAGCAGAAAAACACAAGATTCAGCAGTAATGGTTTATAGCACAAGAGTGTTTTTGGATGCTGCCTGGCTCAGTACTAAATGTATTCAAAGGTACTAAGACAACAAGTATCTTACCACAGACATGCATGGCCAGCCATTCATGCTCTTTCCATGTGTTTTGAGGATTAGGTTTTGATCACTAAGTGCTGGATTAAGGACCAAGGTCAGCATGTGAAGATGTTTCGGTGAATTTAATAATAATTAGGAACAATAATCTGTACTTACACCTATGGTAGCAGATCTAACTTGCAGTGCTTTTGAAAGAATGAGAGAAATTGTTCTCTTTTTCAAATCCTGGTCAAGAGCTAAAGGTTCCCGAAGTTAGCTTTGATTTGAGAAGGTCATTGTACTTCCTGGTAGGTGACAATCTTTTTGTCTCAAAAAGATTATTTGGAGAAGAAGGGGAGATGGAACAAGCCTCCATTGCCCATGTGGTTGTTGTCAGCAATGTAAAATGAGGAAATCTGAGCTTCCAGGCTGACAAAGGATTTAACTATCTAGGCTTCAGAAGAAAGCCTGCTTGGTTTGTTTTGCCAGCTATCTATATATTAGAAATTTAAAACATAGTGTGACAGTACTCTTACAGAAATTCGAATCATTTCTTTTTGCTTGCCAGTCATCTCTGGTGACTTTATAGCCTTTGCAGCTACAGAGTGCCATTGGGAGGATTAAGTCATGATTTGCCAATCTTTGACACAAACTGAAATGTATGCAAAGGCTTTTGGGTCTGAGACTTACAGCATATCATGCCAGGACATGCCAAAGAAGCTCTAGGAAGATGGAAATGCTTGTGGTTTTATTAAGAAATGTAAAGAATGTGAAGTATTTCACTTCAATAAATGTCAATCTCTAGCTTCCGGCTCACTACTGCTGAGACAATTTCCTCTAACTTGAGCAGAAGTCTGGAGGAATAACAACCAAGCTAGAAAACGTTGGCTATCAGCCTCTGTCATGAAATGGAGGAAAATAACATATTGATGTTTTTTTCTTTCCAGTAATTCCATCATCTTTGAGATGCTGATACAGGAGTCGAAATCCTGGTTAACAGTAGAAAATAAAAGTGCCTTAGCCTTTCAAAGGCCAAAGTTCACCCTGAATAACAAGGTAGCACGTATTGTCACAGGGTGCTTACTACACAGAAGGTCAACAGCAATATATATACAAAAGGGCCAAAATTCTGCAAATGCAATTCATAAGCAATTTCAGCAGAAGAGCTGGGGCCAAAGTGGTGGGAAGAGAGGGGAAGGGTGTAGAGGGAACAAGGAGAGAGGCAGAGGAATGGCACTGAAGTAGCAGATAAGCTGAACTCTTTCCCCATTGATATTTGCAGCCACAATGATGAGTACTTGGTCCTGAAACAGTTGTGTCAGCCCGATAGATATTTCTCTAGGTCAGGGTGTCCTTCCCCAGCTACTCACTGGAAAGTTTTCCGTGTTTGTCCCCCATGGCCAGAATGAAGTCCTCTCCTCTGTTCTCACTGCTTACCTATTGCCGGCTCTTGCTGGCAGACTCAAGTATCTACTGTATGCCTACCTGACTTGTGAATGGGGACGTGCCTCCGTGGTCACCACGTGTTGCAGAAGGAGCTGCCCAATGTGAATGCTTGGGATTTTGGCCTTCATTGCAGTCAACTGGAGTTTGCAGCTCTGTGGCCAAACACTACCCAGACAGTGAAGGACATTTTAATACCAAATCCACGAACAAATCAATTTACTGCAGTAAGCTACTTAGTGGGCCCATCTGGTAGCTGCTAATTTACAGACTGGGCCATCTGCCACTGTCACAAGCTGGGAAGACTAGAAAAGTTACCCAACATAGCCAACAGTTTAGCTTTGTTTTCATTTTTTTTCTCAATGCTGTGTTTTGTTTCGCTGCTAACTGACAAGAACGGCCGTGGTTTCTGTTCTAAAATCCAGATTTCTCAAACCTTGGATAATCTTGTGCGGCTTGGAGACACTGCTGCTGTGACTCAGCAGTTGTCCCTGGGTATGTTTATGCAGCATTCAAGCTGCTGACAGCAGGATGGTTTGGGAAGCTGTGTTTGTACCCAGCGCCTGCATATTTTAGCTTAGTGTGACAGGGTATGTGGAAAACATATTTTAAATGTATCTTATTAAAGCCTTACTCCTCTTCAGTTGCAGAATGCCTTCTGCGCTAATGGAAACAAAGAGATAAGGCTGTGTGATATGGAGAGCAAACCTGTTAAGAGCTGCAGACTTGTTCTCTCTTTGAGTTGTTTTTGAACCTGTGTGGGGAGTGAGAGATGAAGGTAGTTTGCAAATTCTTCAGTAAAGGTCAGCTCCGAAGAATGATGTTTCTGCAGCCCTTGCAAAATGTGCCATGTCAGTGTGGGGTCAGTCAAGCGCTGCTGATGCTCAGGAGGCTGTGACAACCTTAGAACACAGCTATCCGTGTCTTGAATGGGGTCACGTCCCGTGGTTCCATGGCATGCTGCCATTGTGTTCCTCAACGTGGGCAGAACTTGCCGGTTTCTTCACAGGACTCACAGGATTGTTTGGGTTGGAAGGGACCGTCAAAGATCATCCAGTCCAACCGCCCCTGCTATGGGCAGGGACATCTTCCTTCAGATGAGAAAGCAAACCAGCCACCAGCTTCATCTACGAGGGTGTTAGCACTTCTCCGATGTTGTGCCTATGCAATCTGAATGCTTAGTTAAGGCCAGTTTAATTTCTTCTCTTACTGTGTGGCGTCTGTCTCCATGAATGCTCATCTGCTTTGGTTGGGCACTCTTCCCTGCACAAGTGAGCTAATGGTTGTTTTTGTTCAAGGCCGATGTGACTAGGTCTCTTCATCTGCTCTTGGCGGATGCCAGCTCTCACAGTACTTATAACTTGGATACAATTTCCTGTTTGAAGATGATGCGGTGAAGCTGAGCTAAATGTCTTACTACAGTAGAAAATTCCGACGAGGAAAAGCCTTAGTCTGAATACAGTTTTCCTTTGAGAATATACTTATGTGCCCTTCAAAAAGGGTTGGAATTTAATCCATGCTTGTTTTGTGCTAACTGGATAATGTTTTAGGCTCCAGCAACCTGAGCAGTAGAAGCGGTGGCATATAGGATTTGCATAGTCTTCAACTGTACAGATGGTGCAAACTGAATCAGCGCAATAGACCCAACACTGACCTTCTGAAGGCTTGACCCTGGGAACTCCTTTGGGCTTCCCTGGATTAAGATGGCAGCTCATCCTAAGAGTGGAAAAACTCAGCAACAAAAAAAAAACCTAGCAAAGCCCTGAAAAACCAGCTTTTTTGTTGACAAGGCAAAGACCCAAAGCCTTTCCTTACTTCATGATACTAATGGTATTCTGCCTAGCGGGACAAAGGCTTTCTACTGGAAGTTTGAGGCTGCAATTTCTTTTTCATCTGACCATGTCTTTCCTCACTTACCGTGATTGAATGTGTTATCCTTAGGGGGCACATTAATTGAATTCTCTATCAGACTCTGCTTTAAGAACTGGGAGGGCCCAGAGGAAAGATTACCGATAGGGGTCCTGTGGCTAATGTGATTAAAAATTATTTGGCTGCAGAAGAGAGAATGTTGTTGTTCTCCATTGTATTTCTCTGCAAAGAGATTACACTGATGCTGACTACAGAAGCGACAGGTCATACATGTTTAATTTGAACAGCTATAAAAAGAAACTCGCAGTAGGGCTGCTCATTGGGAATTTAATAAATAAAAGTTATTATCATAGCTCAGTATAATCCCAAGGATATCTCTTCATGTACTCTTCTTGGAACCCAAGCTATCAAAAAATTAAGCTAGGAAGTTGTTGTGTTAAGAGCAGATTAGATCTGAAAAGCAGAATTATCTTTTTGTATGGTGGAATTTGGGTTCTGAGCACTGATCTGTTTTCTCCTCACAAAGCTCATACGTCAATGCTGCTAGACTGTTTTACAGCTGGGGACTAGAGACTCAAATGAAATAACCAGCCCAAGGTTATCCTAGGCCTCCTTGCAACCGTTGTGGTCGGTGCTATAATCATTAAGCTCTTGTTATCTCTTGGTACTTTCTTATTGGAGACATAATGAACAGGGTGGCTATTTGTGCGATTGGAGAGATCCTTCAGGTGCAGCTATTTGGGTTAACGCAGCTGTGAAGACACAGGCCCTGCACCAGCTGTGTCTCGTTTCTCACAAGCCTTTAAATGAGGCTGAGACGTTGCATGGCCCTGCAGTAGGGATGTGTAAGAAGAGGGGGTGGTAGACAACTGCTGATAGGGAAGAGGTGCCCTGGCCCTGAAACCCAGACCTGACTTTCTGGTGTCCTGGTCTACCTCCTGTGCCATACAGGAGTCTGAGGATGAGTTTCGTGTGCCTGCTGTCCTAGAGTGGTCCTGAAGGCCCTCCTGCCCCGGGCCAGATGCTGGGCTCCCTGGATATGTGTGCTTTTGGGAGTGCTGAAGGGCTCCAGGGCTTTGTGATAATCCACTGACCCTGCTAGAAGATGATTTAATATTACTGATTTAGACCTGAATGTGAAGACAGGAAGGCAGGTACATATGCCACTGTAAGCCTGAGTGCTGTAAGACTACAAAATGCCTTTTAGGGATTTAGTCTGTTTTATTGAAGTCTGTGGTTTGTTTTTTTGCCTGCTTTGGTCAGGAATGCACTCCTGGGAGAGGCACTACATCTCCTGCAGTGTTTTAACTTGAGGAAATTGGCTACAGCACCAGGAGCTGTGATTTCCTTCTCCTGTGATACTACAGCTTTTCCACCTCTCTGATGGTATTCTGTGAGTATGGCATTGCTGACATGATAAAATACCTGCTGCAAATAAGTCTCAGCTATTTAATCAGTGCACTAAGGCAAAGAGTTGGATGTAGATATCATAGTGGGCTTTCCACCTCTGAAAGTAAGCTCAATAGCTACCCAGGGCTTATAGCTCTGCAATGTGTATAATTTGGAAATGATGGTGAGAGAGGCTTCAGCCTCATTTGTGTGGGTTCTGCTGGCATTCTGCAATGCGAATGGATCAACATAAGTTCCTCATATTTTTTGCTCTGGAAGATACTCCACTGGCAAACAAAGTTCCTTTGTCTTTTGCATAAGTTAATTGCTGATTTATTTTTGTGGTTATTACTTTCCATATTATAAGTTTCTTTGCTCAGTAAAATTTCAGGTGTGTCCTTAATCTATGTTTTTTGAAGCTTTGTTTTACGGAAGGAGTAATATCTTGCTGTGTGTAAAGTATCCTGAAAAGTCTTGAGTGGGTATGTATGCGAGCTGTGCCACTTCAGCTTCTGAACTGCAGGGAGTTTTATACAGTAAGGGGAAAGATCCTTGCAAGAGGTGAAGTGTACCTTTAAAAACTGCTTAAGAAAACAAGTAATTTCCTCATGCTGATTCTAGACTCCTCTGTTTTTTGAGAATTACTGCTGCCTGTCTGTCACTACCCCTGTGTGTTTCAGCTTGTAAAATAATCATGGAGAAACTCAAGGGATTGGTAGTGCAATAATCTAACAAGTTCTAATAACATGTTGTCTGTTGTCTTTGAGTTGGCCATCGGTTTCTTACTTTGCTGGCTCCTTTGAGGCAGAGAAGAGCGAAGTGCCAGCTGGCAATGGTTGGTTTTCAGGTACCTGGAACGTCCCTAAGCTCTAATGCTTTCCTTTTTCTTGCCTTAGGAAATGGGTTAAAGTTAGTCTAACAAAGAAGTCCAGGATCTTCCTGAGGCCAAAAATTTGGTTGGGCTTGGGTTGCTGTGAATAGAAATGGACATCTTGGAGGCAAAGATGGATAATCTCTCTGGTAAACAAATGGATGAGATTAAAGTACTACACCCAGATGCAGGTGCTTTGGCTGTTCGAAGGCTGGATTACTGGTGAAATGCTGTGCTTGATTTAAGATGAGGCAAGGGGAAATTCAAGAGTCAACAGAGTATGAAAGAGGAAGCTGGTGTGAGACTTGAGGTGGTACATAGCATGGGAAAACCTGCAGAAATTTCTTATCTTCCTCTGTTTGCACTGGTTTCAAAAGCCAATATGAGAGGTAAGGCATCAAGTATTGGCAGTTGCTCATTTTCTCTGAACTGGACACTTTGAGACATTTGGTGTGCCTGTTTAGAGGCTGTGGTATCGTTAGGCTATTACTGCTGCCTGTAGTAGAGCCGGGCAGGAATGAGTAGGGGACAGGGCTCAGCTGAAGAGAGCCAAGCTGGGATGCTGTCACTGCATTTGTTAGATTATCTTTTTAGAAATACATCTGTTATGACATGGCTTTTCCAGACTCCTAAATACAGCCGTCTCTTGGGGGTGCCAAGCCTTTGTTTTTAAAGGCTATGAGCAATGAGCTCTTAACTGCAGTTATGTTTAGAGATGGGAGAACATTTCCCCCCAAGCTTAGTAGAAAAATGTCATACATAGCAAAATTACTTATTTTAGGGTTGGTGTAAATCTTGAAATGAAATAGTTCAACCTAATCAAGCAATGCAATGTTTTAATAAAGCTGCCAAGAAAGAAGTAAGGACTGTGGTTGTGTTCATTATTGCATTGAATAAATCTTTCAAGCTCCGTGCAGGAACAGAGGCAGAACAGAAGGCAAGCTGGCTTTCCTATTTCTAGGCTCAACAACATATCAAGGCTTTAAGACTGGCTACTGCTTGCAGTGTGAGAAAAGGCGGTCTTTCCATCCTTTCCCAGCAAAATAACTTTGTCATGCCCCAAAGGGGGCAGGTTTAGCTCTAGTGTATTTGGGCTCAACTGGTATGAATTTGAATGGGAGTCTGTGTATAGAGGTTTAACTTGGTCCTTGCTGAATAATACATCCTTGTTGGGGGCAATCATTTGATGCTTAACCCATTTTCTGTAATCTAATGCCCCTTGCTCCCCCTCTTGCCAGGGCTTCCTACAGAAGCTTTAAGCAAAGGTAAGCCTTTGGCTGGTGTTGCTCTGAGACTGCTCATCACCCCCGCTGCCTGAAAAGGGATGTATTTTTATTCCATGACATCTTCAAGAGCTTTGAGCCCAAAGATGTCTATGCCTGTGCCCTCTTGATAGGTGAATGAGACTGTGGCTGATGGCATTTACCCCTTTCACATGGCTTGCTTATCCAGATGCCTCCTAGCAATGGAGGTGTTTGTGCTGTGCATAATGGTATACAATAAAAGGTAAATCCCTGCTCCAGACACGAGCAACGGTGTGAAAGGACTTGCCTTGAGTGAAGGAGGAGGTGGAGGAGAGCTGGTCCCAGAACCAGCTCTGGGAGAAGAGGCTGCTTCAGAGCAGATGGAGAGCTTAGCCCAGATGGGAAAGGACATGGGCTGCAAAGCTGTCTGGCTGGTTCCCGGGCCATCAGCTCTTAAGGGATGCATGAGTCTGTGCAGTTGTGACCTGAGTATCTGCTTGCACTGGCTCAAGCACCTGGGGAAGTGCCATGGAAGATCCCTGGAGTGTGGGGCCCAGACACTGCTAGCGCTTCAGTTCAGCATGGGAAGAGCTGCCTCTGGGCAGGGGCGGAAAAGCGCAGCCTGTGTCTACACTTGCACCCAGACATGAGCGACTGTGGTCAGAACAACGGGATGGAGTACGCTTGGGCTCAGTAAGATTCGAGTGAGTTGTTTCAGGTACTTAGACGCTGCATTTTGCATGCTCTCTGCTTTTCAGATAGCATGAACGCCTCTCTTCAGGTTCCTCTGTCCCGCTGTTCCTTTGATGGCCCTGATCAGTCAGTATTAGTTTCTGGATGCAATTAATAATCTAGATTTATGATGCTTATGTAAGAGTTGTGAAGAGGAATTATCTTTAGTGGCAGATTGGTGTTGTCAGGCCTTTGGCTTGGTCACACACCAGGAGGCGGGGGAGGTGTCTGGCAGTAGGAAAGAAGATAAGTTTCTCTGTATAACAAATACAATTCATAATTAAAGTTTTGTTTAGCTTGGGGTTTTCTGATGTAATATTGGTCCAATTTTTGTATTCTTAACCTTTTCCTAGGGAATGTTGAAGCATGGTTTCAAACCAAATCTGATTTTCTTTTTTTTTTGCATTCAACTGTCAGTCAGTTGTTTGCATTTTGTTGATTACATGATGAATGCCTTTAATTTCAACTTCCAATAAAAAGTGGTATTTTTTTTACATGCTGCCTCTGATCAGCTTTAAAAAAAGGAGCTTAATGAACTTTATCGACTCAAGGTATGCAGTGGCTTGTGTGAGAATGCAGCACTTCACTTGCCTGGCTATGGTCAAGGCTGCTGGTCAGGACTTGTAAGCTAAGACTTATGAAATAAAACCAAAACCTCTGGAAGTACCAGATGGTGTCCCTTGCATTAGGCAATTAAAGAAGCTGCAATTAAGTTGGGTGGTGAACTTGCTTGCTGTGACACCTGGCATATATCCATTATTGCTTAACTGAAGAACTGTGAACCAGCCACAGGCAGTGTTTGGAAACAAATAGGAGTGAAAAAGTATCTGTCCTGCAGACACATCAAATCTTAATTCTTCAAACAAGCGTGTATTAGTGGCTAGCATCTCTTCTGAACCATAGCTGTTTCACCAGAATTTTTTTTATACAAGCAGAGCCAGCGTGCAACATCTCTGCTGTTGCCCACACACAAGTGTCCAAAGCTGAACCAGATGCTGCTCAAGGCAAGCTGACTTATCTGCTTCCCTCAGCCCTTCAGGGAGGTATGTATTTGAGCTTTGAGAAATGCACATCAAAAGCTGCAGCTAATCAGCATTCCTGTCCAGTGAGGAGGAGAAGATAAACTCCATGTTATTGGTATTTCCAGTCACAGAGGACTGGGTGAGGGTTTGGGTGAGATTTGCCAGCTGTTCCCTGGTCAGTGAATGAAGAAGGCGTGGGCTGCAGAAGTGCTTCCTGCATGAACTAGAATCCAGCCCTGGTCCTAGCTTGGAGCCTTTGTGATAACTGGTGGGGCAGTATCACTACATGGGTTTTGCCTAATGTCACCGACATCCTCACTCTAAATTACAGTATTGTTTAGGTTGAAAGGAATAATCTAGTCTACACCTCCTGCTGAAGCAGGGTCAGCTAGAGCAGGTTGCCCAGGACTGTGTCCAGTTGGGGTTTGAATATCTGCACAGGTGGAAATCCACAACCTCTCTGGGCAACCTGTTCCAGCATTTGACCACTCTTGTGGTCACAAAAGTGTTTTCTTGTGTTCAGATGGAACTTCACGTGTTACAGTGTGTGCCCATTGCCTCTTGTCCCATCAGTGGGCACTAGTGAGAAGAGCCTGTCTCCTTCATTCCCTCCCATCAGTTACTTAGACACATTGATATGATGATCCCTGAGCCTTCTCTTCTCCAGGCTGAGCAGTCCCAGCTCTCTTAGCTTCTCCTAATATAAGACTATTTGTTGCATGCATAAAGCTAGGCTTCTTGTATTAGAAAAGAAATAATGTAACAACGGAAGGGAGAGAGAATACTACTGAATATAGGTTTTGTGGGTGATGTGCATTCCAGTGATGGGTTGTAGAGGGGCAAAATGCATTTTACAAAGAAATAGCTAGGCAAAGGACAGTAGGGAAGATGAGTGCTGGATGAATAAATGGCCACAAGGAATTGTAAATTCGGATATTGGGAAGGGCGAGAACTTGTTCTGGCTAAATAAATGGGTGGAAAATACTATTTGTCCAAAACTGTAAAGTCAGAGATTGCTGTTTTTAGACTTGCTATTCCTATTTTTTTTCAGTGGGTTATTTTGACTCCAGTGATTTGGAGATGTGAGTTGGTATAGATGTATAAGACCTGGCAGTCAACCTTTCTTTGCAGTGCAGAGATGCAGTTCATGAGACTAGCAGCCAGGTCTTTAGGGCAAGAAGGACTTTACCTGACAGTTTGCCACAACTTAGGCCTGTGACCAAACCTCCAGTATATAGCACCTGAGAGCTCACAAACCTGGGGAAAACAGAGTAGGTTTAAAAAAAAAAAAACACAACAACAACAAAAACCACACCAACATTGGGGATGTGAGTACCTCTGTCTTTTTCTCATTGAAACTGTATCTCTGATGGCATTCACAAAACTCTACTGCTATAAAATAGTCTTCTTCACCAGCTTGTATCTTCACTAATTCAACAATTTAGATAATCCTGTGTTCCAGGGAGGACACATGCTGAAATGTTCTCTAAAGAGGTTGAGTACCAGCAGCTCCTGCTCATGTTAACCATACACTTGGTAATGAGTGTGATCATGCTTCAGGAAGGCATAGCAGCAAGGGTGAGCAGCAAAGGTCTTCCTTTGCTGATAAGTCAGCTTCATGTGTGGTCACTGAACAGAGTGGTTGTGCTGATCCTGTGAAGAAAAGGCAAATGGCCCTTGGGATGTGCCTTCCTAGTATCTAAGCCCAGCAAACTAGCCAGCCTTCCCTGTTTTATCTCCATATTCCCCAAACCAAGGGTGCAAAAATCACTCCAGGTGAGGTTGCTTTGAGGGCTCTGTTTGCAAATGTAATATCCCCCAGTAACTTGTAAGTCTGGTCCTTGCAATGACAGTAGCGCTGGTATGGTTTTCTGCTTATGCCACTCATCCTATTTCCTCTCAGCAGAGCCTTTCAGGCTTTCCTGCAGGGAAGTGTTACATGCCCAAATAAACTAGCGAGGTCAATGGATGATCATCAACACTTCTTTATGCAGGGAATGGAAACTTTACTTGCCAAAGCTCTCTCCTCCCTTCAGTTTAACCTGTGATCTCTGGAGCATTGATGTACATCGGCATCCCTCAAGGCTTTAATTTCTCTTTAGCTACTATGTTGTGATGTTGCTGTCCAGTGACAAGTGTTTCCTGTGAAATATGTGGCTTCTGATGAAATTTTTAGTCATACATTGACAAGTGGTTCTGTGATTTTTTTTTTTTATTTCCCTTCGTTGACTACCAAATGGCACTAGAAAACACAGAGGAAAAGCATGATAAAACATCAGACGATCTGCAGTGCCATTGAAAGAGTACCAGGGAATGATGTTACTACAGTGCTGCTTCCATGACCAACGCCTTTGTGCTGAGATTATGAACTGTAAATCCAATAATATCAATCGATGTTACTATAAATTCAGTGGAAATCACACTCAGATGGAGGATTGGAGCTGAAATCACACCATGTTAGCCTTCAGGAGGGTGTATGTGCACTGCAGAACGTTCAGCAGGCTTTTATGAGCAAAGCTGTGGGTGCTGTCTGACATGCCCCCCTCCCTGCCGCAGACCTGCGTACCATCTGCAAGAGAGTCCAAGCAGGAGCACCTTGCACATGGCTTGGAGTACAACAAGGAAAGGTGGGGTGAGACCTCGTGGGCTGAGGACCGTCGCTTGAATTCCTCTTGCGGATGTGTGTCCTAGCAAGTGCTTATTAGCTGTTACACAAACCATGCCAACTTCTCTGTATTTACAGCTTCTGATCGTGTTTCAGACGAAGAGCTTTAACAGTAGAGTCCACTATCTCAAAACTGCCACTTGAAAGCAGTGTTATATTTAGCTGTTTTTTATTACTACAACTTCAGCAGCTGAAATTGGACCTTGGGGCTTCAAAGCAGCTGCTCGGTTAAGGAAGCATTGCTGAATAAAAGCTCCCTGCTCTGCTACCCTCCCCCTGCTTTTCTACACTACCAGCTGTGTCAGCCCAGCAGCAAGGAAGGGAAGTTGGCCTTGAAGTGAATCTAAAGAGGAAAGAGAGTGAGAAGAGGAGAGGTGGAGTTAGCCGGCTAAATGCAATAGCAGCCCGCAGCGTGGGAAGATGAGAAAGCAGAAGCAAAGAGACTGATGCTTGAATCTCTGTGTGGGTGAGCTCTGCGGAGCAAGGTCTGAATAGAGGGGAGGACCAAGGAGTTTAAAGACTGAACACACTCAGTGAAAAGGGAGGGATTACACTCCTTTTTCCTTCTGGAATAACAATCAAAGGAAAAAGGTAAGGGGACAAGGAGGAAGTGAGTGAAATCAGTGCCAAATTCCAGTTAAAATGAGCCTTTAACAAACCAGGAATTGTGAAATGGGAGGATACCCTGAAATCTTGTTGGTGTAATGCAGGAAGCAAAGAACAATAAACAGGCATGTGAGAATAGTGTAGGCATGATACTCCTATTTCACTATATTCTTATTTTGGTTGTGTAATTCTGTGCTCTAAGCTGTCACTGGCAATACTTGTTTTAATTCTTAGTGCAGTCTGAGCATTATGGTCTTTCAGAGTATGAAAGAAACTGGCAAATAAAATTTCTCTTTTTTCTTACTTCGTTAACGCTTTTGTAAGACTAGCAGAAACCTGGAGACAATAGGATGACATTTACTTTATATAGGACTGCTGGCTTCAATAGAGAACAGTGTGGCTGTTAGCCAAATCTAACACATTCAAGTTGAATTCCACAGATTTTAGGCAGCTTGAGGTAAATAAATCAGAACCAACTATTAAATGCACTGAGTAAAAGTAGTCCATCTCAAAGGTCACTTTGAACTGCTGCAAATTACTTGACTGCAGCTTCGAAGGCTTGGAGGGAGTTGAAAGTATGTACAAACGTAAACAAAATCAGAGGAAAACCTTGTTTATACCTTCTAGGGTAATGCAATAGCTAGTCTGCAATCCCATTTTGTCAGAAGTGCTGCTGCTACATATGTAATCAGTCCCTTGCAATTGCTAATGGCTCTTACCTTTCAGTAAGGGAGTATTCCTGCCCTTTTGAACTAGAAGACGGTGGAGCACAGAAGTGGCTTGCTCAGCTTTTCCATGGTGGTTGAAGTAGGTACTTAGTGTGGGGTCCTGTGCCCCAGCCAGCGTCTTACCACAAAGACATTACTTCTGTCTGAGATCTGCGAGGCTGGTAATAGGGTTAGGGTTGAGTGGTTGTTCGAAGAGGGTGGTCAGAGGGACAGGGCCATTTTCTTGCTGTGCTGCAGAGCAGCTGTCAGTGCAGCCCCTCCAGTCCAGCCGTATCTACCCCTGGTTACCAAACCCACAACAGTTTTGGTAGTCCTGGGTAACCGCAGTACTTTGCTTACCCTTTCTTTCCTTTGGCAGTGGTAGCGGACCAGTGACTCACTAGAAAAAAACACAAAAATTTCTTCTAAGGACATTCAGAATTTAGTGTGCTTCTGAATTATTTTGTTCTGCCAGTCAAATACTGCTAAGCTGTTAAAAGGAAAGGGCTAAAGCTCACTGTTCCCGTTTTGATCATTTTTACTGAGGAGTGGAGAACAGCAAGGCTGGTGTTCAGAAGCCAAAGGTACTGGCTCAAAGGTACTTCCTCTTAAACTATGCCATGTTTGTGAAGCTGCTGAGTGTCACATCATTTTGGAAGAAGGGTCCTGGCTTTTCAGCTGTCCCCCAGTTTACTAATGACCAGCTGGTAAGACCTGAGAAGGGTGTAAGAGCTGGTCCTGGGAGCTTGACTCCAGACCTGCGAAGCTGCCAGCTGGAGAATGCTGAGGAATGCATATACAGGGCTCTGCATGATCAAAATGAAGCTCTTCCTTAGTCTAGCTGCAGCTTTATATTTTTTCCCTTTTTTATGATGAGCTCTATTTTCAGAAAAACTTGCTGTTTATCATGTTTTCTCTGTTTGGGCGGGTGGCAGACACAATGAAGCCCACCCATATTACTCTCTTCTTGCCTCTTGGAGCCTGTGTATAGTAGGTCTCTAGGAGTATAGCAACTCAGCTATAAGAACAGCTTTCAACATACTGAAATTGTAGGCTTCATTTCAATGTGGCTGGCTTAAAAGCGGAACAGCTTGCTTTCTGCTTTGTCTTCTGGCAGAATGCCAGCCCCCCCCCAGCTTCCTGCTGTGGTTGTGGTGGCTTTCTGAATGATAGAATAAGTTTACTTTTTTTTTTCCTTCTTAGCTCTCCCTTGAAGGACTCAGGAAAGCCCTGCTCTCTGAAAGGCATGTTAGATGCCTTAAAATGCATAAGAGTATCAAAGTGTGACGTGAGAGAATAATCTACATAATCAGATTCTTGGTTTTATCTGGGCTTTTTGCACAGAAAAGGCTGTGTATGACATGTTCTGTACTGAAATTTGGACTGTGACCTCCTCTTTCACCTCTTTTTCTGTTTATTTAGCACGCAACAAATGTCTCTTTTTGGCCTAACTGGCATGCAAAAACTTTTGGAGGCCAGATGAGAATTCAAAGTGACTCTTCAAGTTGCAAAGGCCTGAAATAAATGGGATTAATTGGTTTTTAAGACAATAGAGTATCCTTGCTAGCAAAGGGGCACCAAATGAGAAATAAGGAATAAATCAGCTTGCCTGATGAGTTTCAGGTGTCAGTGGATCTGATGAGTCTGGATTGGATGTTCATGATGTGTCTTGTGGCTTTGTATTTCTATGGTGCCATAAAAAGCAAACAAGGCTAGGCTGGGTGGAGCATGAAGGTGATAATAGATATTAGCAGGCTTGGCTGGTTTTAAAAAAAAGAAGATTGTGATGGATGGGGCTTTATGGTAGGTGGACCTCCAAAACATGTTCTCTTTGCACTGGTTCTGATAGTGCTGGATAGGACAGAGTGAAGTGCTGCCTCTTCTAGAAGTATCAGTAGCAAGGAGGTGCGTTTTGTGCTGGAGGATTTGAAATTTTATGCAATCCAGTGAGTTGCAGCTGAGACTGGGACTCACATTTACTTGCCCATGAAGTCTCAAAAAGCAGGTGGTGAGAAGGTGAAAAGGTGATTCTGAGAAAGGCAGGATTTTGCAGCCTTTGAGATTAATTTTTTTAAAGATCATCAGTATGAATGGGCACAAAATTTAGGATGCAATAATGTTTTGTGCCATCTGTGACCTATTAGGTGATAATAGTGATGAGAACAACTAGCATTTGATAGCTTATTGCCTCAAACAGCCTGGGGAAGGGTAAATCCTGGTTCATACATCTGTGCTTTGCTGTAGCTTTTCTTAGGGAGGATCCTACAAGCTGTATCCTTTGAGGGAGCAAAGAATGAATATACAATGCTTCCTCTAGTTGAACTTGTTTGTGAAAATATGGCTTTTTCCAGGAACACATAAAAATAGCAGCCAACCCTCTCCAGCCATAACAGCAAATGGCTGTAAGCTCAGCTTTGAAGTTCACCAGTTGCTGTAGCTTCTCCAAAGAGGTTAAAATGCTTCTGTGATAGAAGTGACCTGAGAAATCGGGTTCATTACTGCATTCCCCCACCACTAGGCTGGTGCTTGGAGTCTGAGGCATTTAAATGAGTTGTCCTAAATGGAGTCCTGGAATTCTTCTCTGATACCAATGTGGGAGAGCTCAGCTGTGGTTCCCAGGCCAGTTTCGTGTCCCCAGCTCACAGACCCTCACAGCTTGAGCTGTGTATGTGTAAACCCCATCTTTGGCTCCAGGGCTACTGAGTGGCAGTGAGCACTGCACACCCTTTCCTATGCCTTCCCTTCTCCTCTATCTGCTGCTGGGTTAGATATGTTATCGGTAGCTGTTCACCTTGTCTGTGGTTTACTTTTCAGGCCATTTTATTTGGCAAAGCTCTACCAAGATGTATAGAAATTTAGCTAGCTACAGCAAGCTTTTGCTTCAGTTGGAAAAAAATGCATTTACTCTTCAGCTCTCCCAAGCTGAATGTTTTCTTCAGAAATGTAGAACGAGTCCTACTTTTGCCTGAAGTCTGTGTTAGTCTACTATGGAAATTAGGCAGCTGCCCAAAAGTCTGCTAAGGGGCGAAACCTACTTCTTGCCATTAAAGCTTTTAATGTATGAGATGGGTAGGTAGGTCCATGACCACCTGGGCCCCCACTGCTACAAACGCTGTGCAGCAGATTCATGTGGACATTGAAATCCTGAATGAGTTCAGTTTCCCCTGAACTAGTCTGCCGTTTTAGAAGTGACCTACTTGAAAATCCAGCCAGTAATGTAATTATCATCAGGAAACAACTCACCTTCTGTTGCTTAATTATATTTTTCATGTATACTTAGTCCATTTAAAAGGAACTGTGTTGGATGGCACACTGGGTTTCCCCTTAATTACTGTTGTATGGTAATTGCCATGTAATTACACTGTTATGAATATAATGTGCATGTATTATTGTGGGGCAGTGATTTATGGAATGTAAGAGTATTTAAAAAGTATTATAGATGTTCTTCACACAGGATTGCTAAGCCGTTTAATGACAGTGGTCTTTCACAGCTATCCAGTGTTTTAATTTTCCTGTGTTTGAGGTCTCCTGTAATAATGCTACTTCATCATCCAGTCAATATTCTGGAAATTACACTGGCTGGTTGTGGTGAGGTATCTAACGATCCTCATCACACTTGCAAAATAAAAAATTTGCTAGTGCAGAAATAAATCAAGCATACTAATAAACAGGTTGAAGGGCTTCTAGTAGGAGTATTTTGGCACAGATGTGTGCTTCAAGGTACTTAGTGGATGTTGGTTAAAAAAAAGACTGGTTAGTAATCCCACTGCTGAAAGGATATAGGTTCAATTAAATGTTAGTGCCTTGCCTGTGCACACAGCAGTAGTGACTTTCTTGTAATCCTTTCTTTCTGTTAGCTTATGTGATAGCTTTGCCAGGGCACTTCTGAAAATTAAATTTACCCTAAAAGGAGAAAGTACCTCTGGAGATTCCCTTTGTGTGAATTACTTTCATAAATAGGTGGTGACCCCAAAGGGGCAACAGAAAAGGTCTTGAATCCCTTACTGTAATAAATACATGTGGTTTTGTAGCATTGGAAACTGTTACGTACAGAGATTATGTGGATTAAAAGGTAGCAATGGTAGAGTGTGCTGAGGGGTGTAGCACACGCTTGCAGATGGAAATTTGGAAGCAAAATTTGTGCATCGCTAACCCTAACCTTGGTTCAAGAGTTAAAGAAGGTGTTTGTGGTGGGGCTTTTTTGCTCCAGGATGTTTACTCATAACTTACTATGGACTCCCCTGCTGTTAATGTGCTCTGCCCATCTGCCCTGTTTTACTGTGTTTCTGGTGACAGGGTCTCCTGTTTTCCTGTGTACTTTCTTTTTCAGCATCTCTTTGGCAGGATGTCACTTGGTGCAGATGTGGAGCCAGGTGTGATCCTTACTTATTTCAGCTCATGCAGTTACATACTGTCATCTCCTGCTTGCTTATACATTAATATGGTCCCATGCTGCAGTCCTGTGCCTCCCTGTACCTGGGAGAGGAACATCATGAGCAGTCCAGCAGTGGCAATGCAAGACCGCAAGGTTCTTCAGAGGACAGGGTATCAGACAATTTTATTCAGTGCAACACAAAAGGAATGATATTACAGAAAATAGGAACCTCTAGTTAACAACAGGAATCGCGCTTCTTTTTAAGGTGCTTTTAGAAGTGTTAGGCCACTGCATTGGAGGGGCAATGGAAAACTGTAGACCGTGTTTAAATGCTAGCCATTGAAACAGCAGTGCTTGCCCTTGCTGCCCTGGTGATGGGAGAGGAAATTACAGTCCCAGAGATCCATGGCTGATGAAATAAGTTGCAAAAAGGAGAGGCACCCACTTGGCAAGAACTTTTGCGCAAGTACTATATGATGGCTGATTGTAAGTTCCCTGGGAAAAGCTTTCTGAGCAGCATAGTTCCTGGAATTAAGATTATTTTCATCCTTCTGGATTTCTGTGGCACATCTTGTGCAGATGAAAGTTATACCAGGAAAAATAAATCTCCAGTTTTGTGCTTGTGCTAATGCAGAAACGCTACTCTTGCCGTATATTCCCAAATTTAGCAAAACTGAAGTGACTGGAAAAACTCAACTTCATCTGTCTGCTTCCAATGGAATCAAACATGATGAAATTAAGTATGACTAAACGATGCAGGCAAACACATTTTTATCCTGAATTAAACGTGTATGTGGGCTTTGGTTTGCTGTTATGCACAAAGAGTGAAACTGGCTGTGAAGAGGACAAAGAGCTCATCACAAACACATGCAATTGCTTTGACATACCGTACAGCGAGGGCAATGGCTTTGCTGAAACTTGGCCAGACATCTGCATCACTTGCTTTTCTGCAAAATGCAACTAATACAATTCTTTATAAGCCTTCATGTAGTTGTACCGCTATTTTTATAGGTTTTTTTATTCACAGCTCAGGCACCAGGCAGATAATGACATGCATGTCCCATGCTCGTTGTCCTGGCAGCTGCACACAGCTGTGTACTTCTTTGGAGCAGTGTAGACTATAGCAAGGGATCCTTGGTCACTATTTTCCTGCCTCTTACCCTTGTCAGGCCAGCTACTCTCTGTTTTGCATCTTCCCTGTACCCTGGTTTTTGTCTCTTGTTGGAAATGGGACAGCAAGGTTTGATCAAGTAATTTTATGCTTTCCTTTTTTTTTCTTGAGGCTTGTGTTTCTTGGTATCTGGGATTCTGCCCCAGGACACACATGCACAGCTTGTCTGTTGTCGTTGGCACAGAGCAGCCCCTGCAGTCTGCTAAGCCAGCATCTCTTGTACAAGTTTTGCGGAAGAGATGAACTGAGCATTGTAGGATGCTGAGCCGCAAACATAGCCGAGTACTCTCCCAAGGCTGGGAAGTAGCTGCTTTTTTTATGTTTAGCCAAACTATTCCCTTGTGCAATGTGCTCCCCTTGGAGGACAAGAGCAGGTAATCACTTACAGATGTGGGAGCAATGCCCATTTCACTGGTAAGCCAATGTACCAGCTACCTTTTGTGCTCAGTTATATGCATGCAGCATCACTGGTCTTCTCCTGGGCAGAGTCCAGAATAAAACCCCAGAGTGGCAGTTGCTGCTGATACATCTTACTTTTTAAGGTCTTTATCAAGTTGCCTTCCCTGGGGGCAACAGCTTTCTTCCAAGCTGTTCATCAAGCAAAATGTCTGCTTTCTCCTTTTCTGGCTAGAACATAATTGTCACCTGGGGTGGATTAACCTTGGCTGGTTACCAGGTGCCTACCAAGCTCCTCTCTCACTTCCCCTCCTCAGCAGGACAGGGGAGAAAACAAGATGAAAAAAGCTTTTGGGTTGAGATAAGGACAGGGAGATCAGTCACCATTTACAGTCACGGGCAAAACAGACTTGACTTGGGGAAGATTAATTTATTGCCAATTACAAATAGAGTAGGACAGTAAGAAATAAAAAACAAAACTAAAACCACATTCCCCTGACTCCCCTTTCAGAAGCTATGGGGAAACAGTTTTTCCTTTCTTCTTCTTTTTCCCTTATTAACAATTGGAAAACATGAGGCTCTCCCCAAAGACCTGAATAAACCACTAGTCTCCACATCCACTGTTTTACTGCTCTTCTACTACTGATGCTAAGCCGGTAGTCTGAAGAGTGCGAAATGCTGCTAAGAAGGCTCATTTACACTCACCAGCGTCTGCATTGGCCACAGTTAACTATGGTTGGATACCATAAGTGACTTTAAAATTACTTCGTTAAGATGAAGAGCACTTTGAGCTTCTACTGGCACAAGCACCTTGCACTTGTAGCTCTAGGTACTTCTACCCCAGAAGTGATTGTCTCTTCTGCAGTCATCTCTGTATCTTTGTAGACTGGATGTTCTGCCAGTGGTGGGCCAGTTGTGGATTCTCTAATGACTGTTTTCTGTGCTGTGATTATGTCAGTTTGTGTAGGAGTGACAGAAAATAGCAGCTATTTAACATGAGACAATCCATTCAGCTTCAGTGTCAAAAGTCTTAGTGGTGGGCTCAAGTTGATGAAAAAGGGGGTTTTCACATAGAGATGAAACTGGTGGGAAGAAGGGGTAGATAGCATTTTCCAAATAATCATTTGTCTGTTCCCTCTAGAAACTGAAGACTTTGTTTAAATAGCATCCCTCCCACAACATATTTGCTGTAGTAAATACTATGCTATGAAAAGTAATGCCTTCAGAGATGATTGCGAATGCTAGTGTGATTGCAGGGACTTGACTCTTCTGGCCAGCTGTCCTTAAACAAGACTCCAGCCTGTGGTGCTCCTTGCTAGCAGTCTTAATCTTCTTACAGTATGATCTCAACCTTCTGTCATGGAAATAAAAATAAAGATGAGAGGAGCAAGAAAGGAACAGCTGTCGGCTTTATGCTTGTGCTCATTTTGATCCTTGCATCCTGCTGTTCATCATGATTCAACACCCTGCCTCCAATACCACTATCAAGCTTTCTCAGATTCACTTATACAGGTTATTTCAAGAAACTTCCCACATAGTTTGCAAATATTTGTTAATGCTGGAGTGAACCTATTAAGCTAGAGGCTTTGTTACCTCTATTCCTCTTAACTGCAAGTTGCACATTCTGGTTCTTGTAGTTTATATCAGTGTAATAGTATGCAACTGTAGAACTGCACCTTTCCAAGCTTGTGAAATTGTTCTTAGATTTCCTCCATGTGCTAACTGATGCAATTTTACTTCCACAGTTGCAAGGTTGCCTGTCTGGCTTAATTGCTGTCTTATATCTAAAAGTTCCTACAATATCCTTTTAGGAAGACGATAGTGGTCCAATATGAATTGTGTTAGCATGCCTTAAATGTCTAACCCTTGGAAACTGAGCGTGGTTGCTTCACAGTGAAATAATCAGGGACAACAAGGCTCTATGTGGAATTTTAACAGCAGACAGACGGGGTGGCTTGATTCTCATGGGTGTCCGAGTTCTCATGTCCTAGACCTGTCCTTACCTGCTGTATTTGCCGTGGAGACGTTGCTTCTACAAGTCTACCCTAGTTGTTTCCCAGACAGATGTTTCACTGTGGTCTGGAATGACTTTTCCACATCCAAGTTTGCACAAAGTTATTTACCTGCGGGGTGAAGAGAACCTTTCAGAGTCAGGTCCCTGTCTCTTTGTGTGTCTCTCTTCCCTGGTGTGTGCTCTGTGATGCTCACCAGCAGATTTGTCTATCTGCATTTCTGCAGCAAGGAGGCTGCATTTCAAAGCCGAACTTTCCGGGTACTTTGTGCTATGAAATTTTTTACTGCATGGTCATTTTTCCGGGAAGTGCAGAGGGAATTTGATTTGGCCAAGAGCTCCTGTGGCAGCTAGGGAATATCCTCGCATCAGCTCATCCTATGGGAGATTCAGCCAGAGAGAACAACCTGGCCTTGCTTCTACTGTAATTGCTGCTTTTGTTTGATATAAAATACAGAAAATAAACTTTGTTTTGAGCATCTGAAGAGCCCCCTTCATATTTGGGATAAAGGTGTCTCAGCTCTGATGCCATCTCCTTTCCAGTCCCACATATTAAAATTAAGTATGCCAAATAGGTCATGTGCAGCTGAATCAAACAATTTTTTATACACCTTCAAAGTGAATTGAAGCTGTACACCTTTGAAACAGTTAGCCAGGCTTTATATTGCTCCCCCCCCCTCACCTTCTTCCAGTCATTTGCAATTCGTATGGCACCCAGCTGATGAGTCTGCAATTAAGTAAATAACACAAGTGTTACTGAGAAATCATTGAAATACTAAAAGAGAGCTTGGGTATCTATTTTGCCCCATAAACTGTTTCTGTTTTATGAGCTCAGAACAGAAGCTGCTGATTGAGTGAATTTGAAAACTAGGTCTTGCCAGATTCACAGGGACTTGCTCCCTGGAGGTGAGTTGGTTTTGAAGCAGGATGGGTGTGTATTTGACAATAAAATATGGTAGTTTTGTTGTTTGTTTCCCCTTGCCTTCAAAAATAATGAGTTTAAACCATCTTGGGAAGCATTGACAATCTCGTTCAACTGAGTAGGGCTTTTTTCAGGCTGGCAGAAAACAAAAATCTTGACAATAACTCTTTGTTGCTGACATGCCTGCGGACAAATAGTGATCTGAAGCAGTTAAAAATTTGAGGTTAATGCAGCGCAATTAGGCTTTTGGAAATATTTTTTTCTTTTCCCAAGAATGAGAAAGATGAGCTCAAAATAGATCCTTTAACGAAAAGCATTATCCTTAGGCTATATATCTAGACAAGTGATTTATAAAAATATCTACAGAATTTATGAGCTGATGTATAGGATTTGTCAGCAAAAATGGCTGCACTTTAATCAGATTCCACAGCATGCAGTTACTGTACTTCTGAGTTGGACCAGGGTTTTGAAGCAAGACCCTCTGAAGCAGGACCATCTCACCGGTAGGGTTCAGTAGGCTCTGAGCAGGCCGTTATACCATTAGTGATACGTGCCCATAACTGTGCAATGAGCAGTATAAACCCAACAAGAGAAGCTGCTCCATTGTACTACACCCCAAATGACAGCCAGTAGGTTTTTTTTTAAATAGCCAATATAATGTAGCTTAGCTGACAGTGTGATAACACGCATATCAATTAATTGGCTTGAACAAGCTGGATAAATGGGAATTGGATAAAAAGAGAACTTTATTTAAATACAAGTTGCAAGTATTGACCAAACCTCATACAGTCTGCCCTGTAGTCTCATTAGAATTGTATTCATTTAAGTGGATTTTAAATCAGAATCCGTCAGGTCAGCAGGAAAGGCTGAGGTTTTTCATTGTTCAGCAGCACAAATAGTACTAAACCGTATCAGCTTTCCCTGTTGGGATGTAATTATTTGATTAGTTGTGGGGTTTTTTTTTTAAAATCTGTATGGGTTGTTCACTTAAACCTGTGGCCACAAGTCTGTGAACCCTTACGGTCTGTTATAAGTGCATGGTCTTTGGGGATTTTGCTTATGTTTTCTGGTAACAGAAAACCTAGCTTGGTGAACAGCTAAAATAAGAAACTGCAGTGGGAGTGCTGTGTGTTGAAGGAGGAAGCCAGCTATGAAGAGGTCTGAATATTCTCATCTCAATGTATATATGCTGAGTTTGAGGTCAGAATGCGTATTGTAAAGCAAAGGAGAGTGGACAGGGGAGCTCACGTCCCAGGCTGCGGAGGTAAGGGCACTGCCTGACCCTGTCTGCCTAGCTCTCATCTTCCCGCACAGTGTTGCTTGGGGATTTAAATGTGCATCTGATACTTGACCAGATCTTGTTTTAATGATGTCTGGGCCAAGTTAGACAAAGGTACCCAGATACACTGTGACCCAGTGTATCTGAAATTCCTTACTGGGTCAACTTTTTGTCCCTGTGCTAAACCTAGAGACTGAATTCTTCTAAGGGCCAACTGGCTTAGGAGGATTTTGACAACACTGGCACAGCTTGGATTTGGAGTTCGGTACTAAGAAATATTTTTAAGCCCCGTGTCAGATGTGTTTTGAGTAGGGCTCAGTACTATATCACTTAACCTCTGTACCCAGGCAAGCGTAAATCCTCCTCTTTATCTTTTATGGGCCTCAATTGTTATAAATAATGGTGGCCAAGGTGAACATTTTTTCTTTCACATGCACTAATGGGTAATAAAGGAGGCGGGAGTAGTGAGCTCTGAGTAGTGCTATGCCCAAGCCAGAGGGAAGAAGAGACTTTTAATCTGTTTTTAGACATGAAAAGCAGATGCTAGTTTGGCTCTTATATGTTACGGTTTCCTGGCACAGCTGAAAAAAACACACACTACAGTTGCTTACCTTCTTTCCCTGGTATACATTGGCCACAATCCTTTAGCCTGTAGATAGGGAGTAGAGTATTCAGTGTGACTCTAATATGTGGCTATAGCACAAAACCAAACAAACAAGTGAACACAAAAAAAAAGAAAAAAAAAAGCTCCATTTAGCACTGCCTGGCCATCCTGTGCTCCGCACTGACCATACCCAACGGAGTTTGTACTTCAGCACAGGCAATAGCTTAGCTGGATCTGTTGTAGCATCTGTCAATCAACTTAGTTCCTGGGGTTTAAGGTGAATGTTTTTCTTGTAAATCTGAATGAACTGTCTGTCTTAATGTATTTTTCTATAGGAGGAGGGACTGAGTTTAACTCCTCACTTCAGCCAGAGCACATGGATATGACAACTATACCAAACTTTTCAGACTGCTTTGGCACACTCCAGTACTGTGCCTAAGTGTGGCTAAGCACAAATGACTGGTTTTGATGTAACAACTCTGAGTAATCACTGTGCAAGCTGGACTCGCCGTTGACAGGTCTGATGTCTTACAGGCAAAGGCAACTGGGGGCCTGGCTGTAAGGAAGAACTTGGTGGCTAAAACTTGGTGGGATGCACTGCTTGTCCCACTGCCTGGTACTGCTCTCTTCTGGGGCAGCTCTGGGTGGTAAACTCCTTTCCTCATTAGTTTCCTATCCTTTTTTAGGTGGAGAGGTAGGTAGGTCAGGGGGTTTTTTTTATTTGCACTGTGACAGAGTGGTGTGCATCTGGTGAAACATCTAGCAATCTGTTGAGTGTGTCCTCCAAAAGACTAAGAATAAAATAGAGGATTGGAAAGAAATCCAAGTGGTTTTTCATACAGATTTGTTGTGACTTTCACTTGGTGTTCCTGGGATTAACAAAGAAAAATGTAATTGGATTTCCAAGGAAGGCAGAGGATAAGGGAAGCAAAGGAAGCCTATCTGGGAGAATTTACTCCAGTGTTATACTGCAAGGGGATATAGGAGGCAGTCCACATGAAGATACAAAGGGGTTAATTCTCTTTCAGGACTAGTTGAACAGCCTTGACTCAGGATTTGGGACCTAGAAGGTAAGCATCTTTCTAGGTGGGAATTATTGTTCTGGACCAGAAAGCTTAGACTGATCTCAGTGGAGAAGAAAACATGTTAAGAACCTTCTGAAGTGGCTTCTGGCAATGCTTCATTTGCAGATTCTTAATTCAAGCAGTAGGCCTGTTGGCATAGGTGATGATGACTTGCTCCTCCTCAAGGCAGACATGTGACACAGTTTACCAAAAGCATTGAAAAGACTGGCTAAAATAGCAGGGACTCAGTGAAGGAAAACCAAGATAATGGCAACTATGTGAAGCAAACAAGGTAAGAACAAGCACAGACTGATCCGCATGAGGAGTTCGGGCCTTGTTGGCGGCTGCCTGCCACTGGGGTGTGATGGTATGTGAGCAAAGAGCTGCCCAGAATGTGCTGGGCGCTGTTACTGCCTTAGAGCAGAGACAAGCTGTGAAGAGGTGACCCCCTGACAGAGATGGCAATGTTGAATAGCTCTGAGCCTAAAAGCCCTCCTTTCCAGACTGAAAGACCATCTTCTGCTGGGAACGTCCTCTGCCTTTTAACTTTGGTGGGGTCAATGGCAGAGGAAGCTTCGAGATCCCAGGAGTGTGCAAGTACTCTACAGATGGAGGCTCTTCTAGGTGGAGTCTAAGCTACTGAGCAAGTTAAGAGGAGGATGCCAATGACTTGCTAGGCAGTAGAAAATGAGAATGGAAATCAAATGGCAGAATTGATGCACCCGGAAGGGCCTGGGCTTGTGAGGTGCCATTGCAGTGTGCTGTGTCTTGCCCTCTGGAGGAAGCTGTCTGGAAGGATGGGCAACAGTACAGACTTAAAATTTCCATTTCTACAGACACACAGATGGTACCAAATCTGGGCTTAAAAGCATCTTTTTTGCAAGCTGCATTTATTCTTGCAAGGTGTTAAAACAGGAGTGTTTCCAAAGTAGACGCAAGATCATCCACGCAAGTGTGATACCTTGGAGACAGAGCTGTGTTTTTGCAATGGAGCATCACAGGAAGAACCAGGCTGCTCCCTAGCTGGACTGGCAGCTTCCCTTAAGCTGCAATCCTCTTTTTATCTTTCTTCAGTCCTCACTCAGGCCTATCTGTAGTATGTTACTGTATTCTACAAAAGTATTTGCTTCCTCCACTATTAAGTATGATGTCAGTGTTGTCAGCTGGTTTGTAGTCCCGCTTTGTTAAACCAAGGTGCTAATACCCTTTGATTCATCTGTTTGACTACAGTGAAAGGCTTAAAACAGCAGGCTCCAAAGCTCTGCATTGGATTTGTTTGTAAATGTAGACACTTAATGGTGAAAAAAGGTATGTCATCACTGCAGAGCCTGAAGAGGGGTATCTAAACCTGTGCCCTCAGCACTTTCAAACCATAATTAAGAGTTCAGGCATGTTTGGCTGAGGAAGCTTGTTAGCTTGGCAGGGGAGGGGGATTGTTTTCCCTGTAATGTGAAAGATTGAGTCCTAATTACCTAGTTGAACATTTGGCGTCATGCATGCTGAATGACTGAATGCAGTGGCTGAAGATATAATTTCACTTTGGGGGATCATTGTAATTGCTTGGCCAGCAAAGTACCTGATCTTGTCACGTTTTGCTGCAGGGAGACATTCAAGTCCTGGAGATTCTGATGTCTTTTCTGCAGCGTGGGAAGGAAATGAAAAGCAAAATGGCAAAACTGCTTGTTTCACGCATTCCTGGGCTGTGCTTGCTGCTGCAGTATCCCAGCGCCATCCCAGCAACGTGTTAGGTGACATGAGTAACATCTGTCACATGCTGTTTGTTCTTTCATCCGCTTCCTGGAGTGAGTGCGCAGCAGCCTTGTTTCAAATGTGCACGCCTTCATACATTTGTAAAAGACAGGAGGGTTACAGAAATGCATGTTCATCCACGGACAAAGCTGCTCTCAGAACTGCAATGGACATATTGAATGGTGATGCTGTTTGCTGGAGAAGGATAGTTTTGTGGCTACTTTTACTCTAACAGAATTTAATTTTGCTTAGGTTTGGTCTGTGGTGCAGAGGAGAATTCAGCCTGCCAGAAAAGGAAGGGTGTATAGTTGGGTTTATAGTTAAAGAGCTATTATAATAACATTTGGGGGTGGCTGAAGAAATCACATCGAAGCAGGCTCTATTTCACTCTAGTGATTGAAAGGCCTTCTTTCGTTGCCTGCTCTCAGATGTTCTTTGACAAGCTTTGCACTGAATCTGTTGGAGCCATCCCTGGCACATCCCTTCTTGCTTCACAATCATTACAATAGTGGGATGGGAAGATATTAAGGCAAATCCCTGCTAGGCTGGCAGGTTGCCTGACAGCTGACCCTAGCCAGAAGGAGCACTGCCCTGGGGACTTAATTGGCTTGTTGCACCAGAGTGGCTGTCAGGCGAGATTGATCACTGAGCCAGAGAGTTCAGCAGTTCATCCTGTAAGATGGTCCCATGAAGGCGTGCTAACGCAGCCTCGCTCTGCGCTCCCTTCAGGAGCTAAAGCACTTCCTGGGAAGAGTTTCTTAAGGAGCAATCCTGAGCTTTTGGCCCCATTAACCTATCAACAACATGTGTGGAGATGGTGGCAGCAGGGACCAGGGTTTCCCAGATGGAAATGATGCTTTAGTCATGCTTTAGTCCAAGCATGACTGCCTTTGGCAAATAGAAGGGTTTAATTTAGGGATGGTCTGAGACAATTCCTGTATACTAAACTGCAGCTTAAACTAAAGAAACTTGAACTGAAGCATGGTGAGGTTGAAAAACTTGTGTCAGTAAGTAGTGAGAGCAGGGGATGAACCAGGAGCCAAGGGGGACCCCAGGGAGGCAGTGCCTTCACCCCCAGGCTGTGGTCCTGCAGCCTCTGAACGTGGCACAGTACTATCTGCTAAAACAGGGTCCACTGACAACCTCCGACAAGGTGAGGGGATGAACTGGGTGAAGCCATGAGCAGCAGGAGATGGGGTCAGAGACAAGGCTGGAGACAAAGAGAAGATGTGGGTCCAAGAGGCTCATCCAGGAGATGTGCTGGAGGCAGGCACACACCTTTGCTATAACTCAGGCCAGGACTATGTGCCCTGGTTTGAGTGGAGATCCTGGCCTGTGGGTGCAGGTCCCAGGTGGGGCTGCTCAGGGCAATCAAGGACTGACACTGAATTAAATGCTCATCCTTTTGAGGTTAATGGACCTCCACCAAATGAGGAAGGTGGCTATTGCTGGTACTTGCTGCTGTGTTCATTCTTTAGGAACAGGCTAATTGCTAAAGGTGCAGCACAAAAGCACTGACATGCAGGGGAATCCCTATTGCAGCTGCAGTGGTCTTGAAAAATCAGTGCTAAAGATATTTAGTGATGTTTTTTTTAACTTTTTTTTTCTGGGCTGGAATTTTTTCAGAGCCTGTGGTACTGAGATTCATTTGGGAAGCTCAGGTATTAAATATAAAAGTAATGGTGAGACTAGACTGTTTTTATTTTTAAAAAAAAGTGTAAAGGATATAAAAGGAAGGTAATGATGCCCATCTTGCTGTATTGGGTCTGGATGGGTTGGAGTTTATAGCAGCCTGTATAGTGCTGTGTTTTGGATTTGTGACTAATGCAGTGTTGATAAGACAGCAGTGTTTTAGCTGTTGCTGAGCTGTTCTTGCACAGTGTCGAAGACTTCTTTTTCTCACTCTGCCCCTGGCAGCAAGTGGGCTGGGGGTGGGTAAGAAATTGGGAGAGGACACAGCCAGGACATCTGACCTGAACCAACCAAAGGGATATTCCATGCTGTATGATGATGTGCTTACCAATAAAAGCTAAAGGAAACGAGGAGGAAGGGGGAATGTTCATTGTTATGGCATTTGCCTTACCAAGTAAGTTACATGTGTGGAGGCCTTGCTTCTCAGAAAGTGGCTAAACATCTGTCTGCTGACAGGGAGTAGCGAATAAATTCCTTATTTTGCTTTCCTTGACCATGTGGTGTTTGCTTCACCTATTAAAGTGTCTTTAGCTCCATCCACAACCCATCACAGACTGGTTGAGGTTGGAAGGGACCTCTGAAGGTCATCGTGTCCAACCCCCCTGGACAAGGAGGGTTCTTCTACTGGTGAACTCTGGGTTTCCATCTCAGGACAGGAGCTGCTTGTCAGGCTGCTGTGCAAGGCCATGAGAAGTGGGTTTTCCCAAAACAGCTGTGCTAATTAGACAACTAGTGCCAGGTCTCTTTTATTTCTTGGAAGATCTGTTTCCTTGGTAAAACAAATGACTGCTCAAATGCTTCCAGCTTCATCTTGCTTATTTTTTTTATAGATAAAACTCCCTTTCATAGGGAACAACATGAAACCTTGCATCTGGGAATCTATAGAGTTCTGTACTGCTTGCTTCATACCAGAGAAAAATAGAGACAGAATTACCTGCTGTACATCCCGTCAGCTGGCTTTAGTTGTGCTAATAAACATCTACCAGAGTCTGACCTCGGATGCAAGCTAAATTCTTCTCTGTAAATGTTTGCTGTAAACAATGTACTTGTTATCAGGGAAGTTAAAAAGAGGCATGCTTGATACTGAAGGGAATGAACATTTGCCAAAAGATAAACACACAGCAGTAGCTGCTTTCCATTCCTAGGCTAAAAGAAAATCTCACTGCTGCGTCAAAACATCAGCTATATTAACTAGTACGTGTGAATTATTTGAGGCAGTGTGTATATAGGGTCTGTGTGCGTGGTTCTGAATTTATAGTATTGTCAGCATCCTGCTTCTAGCCTTTTTTTAAGGCTTGGTTTGGTATGCTGTCCGCGGCAACCCAGAGCATCTTGCAGAATTCAAAACCCTTAGTTAAATGCAGCTGCACTAGTGAAACCTTAACTCTAGGTGAAAACTTTTTTTTCTGACAGTAAAAAAAGGGGGGAAAGGAGAAGAGGTGGACAAAAAAGTGAAGAAATATATAGAGAAAGGATTCTCATAAAAGGGAATGGCTTATTAAAGAGGTTCAAGCAGGAAGGAGAGTAAGAAGAGATTGCCTCATGGGAGAATTTGTACGAGGAGTGGAGTACTTGGTGTGTGGGGGGGGAGACACTGGCCTGAAAGGAAAGAGCAGCCCCACGACTGGGAGGTTGAATCTGTTCATTTTTTCTTTAATTTGGGGAAGCAGGAATTGCTACAGTGGCTGGATGAGCATTAGACATTGGATAGTGCCAGGGAGACCTTTGTGGGGCAAAAGGGGACAGATGGGACATCTGACATCCATGGGACATCTGTCTGTAGCTCACTTTGTTATAAGTGGTACCTCTCTCTGTCTCGATCTCAAAACTGAAAGCTAGAGCACCCTCATGGGCTCTTACCATAGGAGGATGGACTCATCTTTCAGTGCAAAGAAATCCATTGATTTAAGCAATTTTCATCAAAAATACAGGGAGAAAATGTATACTTTCATGTACATGTTTTTCTAAGCTTGGTATCGGTTCTTGCTTCATAGACTATTTTGGTGGAGAGGAGGGTGTGTGTGGTGAAATTTTATATGTTGAACCAGCTAGTTGGTCTTTTCTTGATACTGCACTGGAAATGTGTAAGACAAAGTGTAATTTGAGTTGAGATTACTGAAGGTACTTCACAGCTGAACAGTGAAGCAGTTTGCTAATCATTTCAGGTCTTTGCTCAAAGCAGAAACTAAAGATTGCTAGCACCAGCAGTGTGTGTGGTGTTCTGCTTCTTGCTTGCTAATGTCTGGTTACATTTTTTTCACTTGCATGAAAAAGCAGCCTAGCAAATTAGAAACACTCAGTAGGCATTATGCTGCTCTTAATTATGTAGGAGCACAGACGCTATTCACAACAGTAATAGGAAAACTACCAAAGCAAATGCAGCAGACTTCAATGCCAAATTAAGGTCTCAGCTCTTGAATGTAACTAAATGTGCAAGTTAATACTCTACACTGTAAGCGTGGGGTCCACGCTTCCCTGAATAGTTCCCTGGCTTTATCTAGTGCATGCAATCCTAGGATGAAAACTGTATTTGCAAGTGGGTTCATACATGAGCTAAAGCCAGGGGAATAATTAGACTCTGCATTGAGGTTTGGTGGCACACTTCGGGATTTCTGTTCTCCCCCAAGGTGAATGTGAATTGCTTCTGTTGCACCAGACCTGCGCAGAAGCGGGTGCACACATGGCTGTCACAGTGCGACTCTGGCTTTGTAAATTATACATCTTGTGGCTTTAAATTGCTCTAGGCTCCTGGAGTTGCTCTTTGTCAGCCTGTTCATGCAGCTTACCAAGGTTCAGAGCCTTGAGATGTCAGGAGGGGGAGTACCAACAGACTGCTCCTGAATTTTGGCAGTGTGAGACCCAAGAGTTAATGAGAAAACAATCACTGCACAATACCTTTGCCGAAGCCATTTGGACCACATCATCCCCGATTTGTGTGTGCGTGTTCTTTCTGTAACACCTGGGTTATTACTTACTACATGTTACTTAAAGCCTAGCAGGTGTTGGAGCTTTTAATTCTGGAATGAGGTCTCAGTGTGTGCTTGCTACTGTCTGTTGAGGATTATTTGGTGTATGGCACTAAGGTAGCCACTTTTACAATTCTCACTGTAGAATCATGGCACTGGTCAGTTTTTTCTCATTTGCTGGTGTAGGCTCCGTTTTCATTTTGTAGCAGAGATTATTGCCTGCACGTAGTCCTGGAGTAATTTATTTTCATTACAGCAGTGCCTGCCGGCATTTCTTAACAGGAGGGCTGTGGAATGTACTTTCTGCATTGCATATCTGTAATGAGACTTAAAGTATGAATGAAGTAGGACTTTAACTGCTAAAATGTCTCATGGCAAGCTAATGGGAGAACATGTGTTAGAATTGAGGTGCATATGTCTCTAGCATGCAGCTGGGCACAGGCACCAAGACTTGGAACGGAAAACATGAAGCATCTTCTTATTTGAAGACATTAACTCTGATAATCCTGAATGCCCAGATTGCTTTTCTGTAGGTACCAGGGTACACCTATCATTACAGACCCTTGTGGGCTTTGAATGCAGTGGATCTAATCCGGGTAAATGGAAGCTGGCATGAGGTGGTAGTTCAAATCCTGAAAAATGAGATTTGTCTTGAATGCAAGTGAAAAGGCAGACAGCTTGCTGATATTTTAGTTAAGTCAGAATATACATCCGTATATTTCTGGGTTATCTATGGAAAAAGAATAAAAAAGCAGTGGAAAGAATGCAATAAAGCAGGCTAGCAATGACAGCTAATTTTACTGCCTTATAATTCTCGGAGATATTTGCAAGTTTATCTTGGGCTACTGTCAGGGAACCTGTGCGCAGGTTCATATAATTGAGATGAAATTTGTTGCTGGGTTCAGTCTTGAATGGCATGCATTTTGTGTGCAATTACTAGCTCAGCTGATTGGGGTTCTGGATTATTTTCCACTGATTGTGCAAGGTTTCCTTTGTCAGAGAGCTCTGTGCCCAAGTATGTGAGAGATTCCCTCTGTGGAAAGCAAGTCTTATTTTTAGAATCGGAAACACTATATTGCTTGAGTATGGTCCGTCTTTGAGATTGAGATGCCTGAAATCTCTCAGAAGGCAACTGTACACCCGCTTAATTCCTCCCAAACTGGCCAAGAAATGCTGATTCAGAGAGACCCAATTCAGCGGTATCTCGTGATGGGTGGATGAAAGTGGCTATGCCTCTGATTGCGTAGGGTCAGTTTACCCTGTTCTGTGAAGAAGCCCCTAATGTTCGGTGCAGGCTTCTGGCTCTGAGGTTTGGTCTTGTTTTTATCTCAGATTGTTAGGCTACCCATGAGAGTAGCCATAACATCGGTTTCAAAGAAAGTAGGTGCGACTGGCATCTGGTTTCTATTTTTCCCTCTGATAACATCATATTACCACTGGATTTTTAAAATACTCCTAAGAAAATAGGAGTGTATACTTAAATTTTCTTCCTCTTTCTGGGCAGAGGGAATTAAAAAACTAAAAAGCTGAAAATCCCTCACCATGTGGAACAAGAAAGCTCGGCAGACCTTCAGAAGTGGAAGTGGACTGGAAGCATCTAGTTTTAGATTTGAAGGGAGAGCACTAAACAGAAAGACATGATTATTATTATTAAGCTTCTTTCCATGTGTTTTTTTCCCTGCTTAGTCATTGCTATCACTGCTCTACATGCACGGAAATTCCCTCATATTAAAGAATTGCAGATGGGAGGCAGTTGTCAAACTGCTTTTTGTGCTTTGGAAAAGCATCGCTATCAGGGTACTTGTTATAATAGCTCAGAAAGGACCTTGTTGTGTTTTCAAAGCCTTATATGTGACCATAAGGCCTGGTATTTCAAGAAGCACTTTCTGGTAGGCTAAACTGGGAGAATTAAAGGGACTGAATAATAGCTCTGTACGGACACAGACCATTTATTGCCCAAGTCACAACTGCCTTAGGGACAAAGCTAAATCTTGCTTCAGCCTGAGTTTCCTACAGGGAAAAAACACATGCATTTTTGGCACCTGTATGTCTGTTATGTTGCCTTTTTTCCCCACTTGAAGGGTGCATTTGTCATTGCAGCTTCTAGTTCAGCAGGAATGGTTTCGTGCAGCTCTTCAGAAGAGCACGTAGCGTTAAGAAATATGAATCTCGCATGCCCTTCTAAGTGTGTGAGCTGCCAGTGTCTCAGAGGTGAAGCAAGTTGTGAAACCTAACTGCTTTCCTTATCTGACCCACTGGGCAGGCTTCCCGAAACCTCGCTGGAATAGCTTCTGAGCTGAAAGAGATGGACTTCTAGCAGTTGCTGCAAGCTTTGTGTTTTCCTTGGTGGATAACGGGTTCGGGAGGGAGGAGGCTGAAGTGGCTATAAGGTTTTTGTGGCTGCTGGGGTAGATCCAATGGGATATCTCCCCTCGCAAAATGATGCGCGATGTCAAGATGGAAACCGGAGCTGTCTGAACTGATGCAGTTTGTGTGGAGCTACTTTGGCAAAGCTGTGCACTTCCTCGTTTTAGTGCAAATAAATGGCTCTGTGTTTAGCTTGTTTCCTTCTCTTATGCTTTGCTTACCCTCGGACAGCTTCCTGGGGGGTGCTTCTAGGTGGGGCAGCTGAGCGTACGGCTCTGAAATATGGGCATGCCACTGTGCTAAACATGATGTAGCATGGTAGGGCTAGTGATTGCCTGGGACTGAACACGGGAGCTCTCAGCTGGAGGGGCTCACTGTAATTGGTTTCATATGAAACTCTTATTTTCCCCCAGTGGCTCTTCAGCTGGGAGGAAAAGGCTGTTTTTCTGCTGACGTAATGTCTATGCGGTGTCATGCTTGTCAGCTGTTAGCTCCACTGCTGGTTCATATATTTAAGCTCATGTTTTGGTTTCTTAAAAGCAAGTGGAGCAGTTGAGAGCAATGGTGTAGTATTGCTTAATGTATGTTTGCTGTAGCTGGCTTTACAGAAAACCCTGTTGCTTAGCTGTCAGTGAGGAAATGCTTTCCTTGTTTACCACAGGCGAGACCTGTGAGTGTTTCTGCCTGCAACCCGGATTAAAGCTGTAACTTCAGCCAGCAATGCCAATTCTCCACAGGATCTCGTTGTAGTCCAGTTTAGGTAACCATGCAAGTGCCAAAGTTTATAGCAAATTCAAGCAGGTCCCAACTGAGTTGCTTCTCATTCTTGTGCAGCACGGAGACCCCCAAACAGGATCAGTCATTTATGTTACGCTGTATCTGGCTCTGGTCAGACATCCCCGAAGCAAAATCTTTACTGTATGAACTTTCTGCTTTGACCGTCTTTTTTCTGTAACTTCTGAGCTTGCAAAACATACATTCTAATAGTGTTGGCCTTAGCCTGTGA
This sequence comes from Calonectris borealis, assembly GCF_964195595.1. Taxonomy (NCBI): domain Eukaryota; kingdom Metazoa; phylum Chordata; class Aves; order Procellariiformes; family Procellariidae; genus Calonectris; species Calonectris borealis. The sequence goes on from NC_134317.1 coordinate 42,504,152, forward strand.
TAAATGTACGTTACCTCTGTATGGATAACTATATGTTGATCTTTATAAAAGTAATACAAGAAATATGCACCTTGGCTGAAGGGGAACACCCCTCTTCTTTCTATTTTGGTCAAACTTACTGGATCTTTTCCTTAGCTTACAGCACTTTTTCTGAGAAAAAATTTTCAATAGCTAGGAACAGATTGACACTATTCTTCTAGGACTGAATGTGCCACAGGACGAAAATAGTGATCATTAATATTGCAAATGCATTTTTTGCCAGAGGGTGGCAGCGTGAAAGGGTTTGCATTTACTGTTCTGGGAAGCGGAATGCCTTTTGTCTCAGCTGGGGAAGAAAAATGCCATCTGCTTCACAGGCGAGTTAGCACATGTACCCAAACAGCTCCACCTTCAGCCAAATCAGATGTTGAACAAATCAGAAAAATAAGGTTTGGTGCTTCTGGGTTAAATTGGATTAAGCTTAAGGACTGCCAAACCAGTGACCTTCCCTGACACACAGTGCTATCTTTGAAGGGAAAAAAAATCCATTAAGAAATTAGTTATTTGTTAAAATACAAAGTGTATGCATGTGGGGGGAGAGTTAAATGTATGTAAAACCATCAAGCTTTTGGAACTGTAACTAAAGCACTTATTTTAAATAACTACTCAGAAGAGTTCAACTAGTAAATCTGTGGTCCTCTTATTGTAGTAATTCATAAGGAAGCAATAATGCAAAGTACATATTTTTTCCTACTAAAATGTGTTCCATCAGGCTGTGTTAGTACAACCTTTAGAATATTTATCAAAATATTCATTGCCTGCTTCTCCATTCAGCTTGTAGAGGTGGCATATATCTAGGCAAGAGACTGAAATATGTATTCAATCTCCTCTTATTACCAAACACAGTGGTTTTATTCTCTCTGTAAGGCATTGATCTAGTACTTACATATGCTACCATGTGCAGTGCAAACAAACCCAGCCGGTTTTTGTGTAGCAAATAAGGAGCTGTACTGCAGCATGGTGTTGGAGCTCCAGCTGTTGGCCAGTCCCCTGTTCCTTGCTCTTATGTGGGCACAGGGGGAATTTAGATCAACAGGCTGCCAGGGCTGGGTTTGTGTCTGGCTGTCACAGACGCCTTGGCTTTGGAACAGCAAACGCAAAGTGACCTTCCTTGTCCCGCTGTGCCTTTCTCCTGTGGGCTGTGATGGTCTGTGAGGGATAAGTCTTCATCCCACTACGCTTCCACACCCCACTTGACACAGTACTTCTCATGTAGTCACTTCACACCAAACTGCTTTCTTCCCTTCCTGTGCCCTGGGGGGGAGGAGTGGAGGGGTTTAACGTTAGAGGAGACAGAAGTGCTCTTGCACTTGGAAGTCACGTCAGGCATGCTGTTGTGGTTTAACCCAGCCGGCAGCTAAGCCCCACCCAGCCGCTCGCTCACTCCCCCCCGGTGGGATGGGGGAGAGAATCAGAAGGGTAAAAGGGAGAAAACCCGTGGGTTGAGATAAAGACAGTTTAATAGGTAAAGCAAAAGCCGCGCTCACAAGCAAAGCAAACCAAGGAATTCATTCACCGCTTCCCATCGGCAGGCAGGGGTTCAGCCATCCCCAGGACAGCAGGGCTCCATCACACGTAACGGTGACTTGAGAAGACAAACGCCATCACTCCGAACGTCCCCCCTTCCTCCTTCTTCCCCCAGCTTATATACTGAGCGTGACGTCATATGGTATGGAATACCCCATTGGCCAGTTTGGGTCAGCTGTCCTGGCTATGCTCCCTCCCGGCTTCTTGTGCACCTGGCAGAGCATGGGAAGCTGAAAAGTCCTTGACTAGGGTAAACATTACTTAACACACTGATGTTTTAGTTGTATCAACATTATTCTCATACTAAATCCGAAAAGCAGCACTATAGCAACAACTAGGAAGAAAATTAACTCTATTCCAGTCAAAACCGGGACACAGTCAAAACCCATTTTGCACATGGGTTATGCAAATGCGGTAGATTCCGGATGTAATAAATGGCTGCCTACCAGGCAAGAAAAAGCATGTGTATGGCAAAACTAAACAGTCCTGTCTGAACCATGAGCAATGGTGTTTCTAAAGGCAGTGCTTGGCGATGCCTGTGCAGACCCTCAGGAAGGATGCTTCAGTGATGGTGAGTGAACAGGCTGCATGTCAGTGGGAAGCTGCTGCAATCACCTGGGTGGTGCCTGCAGCAGGCAGTTACGGGAGCTGTGAGGGTGAAATGTGGCCGAATCCTGCATCCAACCGAGTCCCAGTGAGAGAATTGCTGTGGCTCTCCAAAGAGCAGGAGTATCAGGAAGAGGAGCAGTGGGATACCATAAAGCTTTTAGAGGGAATGTACAAGAAATTAATGCTTGAGGGGCTTCTCTTGGTGCTGCTAGGAAGTGAGACCTCTTTTCTCTCCTGTGGGAGCCTAACTTCCTTGAAGGCTGTCTCCACAGGTGCTGTGCCCATGAACTATCTCTGTGAAACTTCTGTGCAGTCAAGACAGACTTAGCCTGTTAAATACAGCTGCCAACGTGTCATGCAGTCCAGCCACTGGGACAACCATTAAATGCCTTAAACACCACCATGAGCATAGCCAGCATGGGCTGTGAACAAAGTGGAAAATGTGTTTCTTTATGGGTTCTGGCATTTGGAAACCTTTTCTTCTCCAAATGGATTTGTTTGTCCTCTGTAGGTGGTTGGTGTCAGCAAGAGCAGGGCTCCTCCGTGTGACGGGGTGAGCTGGCAGGGACCCTAGCACAGGCACTGCCCTCATGAGTGGGGCACAGGCTCATGGGGACGCAGCAGCAGAGCTGGGTGCGGGTAAAAGGGTCTATGGAAAGCCCCAAAGTGAGGGGGTGGACCAGGGCCAGGATCCATCCAGGGGTCCAGACAGCAGCAGCAGGAGCTGGGGCCGTAGGCAAGGTTGCAGCATGGATCCAAGGGGTGACCTGAGAGATGGGGCCAGAGGCAGGGCTGGAGACAGGCCCACCTACCATATAGCTCAGGCCAAGACCGGGTGCCAAAAAATAACAGGCAGCCTTTTCTGTTGCTTAGATAGGTCAGCACCCCCATTTAATGAAGTCTGAGATTCCTCTAAACTTAACTATGTTTTGACAGTAATAGTCTTTTGAGGGCAAAGCTCCTCAGATGAAGATGCTTTTGAGTTTATCTACTATGGCTAGGACTCTCAGCTGAAGGTAATTGTTGCAGAAATAAATCCAGGTTTACCAAGTCAATTGTACTATGTAATTTGGCAGCTGTCAGCTGGGTCCTGGCCCAAAGCTCACTTCCTTGGCTACCTTCTCATCTAATCCGTAACTGATCATCTCATAACTGCATCAAACAGCTAGAATACATGAAATAGAGCTGAGACAAAATTCCAGCCTGACAATAGATCACAGAAGCATCTTCTCAAACGATGGTGGTTGTCTGTGTATCTTCTGCCAAGTTTATTATGCTGGGGACTTCTGACACTTTTCGTGTGATGTACTGCACAGCTCGAGGCCTTGAGATGAGGCACCTTAAAAGCAGCAGTAAGCTTTCTCAGAACTCAGCTGGGCTTTGTGCTCATGAATAAAATATTTCCTTCCTTGTTTTATTTATGCATTTTGTGTGCTGAGACATGAGTTGTGACAGAAGCAAAATCAGGAGACTGTTCTGTGAAATAAAAATAGGTTTTATTTCTATGGCTGTCAAATGTTTGGTGTCCACACTGGACTGAAATTATGCACCCCTTGTAGCAGAAAATCTGTTGCATGCAGGGCTGTGCAAGGGGTAAGATGTAATGCTGTTGCCTTATGACAGGCTGACTAGTTCAAGTCAAGCTTCAGTGGTTTCTAGTCTTTTTGGATTGAGTTGGGGTTGAGCTTTCTGCTGTCACTTGGGCTGTCTTCTGTCCTTTCTCTTGCATGTGGCCTCTGGGTCAACTGAAGGACACACAGAGGCCCCCGGGATGCTAGCCAGGCAGGGGTGAGAAGCTTCTTGCCTGGACAGGGGCACTGCTGCTCCCCACCAAGGAAAACACCCTCACCGGAGAAGGATTGGGTTAGGGAGCATTTAAACTGGACGTGCATAAATCCATGGGGCTTGATGGGATGCACCCACGAGTGCTGAGGGAGTTGGCTGCTGTCATTGCAAGGCCACTCTTGGTTGCCTTTGCAAGGTTATGGTGACTGGGAGAGGTACCTGAGGACTGGAAGAGAGTAATCATCACTCCCATCTTCAAGAAGGAGGGTCTGGAGAACTACAGGCTGATCTGCTTCACCTCAATCCTTGGGAAGGTGATGGAACTAATTCTGGAAACCATTTCCAGGCATGTGAAGGACAAGAAAGCGATTGGGAGTAGCCTATCTATATTTATGGAGGGAAAATTGTGTTTCCACAATGGGGGACCAGGTGGTGGATGAGGGAGGAACAGTGGGTGTTTACCTCAACTTTAGTAAAGCCTTTGATACTGTCTCCCACAACATCCTTAGACACGCCAATGAAGTACAGGTTAGATAAGCGGCCAGTAAGGTAGGTTGAAAACTGGCTGAATGGCTGGGCCCAGAGGGTGCTGAACAGTGGCACAAAGTCCAGCTGGAAGCTAGTCACTACTGAGGTACCCCAGGGATGGATACTGGGTCCTATACTGTTCAACAATGTCATTAATTACCTAGATGATGGGACACAGCATTTCCTCGGTGTACTTGCAGATGACAAAAAAACTGGGAGGAATGACTGGCATACTAGATGGTTTTGCTGCCTTTCAGAGGGACCTTGGACAGGCTGGAGAACTGGGCAGAGAGGAATCTTGTGAAGTTCAACAAAAGGAGATGCAAAGTCCTGCCCCTGGGGAGGAATAATGCAAGGCAGCGGTACTCACTGGGGGCTGACTGGCCGGAAAGCAGCTCTGCAGAGCAGGACCTAGGGGTTCCTGCTGGCCAACAGGCTGATCGTGAGCTAGCAATCTGCCCTTGCAGCAAAGAAAGCTAACAGCCCTCCAGGGCTGCCCTGGGAGGAGTGTTGTCCGCAGGCTGAGGAAGGTGATCCTTCTCTTCTAGGGGTCTGCGGTGAAAGCCGGCTGCTCCCGCTGTTGCTGAGCGCTGTCCCTGGGCTCAGCTGGGAGGGGCAAGGCCATGCGGGGAAGGATGGGGGGTCTCCAGGGGATTGCAGAAGAGAGGGCTGGATCTGGGGCAGATACTATGAGCTGCCCTTGACCCACAAGAAGGTGATGCTGCTGTCGGAGCTGCAGGGTGCTGCCAGCCTGAAAGGGAGGGAGAGGGCTCAGGCAGGGCAAAATGGCAGATCCCTCCCTGCTTGTGAATGCAAAGCCCTTAGAGCAATACAAAACCTCTATGATTTACACCAAAACTGGGGAGGCACTGAGGGAGCCCGGGGGCAAAAGGATTGCTATGGAGGCATTAAAAGGAACACGGAGGGACCTGGGACATGTGAGAAAGGAACCAGTCACTGGGGCTAAGGCTGATGTGTAAAACAGGGACTCTGAGGGTCAACAAAAGCAACATGAAGGACTGCGTGGACCATTTGTACCTCTCCATAAACATTCTAGTAACCTTGGATCTTGACCTTACTAAGCCACAACCAATAGCCCTGGCAATGGGACAGGATAAAGCTACCAGCGGAGGGGCCATTTCTTGCTGTTGGAGCAAATCCGCAGCTCCCTAGCAGCCGTGCGGACACGTCTTGCTGATCTGATCCTTACTAGTACGCAGGGCGCTGTGCCTCCCCTGCAGCTGCAGATCTGCAGGTAGGCAGGGTGGGAACTTCTGTTGCCAGAAGACACAATCTTTCCGCTTGCCCCTTTAGGACAGCCCATCCTGCAGTCCCAAGCCTGGGCAGCATCATCCTCTTTCCCGGGAGGTCCCTGGGCCCAGACCTCGGCTGTGCCAAGGGTACTTGTAGACATCTGTGCCAGAGACTGTGTCCCCACTCCCCCATTCCTTTTTTTTTTTTTTTTTAAATTTACAGTACTGTGGCATTTACTAAGGCTATTTTTAAACTGATTTGGGGTTGCCTGTGAAAACAGTGGTGTTTTTTCTAGGAATTTTAATATAGCCAAAGCTACACATATCTTTCTCCATAATTAAGAATAAATAATAAATAAATCTGTGGATTTGGCAAGATGCAAAATTTAATATTTCTCTGCTTTTTGAAAAGATGGAAGAGCACCAAAGTCCTTTTGAAATGCTGGGGAGCTGCTTATTCCTTGGTGCAAAACCGCATTTTGTGTATTACAGAAAACTTGGTGGGTATGTTTTAGTGTCTGTTTTGACTAAGCTGTAGTCCTAATTTCTGAAGTCTGCTTGAGCAATCATTTGTTTTTAAATTTAGAGTTACTCTTGTGGCCCGGGATGGCAGGAGGGTGTGTGGAAGGAACTGAGTGCGGAGCAAGGTCACTGCGCCAGAAGTAAATGCTGTTGCACAGTTCCAGGAGGTGCAGCTCCACTGAAGTCCACGAGGAGATGCTGCTCAGTACTCATACCGGGTGGATTCCCAGCGCTCTACTCTAGGTTTTCTTGTCTCATTGCTCTTGCAGGGCAAAGAGCTGTTTCAGGTCTTTGACTAGCATGACCTCTGAAGTCCATCACATCAAGAAGGAGGAGGCTCCACCCAGTCATATCAGAGTGACAAAATTAGGTATGGAACCATCTCATCTACATCCCGTGCGGTCAGAAGCAACCCCAATACAGGCAATATTTTAAAAGATAATACGTTAAAAATGTGTCTCTTCCTTCTCCCAGATTTTGCAGAAAGGTTAAAAAGGGCTGGCACCTTGCAGGGAATGAGGTGCAAGATATGCAGCAGTGCAGGGTTTCTCTTTCAAAGTGTGGTCTAGAAGAGGACCCCAAAAGAACCAATTCTATGCATGGTGTCAGGGTCACAGAGTACGGGAGAGGCTTTTTAAGGAAGGCTACAGCAGTTGCAGTCACAGTGGAGAAAGGTCATTTTCTTAGCTCTTGGCTTGTTTTGTGCCTTTGTGGACAGCAGAATGCTTAAATCCAAAGTGGTTTTGTGTGTTTTGAACAAACTTTCTGCAGCAGTCCTGACCCGAAGCCATGGAGGAGCAAGCGATCCGTCTAATATTTAACCTGCGTCTGCCCAGGCCTGTGCTCACTATGCTGCACGTACAGCATGGCCTTCAAGCCTGTGTTACGCTCTGCAGATCCCTTGGCTGTGTTGTATTTGCCACCTCCTTGTCAGAGAGGAGCCTGCGGGCAGCTGCTACCTGGTACTGGTGATTATACCATCTGCCTGGCCTTGCCTTTATCTCGCAGTGCAGCAAGAAGTTCTTATGCGACTATCGTTTCTGTCTGACTGTAGAAACAATGAATAGAGTTGTTTTCTTGTAAGAAAATCTTATACTACCTCGAATAACTGAAATGGGAGAATATCTTCTATGGACAGGGTCTGCTCAGCATTCAGCACGTGGCTTGGAGGCCTGTTTGATGCTCCGCCACCTGCAGTTCCCAGCATCTAAAAGGACATACAATTATCTATACTATTCCGTCCTTATAGTGTTAGCTCTAATAAACAGCTTTTTAAATGATACCTTACAGTTCTAGTCCCTGACAATTTATTTTAATGTTGAAGCAAACATCAACAAAACAGAGTGTTCCCACGGGGGAACTATCTTCATTATGATACTTCCCTGCTAGAATGGTATTGTATTTAAAACTTACATAATAAAAGAGTAGAAACAACTTGAATATGGGGTTAATATCTAATATTATACCACCAAAGTGTCTGTCAAATGAATATATCAATACAGCAAGAATCTTAATATATTTCTCCTTTTGTTGTATTTACCAAAATTTGAGGAAGCTTTCACTGAGCTAAATGATGACTCAGAGTACCAAGCAGCTTGACTGAAAATCCAAATTACAATTAGCTTACTGCTCAGCAGTTCTGATGTTCCTGTAGAATAGCTCCTTGAACGTATGTGTATTGCGTTCAGTGCAGATACCGGGCTTTTTAGAAACAAACAAACAAAAAAATCCCCAAAACCACAAAAAAAGAAACACACAAAAAAACCAAAACCAACAACCAACCAACCAAACCCCGCAACAGGCTATGCTTTTAAGGGATGCTGCTCATTGTCAAACATGTAGCAAACTCCAATCTCCAACACTATGTCTGCAAGGATTTCCACAGCAAGAATTTCGCATCACACATTCTGTATCCGTCACTGCAGTGTCTGAGCCACTAATTATTCAGGTAATGTGAATGCAGCAGCATGTGTCCCTGCATGGTTATTATTGCTGAGTATCCATGCTCACAGGCTCCCCATCTGGATTCTCCTCTTACTTGTGGGACATCTAGTGGCAGAAAGGAGACTGGATCTTGGAAGTCGAAATGGTATTTAGAAAAGTGAATCCTGTTTAAAAAAAGGGCACTGAAACCTTATTTGTCTCTGCATGTTGGTTTATAAGGTTGAAAGAATTGTGTTGGTTTTAAATATTGATATTAGAAAACAGTTTTGGCTCTTAGTCACAAAAGCAGTTTGTGTGGAAGCAGCAAGGACAAACTGCAACTTGCTTTTTTTAGCACTGCTCTATTGAGAAATAGCTTCAAGACTTGCTGAAACAGTTTTACCTGAATAAGATTGCTCTTTGTTCCAGCTTACTTCTGTCTCACTGATGACACCCAACTGCTCCTTCCAGAAGCCTTATATACCTTTTATTTTAATTGGTGATTTTCTCTCTCTAGTATATCCTACTGTTGGCCATAAGGTTCTAAGAGCAGATGTGGGGCTCCTCAGTGGCTGGAGCAGACTTCACCATGGCTGTAAGCATTATACAGGTGAGTAGTGAGGTGGGGGGCAGGAAAAGATGTTTTGTTCACAAGTCTTGCTATACCTGCAGGATATTCAATGTATTGCTCGATAGCCTCTGCTAGAAATACTTTGCAGAAAGAAGTTCAGGCTTTTAACAGGTATGACATGGGATGGGACAGCTCCCTTTTCCCCTCTGTTTTCCTCTCTCCAGGCCTGGGAGAGGTGTACCACAGTCCAAATAATGGATACAAGAGGTGTCTTCTAAAAGACAGCAGCCCTGGGTTCTGCATGGCAGTGAGCTTGCACAGCAGGAATTTTCCTGGGCACCGTTTGGCTGCTCTGCTTCTTTCCTATGGCTCTGTAAGAATAATTGTGGAAGCAGTGGAATGTTCTTTCTTTTTTTTTTTTTTTTTTAATTCTTTACTCTTCTTGGCAAAGTCCTTGCAAACCGTCGTCTTTGATGGAATTGGAAGGGCTAATATGAACTTCCGTAACAGCCTCGGATATTTCATAACAGAATCAGATCTGTAGAATAATGTAACTGCCTTTAAATCTTGGCTTTAATGGTGTGGTTTTTATCACCTTTCTAGTACATGACCTGTTTGAGGGTTTTTTCTTTTTTTTCCATTATGTTCTGTAGCCTTAAGGGCACAGAATCCATTTAGAAAGCAAATTGATATTCCTCTGACCCTAAGTTTGGGGGATTTATGCAACAGGGCCCTAATGGAAAGATTAGCTGAAAAATCTCAGAGTATTTCTGAGCTCTATCAGTAGGTCTCTGCACTTCAAATTCTGAAGAAGGTCATGGCTCTTCCCCTTGCAATCAGCACATGCCACGTAACACCACTGAATGTGGGCTGATGTGCACTTAGATGCTAGGTAGCATCTTCAGAGAGGATGGAAGACCTGGGAGCCCGATGAGGCTCTCTTGTGGCTTAATCCCAGTAGGCATCTAAGCACCACAGACACACACTCGCTCCCTCTCCGCCCCCACCAGAATGGGGAACAAATTAGGAAGAGCAAAAGATTGCCCTTGTTTTTCTTGGCCGACTATCATGCTACATGGCGTGGACTATCCCTTTGGTCAGTTCAGGTCAGTTGTACTGGTTGTGTCTCTTCCCCGTTTCTTGTGCATGTGCAACCTACTCATTGTGGGGTCAGAGTTGGAAAAAGAGAAAGCCTTGATGCTGTGCAAGCACTGCTCAGAAATGCCCAAAACACTGGTGTGTTGTCAACACTGCTATAGTCACAAATCCAAAAGACAGCAACATATGGGCTGCTGTGAAGAAAATTAACTTCGTCCCAGTCAGACCCAGTGCAGGCTCTGAGGTGATCCGGCCACTCCAGCTGCATTCAGCAGATCTAGTATCACTGGTTGCTAAACTGTGCAGGAACAAGGTGGGAGGTGCTGGAGCCATGCAAGGCAGGACGTCCGTGTGCGAAGCTATCTGTCTCCAGCTTGATATTCAATGGTATTGGCCACCCAAGAGAAGCTGGAGCAAAAATTGGGTCCATTCTTGTTACTCTTTTCCAGTTCTGTAAGAGGGCACTTCGAAAAAGCAATTGCAGGACATGGGCAGAGGTTGTCTGAGGGGAAAGGGAGGGAACGGCACGTAGGAGAGAGGTATGCCTGGGAGATAGCAGGCTTGTAGGACCAGGAGTGGCTGAGGCCTGGTGGGCAATACTACCTCCTTGGGTGAATACTACCTCCTTGGGTGAATACTACCTCCTTGGGTGAATACTACCTCCTTGGGTGAATACTACCTCCTTGGGTGAATACTACCTCCTTGGGTGAATACTACCTCCTTGGGTGAATACTACCTCCTTGGGTGAATACTACCTCCTTGGGTGAATACTACCTCCTTGGGTGAATACTACCTCCTTGGGTGAATACTACCTCCTTGGGTGAATACTACCTCCTTGGGTGAATACTACCTCCTTGGGTGTCTTCCTGGTACTTGCGCAGTTTGGTGCTCCATGCTCAGCTGGGAAAGTACATAGGGAATGGCAGCTTTTTCCATCCTGGTGGTAAAATGCTGATTTGCAGTTGGTGTAAGCGGTGGTGGTGGTGGTGGAAAGGCATGCGTGCAGCCTCTGGGTGGCCCGGACTTGGTGCAGCGCAGCTATTCTGCTCCATGCCTGGCTGGCAAGCTTGTGTGCCCTCTGTTGTGAGATGTGAGCTCCGAACTGCATGGCTGTGGTGCACCCTACGAATCACCTGCTGTTATTTCCAGGTGGTGTGAAGTCCTACAGACCATACTGGGGAGCCCAAGGAACGGGGGATTTTTCTGTGTGTTGTTCTGAACCTTTACGGTCCCGTACCAGAACAGCTGGACTTGAATTCAGATTTGTCACGTGAAAGCGGAGCCAAGATATCTTTCCTACTGACAGGAATCTTCTGATTTAGCAGCTCTGGGCTTTCACGGTATCCTGCATTTTAGGTGGTACGCTAAAAGAGCCAGGCAACTCTCTCCTTGATGCAGTTGCTGCACGTAACTTACGTGTGTCTGGGAGCTGGCATTTCTCTTCCCAGCCCATCTTCTGCTGCACTTATGCAGGCCCCCAAGGTGTATTCCCACCTCTCTGTCTGTGTGATGGAGACACCAAGTCTGTTTGCATGTTTTGTGGCTCTGTGTTTTATAATTTACTGTTTTCGTTTGGACACCAAGGAGGAAGGCTGTCCTGTCTCAGCCTCCTGGAGAGGTGGCGTGGCTCTCCAGGATGAAGCCACGGAACACGTGTGGGAGAGGAGCTCCCAGAGCACAGAGGGGACGGACACGGAGCTTCCTTCCCATGTGGTGTGAAGGCTTCAGGAAGGAAGGCCAGGGGCTTCAAAGGCATCCACCCAGGCCTCCAACACCACAAGATATTTTGGGGAGACTCAGAAGGCTGTGGAATTTGTTATTGCTCAAAATGCTGGCGTTGGAGAGGTGGTAACCCCCTCTGCGAGTCAGGAGAGAGACTTCCCTGCAAACCCTCTTTCTATTCCAACTCGCCCTGTCTCCTCTAATTGATCAGGTAGCAATTCTAGATCATACTTTGATAATACCTAATTTTTCTAGTTTAAAATCTCTTTGGATGTTTTAGATTAATTCAATATTTAAACCAAAGCATAATCTAGGCAGTCCCACCATGGATGTCTAGCTCAATTCTTTTGCATCCAAAGTTATGGCACCTGACCTGTCCGAGGTTCAGCCATGTTGTTGCAGGTTTTACACAGCTGAGGTTTTTTGGGCTCCAGTCTTTAGGGTTACTCCTGTATTACCAGCAAAGGGGGAAAGTAAGCAGATGGGAGAAACTCTTGGCCATTCAAATGAATCTCTAGTCTTATGGGATTCATGGCAATGCTGCTGTTACCAGCATGATGGTCAGCAGGCACCTTTCTCTCTGAAGTAAAGGAGTTTGAGGCACTTAGAATATGAGGTTTTGTAATTAGCGCTGTGAATGTATGTCCTTTCTCACTCTAGGAAGCTTAAGATTTGTTGACATGAAGAGCAAATTACTGTAGACTGGCTTCAGGCATCATTCAAGTCTTCAATTTCATTTTCTCATGCTCAGACACATGCTCAGCTTTGGATGTACTGGGTAGCCTTCCCTATAGCCAGTCTAGCTGCTTCTCCATGTTCTCCAGCTTGTAACCCTCCTTGTACCCCTCCACCTTGTACCTGGTTGTGCACATACAAAGGTAAACTGTATGGTACTGTGGCATCTTCTGACACAGGAGGGAACGCTTTTCACGGAGACCGCTTTGGAGCAAGTATTTCTTCCCTTTATAAGCCTGTAGTGGTCTGTTGCCTCTGTGTCATCCATAGCAAAACTAGGAAAAAGACAGCTTTCTGCCTACCTGAAGAATCGGGTTGTCTTCTGCTCTCATGTTTCAGAGGCAATCTTGTCACACAATTGCCTGGATAAAGCAGCATCCCTCCTCTACAGACCTCCATGGACTTCTCTGCAGAAGTGTCTGCTAGATCTCCTGTAGATCTCCATAATTGCCACGTTGTCCATCTTTCAGTAGCCATCTTTCTATTGAGGAAATCCCTTGCAGTCTGGCAGATCGCACTTTTTTCCCTATTCTTTCAGGCTTGCTCCTTACGCTTTCCTTAGGCTGTTTTTTGTTTTTGAAAAGTCCATCAAAAGGCTTCATTAAACTGTTTCTTGGTGCCTTTCAGATCCTTCTTATAGTTGTCGTTTGCTTGTGAGACCATGACTATTCAAGGTGACTGAGTTTGGAAGCAGATGTCATACCGAAACTGTTATCAGCTCTCTCTTTTTTTTGTGCTCAGATAATCTCTTCCATCCAATAGTTTTTCAGTCTGAACGGATAATAGCCCATGACCGCACCTCCCCGTTAAGATGGCGCGCAATAAAGGGTGGCAGTGGATGGCAGGTTCAGGTTCTGCATGTGATTCTGGTATGGCACATTTCTGGTAGTTGAGAGACCGAAGACTTGAATGAGTTTAAGGTGTGTTGTGCCCCTCTGAACACCCTCCTGTCGTCTAATGTGCTGATATCCAGGAACATCTGTAAATCCGCAAGTTGTATTTTAAGATCATCCAAACTATAGTTATGAAGCCTTGTTTGAAAATGAGCTCTAGATACGTGTGTGTTGGGGAAAGCCTGTATGAGTGACTTAATAACTTGAATACTGGCTTTTGAGAGGGGAACCTTGAAATTTCGGTAGCTTATCCATACTAGTCATGCATATTTCTGCTAGCAGCATCTCCTCCTTGCCATCTGACAGCATTCAGACAGAAGTTGTATTTGAAGTGTGGTTCTGACTAGCAGCTCTTGGTTGATCTACTGAATCTTCTTCAAAAATGGAGTCTAGTCCCATGAAACCTTAAGCATTCTAACATTGTTGATGTGTCACTGTCACTTATGCAGCTCCCTTGCTTGTGCCTCAGGTTTGTACAAGACTGTAAAGGTACAGGGAAAAGAAAGCACTGTGACGGAGCCTGCAGCGGACTCATTGCGTCTTTTGTAACTTGATTAGAGAAGAATAATTAATAACTGAATTGACTTCCTGGGGCGAGACTGGTAGCTGAGCTGACTTGGATGGTTTTTATTGGTATGCCTGATCTTTTTAGTGTTGCAAAACTTGGGCAAATGTTTCTGAACTAGAACTTCAAAGGTTGAATTCTTCAATTTTATCATATTAATTGGACTGATTTTGCCGATTTCCATATGACAGGTCATATCACACAAAGATATCTGGAATCCAGGGTGAGTAAGGTAACTTGTCCTTACACAACTCTGGCAACTGGTGGAGACAAGCGTGTATCTACTGTGAGGCTATCGCATACACAAGCCTGCTGAGTTCAAGAAATCTCTGGGCTAGAGAACAGCAGGATTTAATGCAATAGCATACGTTCATTTTGGCTGTAACAGTGGTGCTGTTGGGAATCTGGTCAGCCTTACAGTTCTGATGACTGGGATAAGTCTGTAGAGCATCTTATGGGCTCTGTGAGAGGGGGAACCAGCCTTTCTGGCCCTGAAAATCCAAACTGCTACGAAGATAAATGCCTGTCTCTCCCTTTCTCATCTGCCAGCGTATCTCTTTGCCCGCATTCATGCTGATTCAGCCCCATGTATATGTACATTTGCTCCCGGTTTTCCTCTCTTGCCCCTGAACTGTGACAGTTGGATGCATTAGAAAGGGAATTTCTGTGACTGACAGCAGGAGAGGCAGTACAGCGAGTAAGAGGGACGACTGCTGGGAAGGGAGCAGAGTAGCACGTATGGAGTGGATTTGGGTAACAATAAAGGTCGGCACAGCTGCTGCTGTGCAGAAGACTTGCTTTAGAGATGGACTTGATTTTCAGATACCAAGTGTTAAGCTGGTCCTTTCACCATTTAACCTCACCTTCTATGTGATGGAAAATTACTGCCCTCATGTTCTCTCTTTGTCCTGTTGTAATACTAAATACTCTCAGAGATGCTTATCCATGCTGTTAATGTGTAGTAATGGGATTGCTATTTTAAAAATCGATACAAATATCACACTAAAAAAGAAAGGCTTATAGATTAGTCTGTCAAGAGCTGTTTTAATAGATCTGTCTGACATTTGAGACACTTTGCCCAAAAGTACTCTTTCAGTTTCAAATTACTTTTTAAATGTTGCTGGTTGCAGATTTCAGGGTAGCTAATACAAGTTGTTAGAGTGAAAACCTTTCTCTGCAGTTTCAGAGAAGCTGGAAATCATAAATGTTTTCATTATTTTTTCAATTGAACAAGAATGTATTCTCTCACAAATTAGGGAGCGGCAGCTCCAAACACATGCTTTATTTTTGTGGTTTCAGCCATCTGGTAGACTGGAGAAGCTGGGAAGTTGAAGATGATGTGAAAGTTTGGAACAAATCTTTCTAATACTGCCGCTTGCAGTGTGAAAAGCTGAATGATGCTGACTTGATTGAGACTCTTTGAGATGCAAAAAATTGCTAGCAGCTGGTATATGCATTTATAATCTAGGTATTTGAAGTCGTCTTTAATATTCTTTTTATATTTTAACAATATTTCTTACCCTTCTCATTTCCTTCCACAGCTCTGTATGGAATGTCTGTCAGTGTACTCACAATGATCCTTGTCTGTCAGTGTACTCACAGCCTTTCTTTTTCTATGATTCCTAAAGGCCTATTAATTATCAATAATTGCAGTCATTCATCAAATTCAGGGCCATGTCTTTGGGGTGTATATGTTCTGCTGAGAGTCTGAAACAAAAAAATGTTACCGGTGCCAACAACTTGAAGACTTGCAAGTCTTTGACGAATTACTGCTATTATTGCTCACTCCAAGACTTGGCACTGCTCAGAGAAGTACAAGAGTTCATACGTGCAAGAGTTTGATTCAGGGGTATGTTTGACTTGACTTCGTCTTAACATCTGCTGCAGTTTCCACTTTGCAAACAGGGAGGAACAAGGTAATAGCAGAATTACTGCCGCCTTCTTAGAGCCCTCAGCATCAGTGGCAAGCAAATAGATAAATGGAGGGGAAGAAAGGAAAAAAGGTGGTAGGCATTCACTGCTGCAGCTGGGTGGTTCTTCACTCCTTTGGAGATTCTCCATTATGAGACTGGACAGAAGGTTTTGCTTGTTTGTGATCACCTTTGTCCTGTAGCAGGTACCAGTAAGTTTCCCTAGGGACTGCTGGGCTTGTTGGTGTCTTGTTGGATCAGGACACTCCAATGAAAGACTGGGTGGTTGCTGCACTTCGATACAGCTAGCAGATTTTGTGATGCTTTCAGTTACCTTTGGAGGTTGAATAAATAGGGCCGTCCTGCTGTTTTATATGCTCAGATTATTTTTATCTATGCAACATACCAGGCTGTTTTGTCCTTAATTCAGCATTTTGAGGAGGGTTGCTATAAAGCTCTGTTGCTATAGGATCTATGCGGAATGGCTACCTGATCTAGGCTTTCCCAAATAATCTATAATGCCCAATTATATGCTTTATCTTTAAAGTTTTCACAGCACACAGCTCTCTGCATGAACCAGACTCCACAACCACTTTGAGGTCCTCAGACTTTAATCAATGTAGAACTCGACATTCAAACTTTGTGTAGTGGCAGTGAGAATCACAAAGCTGGGGTGTTTGGTGTTAACTGCAGTAAAATGGTCAAAGAATAGGTTTGGCCCTAGGTGTCCACAGGGCAGTGAGGGTGTAATGGCAGGAATCCACTGAGCTTTGAAAAATCTGGCAATCTTTGAAAGATGTGCAATTGTAAAGAAGAGCCCATTGTAATACCCTTATGCTTATTCAGGAATAGTTGTCTAAAATTAGTCCAGACGTGGTATTATTTAATCTCACACTTCATGATATTTTCTATGTATTAGGAAGTACAGCAATTTCTGCAGAGTTTGGTAAACATGCATTTAAAAATCTCTCTCTGGCTTAAAGAGCCCAGAGGACTTCAGCCTTGTCCTATGTACACTTTAAAGTATTTTTGAGTTCACAGACTTACTGTAGGGTTTAATGGCCTGGAAGGCAACTAAATTAAATGGCTTATTTACCTATAGGCCAAGTCTGCCCTCAGGCAGACCAAGGCCAAGCCTAAATGTCTTAATGCTTGGTATTGCAAGCAGGGAGGTTCATCCCAGCAAACTTCTTCCCCCCATGTTTTGTTTTTATTTATAGCCTGTTCCTCTCCACCAGTTTTCTGACTTGCCTCTCTCACGCTGGTTTCCCCCAGTAGCTGTTTTTTGGGACTATTCCCACTCCAGGCTGATCTTGCTGGAAGTGGTGCCTGTGGTTTCTGGCCAGCCCATCAATTATTTGGACGGGTGAGGTTTGTTTCCTGTCATTGTCTCCATGGTTGTTTTGTCAGGTCTGTGTCCGTATATTTGGTTTCAGGTTTTTCCCTTGGTTTCCCAATGGACAGGGTCGCTGATCAGATAACCTCGCTGGAGTAAACATTCTCACTCTCTCACATGCCCTCATCAATTGGTGTGACTGACGGGGTTTGCTCATTTTTTTTAATTTTTTTTTTTTTTTTTTTACCTTTGCTCATCAACCCTGTCCGTCACTCCCTCACAGGGCTGCTGGTAATTCTCTCCCCCCTGGTCATTTCTAGTTTAAAGCCCTCTTTACCAATGCCCCCACCCTACTGGCAAAAATATTATTGCCCCAGTTAGTGATGGATCCCATCTCTCCCAAGCAGAAGCTGATCTGCCAATAGTGTCCCGTGGTCATAGAAACCAAAACCAACATCAGCCAACACCAGCTCCGCAACCAATTGTTGACCTGCCTATCAGAGCTCTATCATATCTGCCAGTCAATCAGGTGGCCCAGATCCGTGGCTTGAAGCCATGTTTGGCTCCCCTTCAACTTTAAGGGTAGTGAACCTTTTCAGTTAGTCTGTTCGAGATGTAGAAATAACTACAGTGATAAGAAACATCAGGAGAGCAACGAAGGGAACTGCATTGCCCCTGAGAAGGTAGGTCACAAAAGTGACTGTTGTTTCTTTTTTAAACTGTGGGGATGAAGTGAAGATACTTGCCTTTTTTCAGCCCTGTTGATCGCCCTAAGATGATACCTTCTTCAGTATTGTGGCTGTATTGTGAAACTGCTTTTTTCAGGGAACACTTCCAGCTGGGACCAAAGTTGACGGGAGCACAGAAGCCAGAGAGCTGTTCCTAGCTTCACTGCGGGGTAATGATGGACCAGGATAGATGTAGCACAGAATAAATATAGCACCAGACTATAGCATGCTTAAACCTATTTGCTGTCCTTGGGAGGAAATTTCTGGTCCTGGGACTTTGAGTGATCTTCAACTTTGTAAATATATGTCGTGGTTTAACCCTAGCCAGTGACTAAACACCACGCAGCCACTCGCTCACACCCTGCCTCCGTTGGGATGGGGGAGAGAATCGGGAGGGTAAAACTGAGAAAACTCATGGATTGAGATAAAAACAGTTTAATAATTGAATAGAATAAAGTAAAATAGTAGCAGTAATAATAATAATAGAATATAAAAAGCAAGTGATGCACGATACAATTGCTTACCACCTGCCGACCGATGCCCAGCCCGTCCCCGAGCTGTGATCCCCCTTTCCTGGACCATGCCTCCTAGTTTATATATTGAGCATGATGTCATATGGTATGGAATACCCCATTGGCCAGCTGGGCTAGCTGTCCTGGCTATGCTCCCTCCCAGCTTCCCGTGCACCCGGCAGAGCATGGGAAGCTGAAGAGTCCTTGACTATATAAGCACCACTTAGCAAGAACTAAAACATGGTGTGTTACCAACATTCTTCTCATACCAAACCCAAAACACAGCACTATACCAGCTACTAGAAAGAAAATTAACTCGATCCCAGCTGAAACCAGGACAATACAGTGTCTTGGAGAAGGAATGAGTGAAAGCTTTGTACTGCTGACTTGCTAAAGACGTACTGGAAGAAAGACACGTGTGACCAGGCTTGGAGAACTTACAAACCCTAACAGAAATGTGTACTCTGTATGCAATACCAGTGCGTTCTAGAGTCATCTATTGTCAGAATCGATGGTATCTGTTCAGACTAGGGAGAGTAAGAGGGGTGTTTCTGGTCCCTTTTTTGCTGCTGGTCGTGACTGCAGCTAGAGACTCTGGTTTTGGTGAAAGCGATGCTTTGTATTCTTCTCCACTCCTGCATGTGAAGTCCAGGGGATGTCTCAGAAGCAGCAATGTCTGCAGAAGCTCTCCAGAAGTGTACCTACAGACAGCTTGTGCACTTCACCTTTGAGCCTGACCTTAGACTTAGGCTGTTCTTCCCCTTAAAGTCTGTCAAAGCCACCCACTTCCCCAGACACCAGGCTCCTTATGGTCTTGGGAAAACAATGAAATGAATAAGCGAGTGGATCAAATTCATGGTTTACTCTAAATCGCTTATCTTTCATTATAATGCTGCATGATGGACATAAAATCAAATTTATAAACTACCCCTATAAAGAACAGACTGCTTAGTGTTTTTAAGCACATAGGCTTGACAGCAGCAGCTGATTAATAATGAATTAAAATAATGGTCAATGAAAGAAATATACCTTTGCTAATCTATAATTACTTGGAAGCTTCTTCATACATTTTCCATGAGAGTCTTTTCCTTATAGGACTCTGAAAAAGTATATTTAGTGTTTGTTTGCTTTCAACTATGGTTTTCAGCGGATATTGACTGAAACAGCGTCTTAATCAGTCTGACCTCAGCCTCCAGGGGATTTTTTTCCATTGATTCTCTCTCTTCCTCCTCGCCTCTCCCTGTGCGCTGAAATTCTTGTCAGAGCTGCTTGCTGTGTCTATTAATGTGGCCTTTAGTGCTTCTTATTTTAAGATTCTTTTTAGCTCAAAACTTTTCTGAGCATTCCCGTCTTGGTGGGCAGTTCTTGCTGACTTTGAGCTGAGCTAAATTTTCTTGGAAGCAGTTTCCTCCCATCCTCCTACTTTTCTCAAACTGACTTTCTAGCAGCAGCTATGCTGAGAACAAAATACTAAGTAATGCAAAGCATTTTAGAAGGCTCGAGGAGTCAGGTGTTCTCTGCGAAGACCGATCAAACTGGATAATTCAGTCAAGTTTTCCCACCTCAAGCCTGGAGTGTGGCTATTTTTTTTTTTCTGTGGACTTGGCAAGGGTTCTTGTATTCTGTTTGTCTTCTCTGCATTCCCTGCCACCTACTTTTTCATTACTTCCTATTTCAGCAAGTTTTACTGAATCCACCTTTTCTGTTGCAAAACATAAAGGTGTCCTTTGCCTCTCATCACTACGTTGTTTTTAGAAAACAAGTTGTTCAGAGTGATCTGGGGTGAATGACACAGCTGATTTGAGATGCTTGTAGCTCTGAAGTCCAATTGCTTGAGCAAAAGGTCACTGTAGATACAAGGTACGGTGCTTGCTAAAACAGGAGCTCACCAACCCGAAGCAAGTGTGAAGGGGGGTTTGTCAAGTCATCCCTTTCCTGGTTTTGCTTGTGAAACATGCAGGGCTTGGCAAGCTGATGAGCAGGGAGTTAATCTGACTTTTTTTCATTCATCAGGTCTGCTCAGGAGTCACCACGTGGTAAATAGAGCCACTGGTGAGCGAGGGGTCAACATGCAATACGCTCTTGTCACTATAGAGTACCTTAAGACGCACATTTACTGTGTTCTTGGACTACATACTGGGAAGTGTTATGGGGAGTCTGTAAGGAAACGGGACAGGCGGAGTGTGCGATGCTGTGGTCAGGCTGTTGCAGTGCAGAGGTGGCTGCTGTCTGTGGTTACGTGGACAGCCTTAAGAGGTGTCTGCCAGCATCTAAGAAATCGGTTTCTCTGCCTCAGAGAGCCTAATGTTGTTCTCTCTCTCCTACGCATATCGGCCTCAGGTTAACTATAAATCCAGCTTCTTGCTCGTGTTGACTCTCCGATTATTGGAATCCTAGAGCATCCTGGGGCAGGTTACAGCTTCCCACAAAATGTACCGTGGAATTGTGTTATTATACAGAAGGGCTTGAGAAGATGCAAGTTAGGGTTCCTCCAGACTGTGGCTGAATTGAGAAAAAATGAATGAGAAATATCAGTGTCTTTGACAGTCCCACTCTTTTACAACAGCTGCATTTGCACCTGGGCTATTTCCAACAGGCACTGCAGACTGGAAAGTGAATTTAGCCTGTGCCCACATCTGTTCTGTGCTGTTGGAGCAATAGTCCAATATCTGCTACCAGAAGTGTAGTTTTCATAAAGTTGGGGCACCCTAAATTTATCACTCTGGATGACCTGCATTTCCAACCACACTTTCCAGCTGAACAATCCTCCTGGCACTCTTTTCATATTACCTCCATGGGATTGATGATTGCTGTCCCTTTTTGTTCTGTGGCAGCAGGAAAACAGAAACAGAAAGCAACAGGACTTGGACAAGTTATCTCTGGTCGACCTGTCACCTGGCCAGGCATTGGTAATAGGCAGCGTGTTCCTAAAAGCTGCTGAGTTTGTACATAGGTTAGCTAGGGGTATGTAATTGCCTGACTGCATACTTTTGGTCCCTTCCTGGTAAATCCTGTTCTAGGTTAATAAAAACATCATTAGCTGCATCTGGGGGTGAAAGAATCTGGGGGACAAAAAGTTGAATAAGAGTCAGCAGTGTTCCCTAGCAGCAAGAGACCAACGACATCCTGGCCTGTATTGGCAAGGGTATGGCCAACAGCAACAGCAAAGTGATTCTTCCTCTTTATTTAGCATTTCTGAGATCACATCTGGAGTGCTGTGTCCAGTATGAGGCTCATCAGTGCAAAAAAGACCTGGATGTACCGAAGTGAGTCAAAGCAGAGGCCACCAAGGGGGACAGAAGCATGTAATACATGAGGAGAGGTTGAGTACTGGATTCATTCAGCCTGGAGATGAGAAGGTGCTGGGGGATCTTAATGCAACTGCCTAACGTGGGAGGGTATAGAGAAAATGGACCCAGACTGTTCTCAGAGATGTGCAGGAACAGGGCACGATGTAATGGATGCAAGTTGGAACATGGGAAATTGCGATTAGATGATAGAAAAAGAATTTCAGCCTGAGGGTGGTCAAACACTAAAAAAGGGGTCTTGAGAGGTTGTGGGATTTATGTTCTTTGAGATATTCAGGTTGCTTTGAGCTATGTGTAGTTCAGTTCTGATTCTCCTGGACCTGTTTTGAATAGGGGATTGAACCAGAGACCTCTAGAGGTACCTTCCCACTTACATGACTCTGATTCTGTGATTTCCAGGGATTAAAGGTATTTTACCGAAGATATTGTATTTAGATATTTGATTAAGTGTACCTTTTATAGGGGAGGATAATCAAATGCCTACTGCTGACGCACACTATTACCCACGTAGTGGTGTGAAATTTGAATAGATGTGCAAGGTTTGCGTGTCACATCCCGTTTCCAGAGAATGGAGACTGAAATAGTCACAAGCATATGTTCATTTCGACTGAATAGGATGAGATGAATTTGACAGCATATTGTAGTAATATGTCTCTGTAAAAACAGATGTACTTCTTCACTGGAGCAGTTTCTTCTGATTAAATTAAAATTTGTGAAAGCTTTTTCTTCAGTGTTACCACTTGTCTTTGTGCCGTATAGCTTTGATTTATGTATATGATCTCAGTACATGCAAAATAGGCATATGAATATTACGCACAAAAAACCTCAAAATAGAAAACTATATTGTTTAGCATGTCTCAGTTATGAACTTTACAACAGTGAGTGATACCAGTTATTACTAAGGATAATTTTCTGAATCTTGCAACAATGTTACAATGAGCCTTAAAAAAATGAGTGAACTTGATGTTCTTCTTAAACATTCTCGGTATATTCAAATATATTTTATTATTGAAGTATGTGTGCTTCCTTTTAAAAAAGATGGTTTTGATTAAGTTTAGTTTTGATGCAAATGTGAAGAGTATTTACTACTACTTTCAAGTTTTTGTTTTTTAGTTTTGAAAGCTTTCATTGCTGAGTCCATATCTTAAAGAACTGCGGCATAAATGCAGTAGACTTCCCTGTGATAGTCATCAACTGAATTATTCTGGATTAATGCACTTTTAAATTTTGATCCTAGTTAAATTCAAAGAAACTCATGTAGCTGTAGCAAAGCTAAGCTTGTGAGCCTACTGCATTGAAACTGGTGGAGTGAGTCTTCAATTGACTAGTGTGTTTAAGGCTAAGCTTTTTTTGGTTTTCTTTTAGCTGATCTAAAGTGTCTTAAGCTTTTTCTCTCCTCTCCTCTTCTCTCTCCTTTTTGAAGCTTGATGAACACTTTCTCAGAACATTTCCATCAAATTAAGTGCATAAAAGCCTGAGGTGCACAGTTGCTAGTCACTCTGAACATTCATAAGCTGAAAATTACATAATTATTTTTGGTGGATTTCTTTTATTCTTAAGGCTTTTACAGAAAGAATCTGACAGTGTTCTGTTCATACCTATTAATATTTCACACCAAAATGCACTTTTAAAGCTTTCTGGGCTAACATGTGTATCAGAATGATTTCACCCATTGTTCTCCAAATGCAACGCACTCTCATACTTAAAGTAAATACAAGTGTCTGCATTTAGGAATCTAAATTGTTAAAAAGGATTTTAAATGTGTGTGAAACAGCAGAATAGGTAATAGGAGAGGGTAAGACCACAGCTTTCTGCTCTGTCATAACCCAGCTTTCAAGGCCCCGTAACACTAAGTCTCTGTATCTTTGCGAGGTCGCGCTTAGATTTGTCTAGGAGACTGTCTTCTTTAAGTGAGAGTAGCTGGACACTCAAACTAAGAAGAAGTGCTTCTAATAGATTTGGACGCTGTCAATAATCCCTTTTTGAACAGTTCAAATATCAGTAGTTGCCAAAATATTGCCATTTTGCACTAGATGATGTTCTCTTTAGTGCGCTATTTAGCGTGTCGTTGTAGACTTGATAGAATATTCTGTTACATACCTTGGAAAGGCAAATAGCTAAAAAAAACCAAAATTGCTTTCAGTAATTAATATGAAATCCTTGTGACTTGAGCAGCCAGCCAGAAATATGCCTTTCTAGAAGGTTTTCCATTCAAAATGAGTAAGAATCACTGGAGCTGGGTATCTTTTATGAAACTTCATTTATCTCCAGCAGTTCATCTGCCTTCCTGAATATTAGGAAGAAATGAGTAACGAGAAAGTATTGCCTGTTCACAGAACCGTGTCTCTTGAGCAGTTGTCTCTGCAGAGGAGTGCTCTTTAGGCTTTTCCAAGATCCTTAAAGACCCAAACCCCAAAGAAGCTCTGCTATCTGTGTTTTTGTTGCCAAAGTTGTACTGTAAAGGGACTTACCACACCTATGTGTCAGGTAGGACTCTGGAATAGTTTTGTTGACCTTTCTTGGAATGAAGAATACCTTATATTACTGAGCTTTAATATAACCCAGAAGTTAAGCCAACAAATTGCCTGTGTTATCTGAAAGGAAAGAGACTTATTGTAGTGGCTGGTAGGTGCATCCCAGTGGTCGACACACACAGAAATAGGAGTCAGATCTCTCTCTGCTAAAAAAGTGGGAGGGAAAGTCTATCCTTGTCCTTTTGCTTGATTTGAAGAGTTTCCTCTGCTTTATCTCAATGCTTTTGTGGGGTGCCTGTTGCTAGAGTATTGACCTGCCATCCATGTAACATCTTCAGATGTTTTCCTTAGCCAGAGCTGGGAAATGGTAAAAGACAAACAGGGAACTTCTCACCTTTGCGGAGAAGAGTGGGGCATTTAAGGAGCCAGGTAAGGTAGAGAGACAAAGGGCATGGAGTTGAAATGGCAGATAACTATCTTTATTTCTCCCTAGGTTTGTTGTGCTCATGTTAATTACGTTCAAGGCGCTTTTGAGGATGAGAAGTGCTAAAGGATTATCCTATAGTTCACATTTAATAGTTTTCATTGCTTTCTCCCTCTCTTCTTCTAACACTGTTGAGAAATGCAGTATCTGAGCTGGAAACATGATGAAACAGTTTTGTTCTACCCAGTGGTTATGAATCCAAAATCACAACATAAAAAGGGTAAAGAGCCATGTGAGCTGTTACCCCTGCTCAAGGTGAGTTTCTGCAGTTTGGATAAAAAGGGAAAAAGTGGGTTGTTATAGCAAGCAATAAAAGGGGGTACAGAAGGCAGGTCATACACAGTAAACGAGCTTCTGCGTGCAGCTTCATCAGTGTCTGTTTCCTGCTCAGAAACAGGAACAGTGTGAACAGATTGTAGCCAAAGCAAAATAAATCCAGAGGGATTTCTGTGATAGAAATGTTCTTTGTGAATCTCCATGTAACACTTTGGTTTATCTTCTCTAATTAGTAAGCACCCTGGCTGTTCTACGACAGTATTTGGCATTTTGTTCTCTCTGGTGATCCATGGGGAGAATTTAGACTAGGGAAGGATGGTGATTAGCACTTAACAGAATAAGTATTTCACCTTTTTGCCCATTTGATCCATCATGCTTCCATAGTGCTGCAAAACTCATCTGTATTTTTTCATCTGTATTTTTGCTTGGGCTCTTCTCTGAGTTTCAGGTGGGAGCAGATGACCCAAGAATACTTTCAGCCATTGAATTCTGTGGTGGCTAAGCTGTGAAACCCCATTTACAAACCTCCAGTAAGACTCTGTCTTTAAACAGTGTGCTAATAACGTGTGGCTCAAAGCTTAGCCAAAACGACCATATTCTTAAAAAGGATTTCATGGGGCAGTGTTTGGTGATTTTAATGCTGTCAGTCCATTACAGTCTATTTGGCGTTAAAAATTTCACTCTGTGTGGTGAAGTGAGACTGACTTAGTTAAAAAAACAAACAAAAACCTACCAAACAAACAAACTGACAAAACAAAATTTACAAGAGAATTAATATATTCGTTAACTTCACAGGTGCCCTGTCAATTCTGCCTTCACCAATAAAAAGCCCCTCTTAAGCTCTCATAGGTCGTGGGATAGGAAGTGATTTACTGCCAATCACTGAAATGAACCCCATAGTACCTGACTTTCTGCATAGCGGAGGCTGCAGGGTTCAGAAATTCTGTAGCTCTTCAGGCACTATTTGCCTTAAATCTGCTCTTTTGCTCTCTACTTTCTTTTTTTCAAAGGATCATAAGGTTCATTGGTATGCAGAAGCATCTATCTTCCTTACAGTCTCTTCTCTGTTCTTGGCACAATGGAAAACGTTTTCATATCTATGTGAATTTCCATTTCTTAATAATACAAGTGCTTGCTGTGTTTTGATCCCTGCATAGATAATGATACTGGTGGTCTCAATACTGATCCTGAGGATGAGGGCTCTTACTTCATTGATCATAGAAACATAGCTCTTTGGCCAGGATCCATAGTAACGCCTTTTCTGTTGTTCATAAATATTCACTTCTCTTTAGTCCAAAACTGGAGTATATTCTTTCTGTGAATAAGGAAAGACAGCAAATTCTGTGCAGATTCTGTGCAATTCTGGCAAATTCTCACCGAAGTCTCTCTGGTGGAGACAGACCTGATTTTGCTTGAATACAGTAAATAGTAATGTATTTGCTATCACTTGGTATAATTACTGTAGGTTTGGAATATTTACATCTGTATTCTCAGACCAAGAATGCAGGAATGCTGGGAAGTGTGAATTATTGCCAATGGAGGAGCTCTTGTCTATGGAAAACATTGTTCATCTTTGCCCAGGTAGATTAAAAACTTCCTGACACATTCAGAGAGCATCTCTGATTTATGCTTGGGGTGCCCACTCTCTTACTTGAGCTACGGGGGGATTTGCTACACTTGAGAACCATAAAGTGGCCCCCAAAATCTCTCTGCTCTCTGGGTTTGCTATGCGTAATAGGACCAGGCAGAAAGGTTTGTTCCCCAACACTGCAGCTACTTTTTTAAAGGGATGATTGAGCTCCCCATTTATGTACTCATTAGTTTCTCTTCTTCAGAGTTACCAGCCAGACTGTTTTCACAGGTCAGTGACTAAGGGACTTACTGCAGGTATAAACCACAATAAAGATTCATGTTCAGTACTTCAGTAATGTTGATGCACAATCATATTGCTACTGTCTGCCCCTGAAAACTCTGTTCTTGTGAAATATGATGACAGAAAATGTACAGAAGCGATTTAGCTCCTTCTCAGGGTTAGCTGCAAGTCTTTGATATGTTTCTGTACGTTTCTTAGGAGTAGTGGATCACTTGGATGAGTTATGTCTTTGGGCTGAACGCACATGTGGTAGAGGCGGGCAGGATAGTGGTCCCTCCTCACTTAAATAAAAGGTCCCTGGTGTATGCTGTTCTAGGAAGTTTCTTTCATGGATGGTGAGCCCGCATCCTACATTGTTGGGTCTGGGTTGAGTGAGGAAATGAAATAAAACTTTTTGTTTCAGTTTAGCAGTGCACAGCAAATAAAATGCAAACTGCAATAGCCTCCGATGGTTTAAACTCTTAACTGCTTTTTACTATCAGCTTAAGGTAGGCTTCATGTGATAATAGCTCTGACGTGACAAGGGAAGTGGAGAAGCATGTGTATGAAATTACTGGCATTATGGTTTTAGTTAAGACTTAGTTTTGTGTGGTTATTTTGTGATCCTAGTAACATTTAATGTCTAAGGTTCTCCTGTCTATTTGCTACTTATTTTATAGTTGAACCAACCGCATAACCCGGCCAAGAAGGAAAGAAAATGGAGCAATGAAGTGTATGGCAGCTGCCTGTTCGTAAGTCATTAATTGCTAGTGTGCGGTATATATTGTAGGGCAGACACAGAGCCATTAAATCACTAACTGAAAACTCCTGCAAATGCAGATGTGTATATGCCAAGGTAATGTGAGGTTTAAGGTAAATAAAGCCATCTCCATCTCGGAAGGAAAAGATTGCTCTGAGGCCAGGCTGCAGGCTGGAAAAGTCCAGCCCCATTCTCTTTTCTGCCAATGCCTCTTGGCAGAATGACTTGGCCGAGTTGGTTAGCCTCTTCGTGCCGCAGGTCCTTGCAGAGTAGCAGTACCTGCCTCACCACGACTGGGGAGAAAAGTGCATCTGAAACTTCTCACTCCTGCTCTTGCAAAAGCTACAGAAGTACTTTTGCTGAGCTTTTTTGGTAGTTAACCAGTTACATGTCCTAGCCCACTGACTGCATGCTGGGAACAGATTCCTATGTGCATCATTCCCTCCATTTGGTTTCCAAGGGGAGAAAAGCCTGGAGCTGGGTGCGTGGAGGGAGCCTAGTGCATGGCAGCAGGTTCTTCAGTTTGGATGCTCTGGGATCACGCTTCAGAATGCACTTGCACGGTTTAGAGACACCCCTGATTACCAGGAAACAGCACTGTGAGCTTTTGATCATCAACACAAACCCACAACACCTCAGCTTGTTTTTAATGGTTGTGTTTTCAACAGCAGATCTTTAATTACAACACATACTTGTTTCGTCTTGGGTCTTTTGAACAGTATGGCCTTTGTTCTTTCCCTCTGCTGCTCTGGGATTGCTTATGGATTAGAAGCTTCTGCCCTCCAGAGCTGGATGCATTTTCTCATTGTATGCTCATCCACTGCAATGCAAAGTAAAATAGGATTGTGGGGGAGTGCTTGAGCTGGTGGGGTGCCGACATCTGTCCAAAGCGGGTGATTAAAAGGATGTGGAAGCTTCTCCAGCAGCACACTGGATAGCTCTGCTTTCTGCCTGGAGAGAGGACTGGGAACAATCCGGCTCTCCAAGGAGTCACTGTGAATATCACAGCAATAGAAACAACTCTTAGCAAAGTGAATCGCTTTAAGTTGAAGGCAGAAGGAAACCAGATTACTTTACACCAATGAGTGAGTGTCACACAAAAACTTAAGGAATTGAGAGCAAGTCTTCTGCTGGGTGAAAATACCAGCTGTTGTAAAATCCTCTGTGGTACTCACCAGTGTTTCAACGACCTTGTAGTAAATTAGATTAATAGGTGTTGATTTTAGAACTGTGTTTCATTATCTTTTGATACATTAAAATCTAATTATTTATTCTCACAAACATTTTCTTATACTTCTGGCTTTTTAATAGTGCTGTTGATTGCACAAATGTAGCTGCGGTACTGTTATCAGTTTCTGCAGTACATTGGCAGCAGGTGGGACAGAAGCATTGCTGTTCTCTGCCAAATAAGTTGCAACTGTTATTTCCAGTGCCCTGCTGCAATTATGCCTGCCTTCATTACTAATTGGTGAATAATCCTGCCGTCGCTTGCTCCTGTGCATTATCTCTTCCTCCGTGCCCTCCCTTAAAAGGGAAGCGTGACACAGATTAAAAAAGGCGGGGCTTTGCAAGCTGAAGTATATCAAAACCTTCCTCTTTGAGTAATGATTTCAGTAGGATTCCTGGGGCATATTCTGGAGACTTTGGTAAGTGCTCCACACTGGTACGTAACTAGGCGGTGTTTTTTCTCTACTTAGAAGTATATACTTTTAATACGCTGAAATTGAGGTAGCTGTGCATCTGAAGTTTGGCAACATCTTTTTCTTTTGGGAAGCTTTCACATAAAGCCAGTTGCTAGAATTATGTTAATGCAAATAGTGATTAGATTTATCGGAAACCTTTCTGAGAACGGAAGCTGGTCTTGCTTTTTCAGTTGCAGAGAAGTTTTTAAAAGCCTATTTATTAAAGTCTCTTTAGAACTAGTTATTTTTTGTCACTTTTCGTTTTTTATTAGTCACTTACAGGCTGAAGATTTCCTTGGAATATGCTCCTTCAAGTGGTGTGGAAGCCGTAGTAATAGTTTTATATTTAGAAGATTATTCTGGTGTTTATCTAATGGTTATTACTCTCAAAATGTGTTAGTTTAAGAAGGTTATGCTTTAATGCACTAGTCTGTGCTTTAAAAATGTCTTCCTATATATTTAATGGGTTGGAAATGCAATAGAAAATGAACTGCGTTTCCCTGTTATGTAGACTGCAGCTGTGTCACATCTTTTAAAGTATGTACGATTGCTGTGTTGTTTCTAACATTCATGGAGTTAATAAGCTTAGCTCACAAATATCAGCTAAACACTGTGGTATCAATGCAGCTCTTCAAAACTTAAATTTACAAATAAGTCCAAGATTTTCAGGGTTGCTTTCCACTCTCGCTAACTTTTTTCGGTTTGCAGCACGTTCATTCTTATCAATTATTTACAAATGCAGTGAGACAAACTTGAAATCCTTTAGTGTTTTGAATGAATAATTTAATGCCCTTGCTTCCTTTTAGTCTTCTCTCTGTACAGTTACGTCCATAGTGACTTTTCTGATGTTAACTTATTAAACAAATCAACAAGTAAAGTAAAACTCTGCCAATAAGCATGTTGCATAGATCCAGACCAAAATGTATGCCTCCCCATGGAACTTTTATCTTGAATTACAGCTTTAAAAACATCTTTACACCAAACATCAATCGTATGAAATGATAAGAATTGCATACTGGGTTATTAGGAAATGTGTCCCAATGCACAGTTGCCGTTCTTACTCAGTTTAAGTGATGTGGTGAGGGGTGTGTGTGTTTGCTTTGTTTTAAACACTTTGTTTAGTGTTTTTAGGGACAATACTCTCTCAGCCATCATTGTCTTGGTTGTTACCAAAGTTAGCACTTCATAAGGGCAGGATGATTGCTTTGTGGCTGTAGCCTCTAAATTCCTCTGGCAGCCTGTCTTTGTAGAAGAGGAACTGCTAGAGCTTTGATAGCTGCTTCTCTGCTTCTAGCTCATGCCTGGAAACCATCCTTGCACTAGGTAAAATGTGCAAAGCTTGTGTGCTGCCTGGGGAGGGAAGGAGGAATCCTAAAATGTTCGGGGTGCTGAATGAAACCTGTCATAACCCCAACACCAGGGTCAGCTGTCTTCTTGTATCTTGCCCTGTTTGGAAACGCAATGTGAGAGCTACCAGTCTCTTGTTGGTGGACTTCTTGTTTACCAGGCCCTTCTTGATCTGTTCTGAAGTTAGGGTCATGCAGGGAAGGGGGCCGTTACCTGCAGGACCCTGGGCTTGTTTGGTGTTTAGAGGGCTTGTGAAAAGCCAGGCAGGCCTATAGATGGACAACAGATGGTCCCATACTTAGGGAAGGTAAACCAGACTGTGTTTGACCAGACTGTATAGCCAGACTATAAAGCCAGAACCACTATGTTTGGTCTTGCATCTGTCAGTAAATGAGTGATGCTAGCCAAGTCCCTAAATGATTCACAGGTGGTTCCTTGGACCTCACTTCATGGGTGCCCAGCACGAGGTTCCACTGGCCCTGAAATGGTCTCGGGAAAGTAATGAGCAGAAATGGTAGTTTAACTGCTCTTGGCAAGCTTCTAGTGCTTCGTATTCCTTTAATGGAGCCCTTCCCGTTGGGCCAGTGGAGACAGGAGGTCACTAGTGCAGGCACTGACACTCTCGGGGTTCACAGGCACACACGTACTTGCGGATCCCTTGAGCACCGGCACAGCTCCTCTGTCTGCCCAGCACCCCTGCCTGGAGAGTTAAGAAATAATTTCTTAAGAAAATAGGAGAGACTGCAGGGATCAGGTGCAGAGCTCAGCCAGACAAGCCCACCACCAGCCCCGTTTCACATGCAAAGGGCCCCTTTTATACCCCTTTCTGCCTACTCCTCCTCTGTTCCTCCCCGTCCGCCTTCCCCTTATCAGCTGGCAGGGTTCCACCGGCCCCCCTCCAACATCCTTGACCCTCAGCTTTGCATCTTTACCAGCTGCAAAGTCCCAGTTCCCACACAGTTTCTTGATAGAACTATCAACTAGCATGATCGACAAGGTGTGGGGTTTTTTATTGCCTTTGTCTCCATTACATTTGCCTGCCAGGTTTGAGCCTCTGTATATTTTGTGAATGGCCTCCCCCTTTTCCTTAGTATCCCACTTGACAAGCCACCCCATCAGATAACCTCTCTGGAATAAACACTCCACATACCCTTACCAGTTAGTGTGGTTGACTAGGTTTGGGTCTCATCACTCCCTCCCTTACTGTCTGTCAGTCAGGTTTTCCTCTCTATTTGTTCTTGTTTATGGCTTCCTCCTTTTCTTATCCTTTTTTGCATGGCGGAGGCCCTTGAGCAGGTACCCTTAAAGGAACAGATGCTCTCGCCTTCTGCAGACCCTTACAGTTCCTGGGCGAATAAACCCATGCTTCTCATTTGGAGATCTGAAGCAGGGCATGGCCAAACCAGTGGCCTCTTTGGAGGTCAGTTTGTTCTAGTGTTTTGTTGTTATGAGCTGTTTTAGTGAGTTTGCTACAAAGTCTTTTCCTGAATTTGCCGCAAAGCTTGCCAGATATCTACCCTTGCTCTGAAGATGGGAAGTGCTAGAGTTATTAATGCAAGGGAGATTACCAATTTCAAAGCAGGAGCATGCTCTATTTTAACACCTTTCTGCAGTGCTGAAAGAGGGAATAAGTTGGTCTGAGGCAGGATCCACTGTCGGAAACAGTGAACAAGTGTGCGTAGCCTGACATTTATCCGCAGTTGAAAAAAGTTCCCATGTAGAAGGCTTAGGCCAACACAACTGTAGCTCTCAATGGCACATGTTTTGAGAAGTCATTTTTGGATCAGTATTTCGAAGTTGAAATTTCAGGGAAAGATTATGATGAGAGATGGAGAGATGTGAAGAGATTATACACCATTGGGTTTCGAAGGAAAGGGGTGGGTTTTTTTGTTGTTCCTCTGGGCTGAGAATCCCAAATCCCCATGATGGAGGTCTGTGGAAGGTGGTATGGTGCTTAGCAGCTCAGGTGCCTGTAGAGTCCACATGAAATGTAACCAAACTGCTAGACGATGTACCAGGTTTTCAGGTTTGTGCCTGAATTGCGGTATTACATGATTCTCATGTGGCATGTAAGATAGCTCAGTGTTGTCTTGGGAGGCCTGAGATGAGATTGTTTTAACTGTTTGATTTTGTTTTGCAGAGGGTATATAGCCTTCCTTTCTTCTTTTTCTGGAGGCATCCATGCATTTGGAATAGGGTCTTCCCTCTGGAACGATAATGCCAGCCCTGTTTGAAGCACCGTGCTCTCAGCTATTCTTGGAGAGATGGGCATTGCTGTTCCCTCGTTACACCTGTGTGTTCCTCGGAGGTTTTGGTGAACACTGGCTTTCCATAAGTGCTGGTTCTAAGTGGTCAAATTAAAACCTGTGCCTGAATTGACTATGGGTACCTTTTTAGGCATCTTACTTTCATAAAACACTAAATCAGTGCAGAATAAATGAGACTTAACTTCAAAAGTTGGGGACAACTGCTCTATGCCAATTACTCAGGTTGCAATATGATGAAACGCACTTTCCAGCCTTTTGCCTTTTCTTGTGTTTAGATCGTTCCTATTACATGCAGAAGGCGGGAAGGAGGAAGAGGGCTTTTTCTGTGCTCTTCCATCACCTAACAGTGAAAGAGTGATTGAGATCCTAGGCATTGCCGAAGAATTTGCAGGAAGCAGGTCTGGACTTCTACAATGCAGAGTAAACAACACAGTCAATCATGCTCCCCCTCAACACGGAATGTTTTTCAAAATATTTTTAAAATAACTGTGAAGTATAAGTATACATGTTTTTGTGGAAACTTGCCTTTTCTTTCCTGCTTTTGGGGTTGCTCACATCACGCTCCGTCGTTCTATTTACAACTACAGCTTCCCGCTGCCAGTACCATTCCTATTTTCTCTCAAATGCACGGAGTAAATTGTTTTTCACACTTGCTAGTTTTCGGTCCTCAGAATTTATGTTCTTACACAGGAACGCTTCTTCAGAGCTTGAGAATGCATGTTCCCGTATCTGTGAGGGATGCTTTTCGCCATACAGCGGCAGCATCACCTGAGAGGCAAGCTCAGTGGACACAGTGAGAGGAACAGGCAGGAGAGAAAATAGTGTTGAAAAGAGAAGTGGAATTTGAGCTCACCACATTAGCTGGCTGCCAGCCTTCCTTTCAGAAGAACTTTTCCAATATTATCTTGCAAAGTGGGAATTGAAGTATTTGCTGTTAGCATAAATAAAATTTTGTTCTGTGCTTTGGTGCAAATAAGTGATGCTCCTTCAGAGACAGTGAGGTCAATACAGGTATCTGCTCTAGAGGGCAACTGAAGTGTGTTTGCTTCCAAGGGTGACTTGTTAACTTTTGGATCCAATAAACTTTAAATCCACTTACTCTTCAGATTGCACATGTTGACTATCCCGGTTGCAGGAGTGTCGGAGACCTGAGGGATCGGTGTGCAGGTGCTGCATCTACTCTAAGCTCCCGGTGTACTGCCAAACCAACTTCTTTTTACGCTCCAGTTTGTTTTCTCTGTGATTGAAATGTTTCTTCTTAACATTCCGCTTAATTTGTAAATACACTGGATTAGGGACTGCTCATTGTATAGAAACACTGAATAGCTTAACTTCCTCAGTGCGCCCATCAGAGTTGGGAAGGGAAAGAGTTAAGATATGGCAATGAATTGAATGGGATGACATATAAGGGGTGTTCCTTTCTCAAAGCATGTTGACTTAGAGTTCTTTTTGGAGTGGGGAAAGAGTGAAGAAAGTCTTTGTGGTATGAAATAAGAGAAAATATTTTCTCTGAATGTTAGTTTCATATTTTAGGAATCAATACACTTCCTAATTCTTTATGCTGGATTCGAATAACCTCTCCCTTGCCTTCCAAGGGCACTAAGTGTCCTTGCTGTTTTTTATCTACTGAAAGAAATGACAATTGCTCCTTCATTTCCCCCTTCGCCATACTCTTTCAGGTTTCTATGGGCACCATGCGACACCGAAGAAATGGCAATTTTGAGAGTTCCAGACTCCTCTATTCCAGCATGTCTCGCAGCATAGATGTGTCCTGCAGTGATGCCGTGAGTATCCGGTACATCCTTGATAAGCTTGGGTGTTGTCTTGGGTGTGGGCCCCAGGGGTTATGAATTAGGTCGGGTCAGGAGAAGGATGATTGACTTTTCAGTTTTCCCTTTATGGAGAAGTTTTCCTAGGCAGTGACCCTTCGAGCAGTAGCGGTGCTTTGTTGACATGGTGAAAGTCTAAGGATGTATTGTGTTCCTTTTGATCCCTATAACTCTTTATTGTACATTCTTAGTCACTTCTGTTTTTAAACCCTTTTTCACATTTCAGATAGAGACAAATCCTCTGTCTCTATAAAGAAGAACGCCAACCTCTTCATCCAACTTGACGGCAAAGGCAGACAACATATAATTATGTTAAACAACTCTTGAAAAGCCTCAATCACTTGCTGATCACAGGGACTGTCTGGCAGATTTCTTGCTTCTGATGGGCTTGCAAGAGGCCTAATGACTAGCTTTTAGGTCCTTAGCAAGTGGTTCCCCCTCCCTTTTATTTTTTTGGTCTTGCATCATTGTGGCTTTTACTGGCTAATTATGTTCTCTCCCATTTTCTTTCTTCTGGATATTATAGTCCTTTTCAAAGAATGCTTTTCCACTTGGAATAACTTCCTTTAACTGCTGTTTAATTACAAGTGTTCTGTCAAAATGTTAAACTTAACTATTGCTGTATGTCTTCCCTTTTCATCCCAAGCTAAATCTTGGCTTGCAAATCCAAGCTGTGCTTAAACAAAAAACCCAACTCTCTAAACCTTTATCAGCAAGTGAGAAACTTTTTTTGCTTTCCCAGCTTGCAGAGGCAGATTAGGAATGGATTTGCATTTCCCAAGTTTGAAATCTTCCCCTGCACTTGTGGAGTTTCAAGGTTAATATGAGAGTTAATGGTTAAACAAACTGGAGAGACTTTGCATTCCACTGAGCTCACATAAAGCATGACTTTAGTTATTCAGATCTCCTGCTGGGGTCTTTTTGTGTTGAATTAAAATAGCCCCTACCCAAGAAGACGTTAATGTCTTTTTTTTTTTTTTCCTCTTGGGAAGAAGCAGTGTTTGCCATAGTCTTTTAAGCAGTATCTAGACCAGAGTTAATCACTGTTTGAAAAATATTGTCAGTGCTGCAAGTTATTTGGAAACATGGCAACGCATGCAAATAGAAATGCTCTATAGTCTACAGCTAATCATATTATGCCACTGAATTCAAGTAAGATGTTTTCTATGTGGGTCTTTTGGATTAAAAGCTGAAATTAAAATAGGCTCTCCAGCAACTCTTAAGATATCAAATCTGTTTTGTGTTCAAGATTTTTTTTTAGAGGGGGAAGCCATGCCTTTGCCTCTTTAATATATATTGTGCTTGATAGATATAAAAATATTGATGTCACATGTTTTTTGGAATGCCTGCTTGTGATTTTCAGTAGTGATTTGTGTCCTGTCGACTCCCATCAGTACTTTCTAGCTGCCTCCCACCATCCACTTTGAGAAAGGAGACTTACGAATTTGCACCAGTTTTACTTTGTGTTTAAACTGGCTATGCTGTTTCTAAGCTTTCTTCTGTTTTATGAGTTATCAGAAGTGATTTTTTTTTCTTTTCCAAGGATTTGGTCAACTTCATTCAAGAAAACTTTAAGAAGAGAGAATGTGTTTTTTTTACAAAAGACACCAAGTCAATGTAAGCAGACATTTTTCTCCGGTTTTACAGGCGTTGGGGGCTGGGAGCTGAGGGTATTTCTGCCTACTAAGCCAGGGGTTGGGCGGGGAGCGAACTTTTTGGTTTTTTGTTAAGAGTTTGAATCTAGCAGTGCAACCTCACCTCAGTCTCGCTTGTGCAACTCCTTTCGTTGGCGCTGTTTGTTTGGCTTGTTTGCATATGCCTGGGGTATTCTGCAGTCATGGTCAAAAAAGCTGAAGGTCTGATGGTCCGACAGGGCACCCTGGCGTGCTTTTCTCAGCTCTAGACCGGTGCTCTCTGAACTATTTTGATTGCACACCCCATCAGTAAAAAAATTTTGAGCGTACCCCCTAATATATGTTTATTTATAAACTATGTACATCTACTACTGTACTATTATGTACATTATAAAACATACACAAAAATAGCAATTAAAAAAGGATGAGATAAAAATGAAATAAACACTATTTTAAATTTTTTTTTAAAGTTTACTTAATGCGCCCCCCACTTTGGAGATCACTGCTCTAGACTGTCAGGAGTTCGTGTAAAAACTGGAAATATATCAGTTTGAGTTACTCCACAACTAACTTAATGCAAAACTCGGGGCCTGACCCTGTCAGCATGCCTTCCAGCAGCTCTGTTAAAGGGCTTTAATATCAAATTCCCTATTTGAAGCATAATTGTGGCAATATATAAGTGCTTTTAGGGATGCAGTACCAGCACTGGTATTGGTGTATAACAATGTATGGATGTATCAGAGCTTTGTATAATTTAAATTTTCCTTTTAAACCCAAATCACAAATTCCATGAGCAAGCCTTTACAGCAGAGATACAGCCGCTAGGTTTTGCTCTGGCTGATGTTCTCTTAAGATAGGATATTATACTTGCTCCGTATTCAGACACAAGTACTTATGCAATGTAAGTTTGAAGACCATAACATTGCTTCTGGTTTTTTGGGGTTTTTTGTAATCTAGGAGAAAAGTGATCAAACTAATGCAGCTGCAGAAGTCCTAATATAGAGCTCAGTAACTCCGTTCTCCTCTGAAGCTGTGAGGAAAAATGCCTTGGAGAGAGAGAGAGAAGGAGGGAGGGAAATTAGTCTCACTTCAGAAAGTCTTACTTAGGGTCCTCTTCTGCCATCTAAAATGGGATGTCTGGCAAAGGACCAACAAAGGATGGAGAGCTGGTTCTTACCAGCTTCCTACAAGCCCACTGGGAAAGGACTGCAAGTCATACTTTAAACCTGCTGGGTTTTTTTGTCTATCTATTTTTAAGCTAAGCTGGTTTTATTTGCAAGCTACAGCGGAGTAGAAGAAACCGTGTAAGTGTTTTCTCCTTCAGAGAGGCAAGGCATGCTGTGACTTACCTTTACAGCAATATTCACAGGAGAGCATTACTCAATCTCATGTTTGCAGTCTGCAAGCTAACTATAAAGATCACTGTAAGCGCAAATTAATGTCCTCATCTTTAATCCTTTTGGGCCGATGCTTCCTCCCCTCCCCTCCCCCCGTATATTGCCAAATTGCACAGTACTGTTAATAGCATTGTTCCTCTTGCTTTGTCTCCCCATCTACTTTTTTTTGCGCTGTTAACAAAATTAACATTGTGCAGGTGTTTACCTGATGTTACTTGTTAACTTGGACTGTAAGGGCCACACTTGCTCCCTCCTGTTGCTGTTGACAATGCTTACTGTACTTGGCTGACTGCAGTTGTCAGTCAACCCTGTCTTTTCATAAGCAAGGACCCTTTCTCCATGCCCTCTGAGGAAGCAGGGATATAGGCTATGCAGAAGATTTCATGGTCTGTGCTGCAGCTTTTCCTAGGAAAAGAGTTCTCCTAGCCTTCCCAACTAGTCCTGCACAACCAAAGTGCAGATTCTTCCTCCCCTTGATGCAATTTCAGTGTTGGTGAGGAGGGCATTGGCAGCACAAAAAGGGAAAGAAACCATTTGTACATATCAGGTTAGCAGCAGATGAGGTTACTTCTGGTGGTGTCTTATGTCGAGTTCTGGTTCATTTTTTCATTTCTGTGCACAGTTGTAGGGTTTCAAATTAAGCTGCTGATGATCTAACTTGGTATGTGATAATGAAAGAGGTCACACAGGTAAGGCCCATGGAGAAGAGTCAGCTCATCTCTCTCCATTGCCCAGTGCTAGACAGAAGCAGATTATAGGAGCAGGAAGCATGATTAGATGCTGTTCTCAGCTGAGAGTTGGTTCCTCTTAGCTGTTAATTTGCGACATAGCAAATCCAAGTAGAGTCCCATGCACAACTGATTCCGTAGCTCCACCTGCTGCTTGGCTTGTTGTCTTTGTACAACCCTGCTCCCAGACTTTGCACTTGATGTGACTGCTACGGCAGGCACCCTGTGTTCTCCTGGCTCCGGGTTTGCTGCAGAATAACACTTCTTGGAAATGTCCTGACTGAGCAGAAGTTTTGCAGGTGGTTTCAGCTGTGAAAAATTCCTGTCTTTTGTTAATAAACATATCAGAGCTTACTTTTCCGTGCTCAGGATGATAACCATGGGGTTTCGTACCTATTCACTCTTCTTTCAGGGGCAACTTATGTAAATGTGGATACCTTGAAAATCAACACATAGAGGGCACTCAGATTAATACCAATGAAAAATGGAATTATAAGAAGCACACTAAGGAACTTCCTACGGATGCCTTTGGGGACATTCAGTTTGAAAACCTGGGAAAAAGAGGAAAGGTAAGTGATTGTATTAAGGGTATGTGTCAGGCCCCTGTTGGGTGAGCCGTATTCAGAGTCCTGAATCCAACGCCAGTGGAAGCCCCTGCAAAGTAGGGAAGGTGACGCTATAGTCGATTTTATTCTAATGGGAATGGAAGGAGTTAGGCTACAAAGGAGACAAGCTGATTTCTCAAGCCCTGATAATAGGTAACAAAGAATAATTTTTTCTGTGTTGTTTGTTTGGGAGTGAAAAGAGGTTATCTGTTTCCAGGCATGGCAGAAGAATGGGTGAATGAGGATGATGCTCAATTATTTTTCTTTTTTCATGTAGCTAGTTTTATTGTAATTGCCCTGTAATACAGTTCTGAAGGACTTGGGCTAGAAGGAAATCATTTTAAACTAGATCTGTGATGTCTTCTACTGGGAGCCTGTACCCTGACTATATCAGTGTGCAGTTCCCGTGGCCGTTTTCCTGTCTATACTGAACGTCCTGGTGTTGAGGAGCAACTTAGTACTCTTTTACCCATCTTTAGTGGGTAAAGATAAGCTTTAAGATAAGCTTAAGTGCCTGAATGATCAAGCTCCTGATAAAGATGCTTTGTTCCTGACTGTCTGACTTTAACACCAAGACAAGGCTGTTTTTTGGAACACTGCACCTTTCTAGTGTGGACTAATTTATGCGTTAGAAAGAAAATGCCGTGAGGGTGCGCACCAGTGCAACTCATGGGACAGGAGCATGTGTAACATGCTTTGCCTTTGAAGGTGCAGCAGGATCCATGAGGTGATAACCATAGGGATTTCATATCTGTAGGGATGCAAGACCTTTCTTTGGAGGATCTGTACTCTTCAGTGCAGAAGCTCCACATACCTGCTTGCTACTCCATAAAATCATCATTCGTGCTTCGTAATGGCTTTAACATTGCACAGCATGTCATCCAGTGCCTGCCTACAGAGCTTGCTGACCTATATTCCCTTCCTCCCTAGCTGTTCTATGTGCAGATCATTGCAGTCTGCGGATGTACAGTGCTCCTTTCCATACAGTCATATCTTATGCTTTGGACTGGACACTCTGAAGGATGTTGTGGGATGCTGGAATGGGGCTGGTGTGCCCCACGGCCCCATAGAGTAGTTTTGTTTGGAAGGGGTCTCCAGAGTTTTCTAGCCAAAACGCTTGCTCAAAGCATATCCACATAGACCAGCTTGCTCGGGCCCATAACCAATTGAATATTGAGTATTTCCCAGGGTGGAGATCCTACAATGACGGTAAATTCAATGGAGATGTAAGATATCAGTGGAACTTTAGAGGTTTTATTCTGTTTGGTTCCCCCCCCCCCGCCATGTTTTTCCTTGGTGTGGGGACAGTGGAGGGGTGGAAAGAAGAAAATAGCTGGTGTTGCTGTTTCTGATGATTTATACTGATACCGTGTGAGGAGTCACATGTGGCTGAGCTCATCTGCCTCTTCTAAATGACTGATATTTACTGCCAGTGCAGCTTGCTTGAGACAATCAAAATAAATGAGGAAAATCAGAGCATGTTATGTAAATTAATTGGGTTTGTTTTATGCAAAGTAGCAGAAAAAAGAGTCATTTGGGTGGGAAGTAAGACTGAAGGTTTTGACTCATGCTTAAACAGATCCAAGTACTTCACATATTTGTTGATATCCATATTTTAGCTTCATACTACTGTGTTGTAAGCTGCTGTGTACTTTAATGAAATAAGAAATTATTTGCTCTCTTGCAAAATTTCTGAGTTCTCAAAGCTTAAATGTTCTTCCCCCATGTTGTGTCCCGCTTCCCACCCTGGAAATTGGTTTGTGCGCCCAGAGTTGTTTCATGAGGACTCTCAAGGCCACTGTGCATGTTTCAGAGCATACTTTGTTCAAAAGCTGTAAGTCTGCTAATCCATCCCATCAGTTGGCTGGTGTTATGTCTCTATTCCATGTTCTCATTCCCTATATTGCAAGGCACCTGCTGGTCTTAAACATTGCAAAATGTTTTCTCTTGATCATGTGCACAGTGGGGAGAACTTTAAACCCAAGGTAACCTAAGCGCTGCAGACTATTATCAATGAGGGATGGGAAGTTTTATATCCCACATTGTATTTTTTAGGATGGATGAATGAGCAGAAATATTAGATGTGAACAGACCAATAAAATCTCCACATTTAGTAAGTCCTGCTTGCACTCTTACTTTTGCAGTGTTGCTTAGTTCCTGTAACATCCAAGGACATTGCAGTTGCTGTATTTTATGGTCTGGTAGCCCTCAATGTTCAAAAATGCTTCTCTTGAATACCTTTCTCAGTTCAGCTACTGAAACACTTGACATCGCCTGTGTTTGAGGGTTGGATCGGTGATGGTTGGGATGCACCAGCCGGCTGTACCAGGAGATGGCACCGTTGTACCTCGGAGAAAGAAAGTGGCTGAACCGAGGGGTTCACCTGCTTGAGTAGAGCCTGCAAAGGACTCTGGAGGTGGCAAGAGTCCTTTGTTGTATAGTTGCTGGAACCTTGAATGAAACTTAGGTGTAACTGAAGTGTGTTTGCAATTATACACCATGATGATGTATGAGAGAACAAGATAAGCTGTACGGGCAACTCAGCTTCGGTATCTTTTATTTGGTACTTGCTTTATATAGATGAAAATGACTTGTATAGATGAAAACAAGTCATTCAGCTGGAAACCTTAACTGTTGATGGAACAAAGGTAGCATACAGATACAAGGTACTTTGTGTTATCAGTAGGGTTTAGGAGAAATGCCTTCTAATTACAGAGCTAACAAGATTTGCTGTGGGGATGGCTTACTGGCTCTGTGGAGCAGTTAATGTTTCTGGCCGGCGACCCTCTCCCGAAAAACACCCAAGGCTGCATGTGGCTGATGCTTCTGAGAGCAGAAGCTGTGGGAGACCCTTCTCACTGAAGCCTGCTAGGCTTCCTCTGTGATGTGCTGGCCTGAGCCAGATGCAATAACTATTCCTGGGAACCCGTCCTGGAACAGATGAATATGTTCTTTAGTTCAAGTTAAATGCCTCTCAAGAGAGGACATTTCTTCCTCAAACTAACCCCTTGGTTTTGCTCTCCTGCAAATACTGGGCAATCTATACAAAATC
Organism: Calonectris borealis; assembly: GCF_964195595.1. Classification (NCBI taxonomy): domain Eukaryota; kingdom Metazoa; phylum Chordata; class Aves; order Procellariiformes; family Procellariidae; genus Calonectris; species Calonectris borealis. Next base: position 42,546,103 of record NC_134317.1, read on the forward strand.
CCCTGTGATTCAGATCAAAGTTACTCCTTTTCTTCCCCTGGTATGGGTTGTATAGCCATGACCGTCTTCAAAAGCCCGTCACACTAAACTACTAACAGTGATGAAATTGCAAAGGGGCTCTTAAATAGCATAGCAAAAAAGCCAGAAAGCCTTTTACATAAATGGAGAGATGGTAGGCCCATCTGAAACCAGTTTATCTGTCTGGTGTACTTTATGGCATCCTTGTACAGTGTTAAAGCTTTACTACAAGTTTGATAAAGTTGTGATGTGTTAACTTAAAATGCTCTTATGGGTATATGTTATGATAGGGACACCATGCACATGGAGCCTGGAATTTGTGGCTAGTCAAATTAAGGCTTTAATAGTGTAATCAAAATAAGACTGTAATTATTAGTAGTTCACTTAGAATAATCCACTAATCCATAATCCAAGCTATAAATAGCTTTGTTACAGTTCAAATTGTTATACTGTAAAATTCCTCGGTGTTGTATTCATCCTTCCAATGTTCCTCTGAATCCCAAGGTCAGTGCTCTTGCCTTCCTCTAGTGGAAGGAGGGTTTAGAGGCTTTATGCTAACTCCTGAGGTCTCTGAAGGGACGACTTCAGTACTGATCATGGGGATCCCATCCTCCTTGGTCCCGGTGTGCTTAGAGTCCTTCCTATAGATTTGTCTCAAGACAGTCTGCTTATGCTCTTTCTTTTCTGAATTATACAGTTCTTTTGGTTGTATTTGTTATTTCTAAAAATAGTTTTAACTGACTCACAAGGTTGCACTCAAATAGTGACCATCATTGGCCATTGTGATTTGTTTTTACAGACTGGGACCTCTGTCATTTGGTGTCTGCATTCCATGCCACCTTTTATTCTGGTCGTAAATTGTTCAATCCCCACAGAATAACTATTTGTTACTGTTATAACCTAAAGCAAATCAAATGTAGACAAGAGTTATTACACTGCTAGGCAACTACTGTCACAACTATACTCAGCTCAGGCCAAAGAGATCCTGAGAATCTGCACTCTCAGTTCAGTACAAAGCCTGTGGACTTTGACTAGTAATAGCAAAAATCATATTTCTGGGGCTACACCATTTAGCTTCTGCCAAATTAAAGATGTACGTGGCAGAACGTGGTAGTGCGACCTGAGCACTGACCAGGGTGCTGGAGGTGCAGGTTGCAGTTTTGGGCTGAATCTGGAAATGGTGGAGCTGGGAGATGTTAGGGCCAGCAGTTATCTTCTTCACTATGCTGCTGGTCTGACACTAGCACTTTTGTTCTGCTCGCAGTAAAACTGTGCCTTATCTCCAGACCTGAGCACTGATCAAGAGAGGAGATCACCTTGCAAGTCCTAGTTATGGGTGTCTGGTTGTAGGCGGAGGATAAAGAAAGACACAAAGACTTAAGCTCTGATTCATCATCACTTTACCCTTTGTCTACCGGTTGTTGGAATAAGAATGTATATTAGAGAAGAAAATGCAAGTCCTGGTCTGTTCCCAGCTATCACTATTTATCTCTTGCTTATTTGTTTCTCCTCTTTTCTTTCACCCAAGTACATCCGTTTGTCATGCGACACAGACTCCAAAACACTCTATGATCTCATGACCCAGCACTGGCACCTGAAAACCCCTAACCTTGTCATCTCTGTCACCGGGGGTGCAAAGAACTTTGCACTCAAGCCCCGAATGCGCAAGATATTCAGCAGGCTGATCTACATTGCCCAGTCCAAAGGTAAAGACCTGCATATGTGTCTGTATTAATTTATTGCTGCATAATACTGTTGGAGAGGTAGTGGCTCAGAGAGTCAGCAGGGAAGCAGAGCATTCGTTTGTTTCTGCTCGGGTGGTGCACGTGTGACCTAACAGTTTGGAAGTTACAGGGTTGAGAGCTAGTCATCGGGATGCCCGTGATAACATAAGGTAAGTTGTGTAGCATATCGTTTGTTTTTAATTGAAGAATAAATGCCTCTTTTGAGGTAAGGTCTTGAGAGGGGATTGGGTTGTTGTATCTTAAAAGAAATGCTTTAGGAGGGTGGGTATTCCACTACATTCTCCCAGGTTATTGCATGTTGTCCCCAGGGGCCTGGATTTTCACAGGAGGCACGCATTACGGGCTGATGAAGTACATTGGGGAAGTGGTCAGAGACAACACCATCAGTCGGAGCTCAGAGGAGAACGTGGTAGCCATTGGCATAGCCGCCTGGGGCATGATTTCCAACCGAGAAAGTCTGATTCGCAGTGGTGATAATGACGTAAGAAATGCGTACGGGTTGGTTGGGAAACAAAGAGGAGGCTTGGCTGTCAGTTATACAGATTATGTCCCTGACTGACCGCTGCTCTCAGCAATAACAGTATCTGTGCTAGGCTGTTGCTATCAGCCATGTGGTGACTGACTTGAGCGGTCAGTCAAGCTCTGCTTGTACATTCTGGTAAAGCAGAGCTCAGCAGAATGCTTTCCAGTGCAATGTTAACGTAGAAGCTTAGCCTTATCCACTGTGTCCTAAACAATTCAACCTGGGACCAGCTTTTCCTCAATGTACGTAGCAGTGAGACAAAACATCAGGCGCTCTTCCCAGAACAGGAGGAAACTAAAGTCTTCTCATGTTCGAGGTGGTCGCACATGTCAGGCCTGGCGGGGGGGCCAGCATGTGTTTTCAGCTGTGGGCTTAGCATGTCTGTGTGGAAGTTCAGCTGTGCTGATTTCATATCTGGCAGAGAATTAGGGAATAACCTCTTCTATGGTTATTCTAGCTGCTGAGAAATCCCTACACAGTAGCCTGTAGTGGGGATTCCCATGAGCTAAGATATGTTGTACCTGCTGCTGCTGTTACGGATCTTGCTCATCGATACTGTTGCCCCATCTGGCAGACACCCTTGTCTTTTGTCCACTAGATGTTATAGAACATGTCTAAAAACCATCCTGCCAGATAAAGAAAAGCAGTTTAGTTTACTGAGGACTCTAACAAGGTTTGAGGGTTGAACTAGATGATTGCAAGAGGTCCCTTCCTAAAAAATTCTGTGATTCTGTGAGGTGTTGAAAGCAAGTTTGCCGCAAATTTAATGTTTCTGGTAGCTGAAGGAAGCATGCACTGCTTAACAGGATCTCTGAAAGGACTAAACTATTGCAAATAACTTCCACTGTTCCATTGGCCAAAGTGAAGTTCTGAGAGGATCATCGCAAATCAGGCCGCTCTTGTAAATAAAAATTTGCTCTGCAAATATTTATGCTGTGCTCTTGTATGGGGTTTCTCTCACTGGCATCTGCTGCTGTTGGGACTGCCAGTGAACAGTGTCTTGAGTCAGGAAATCCAGACTCCTAACTAACGAGGAAGAGTTGGTGGCTAGGGGTTCAGCTGTCACTGGCTTGTCCTTGAAGGCTTGTGCATGCTCTGCCCTGGGATCTCTGTTAAACGCTGTGCTTGTGCTTCTAGGGGTACTACTTGGCCCACTACATAATGGATGATCTCAAGAAAGACCCCCTCTATTGCCTGGATAATAATCACACCCATCTCTTACTGGTTGATAATGGCACCCATGGACACCCCACGATAGAGGCAAAAGTACGAACTCAGTTAGAAAAGTACATTTCGGAGCAGGTTATCCCAGGTAGGTGTGGGCGTCAGGTTGCAGACCTCCTTCTCCTTAGTCCTTGCATGCTTTGGGGCTGATGCACAGTGATTTTCTGGGAACAGAAGAGTAGTGGTAGCATCCCTTGGATGCTTGAGCTGGAAGGGACGTGTTAACTGCGTTGCACCTTGAGCACTTTCAGGAACAACCAGGCTTCTTCAGAGCTATACCCCTTCCCTCATCTTCCTTTCCGAATGTGCCAATAGTCCTTTGTGGGACACAGCAAATGATCCGTTTCAGCAATACAGTCCTTCCCTCTCTTCCTGCTGGGCTATCTGTTGGAAGTTGACCCTTCTACGTATTTCCCACCTGGCACTGAATTCCAGGTAGCTGAAGCACAACTGCACAGGAGCTGAAATTAGACTTTTCCCAAAACATTCATTTGTGAGTGTGATTGATCCATCTGCAAGCTGGTCCTAGATAATTTCTTTCAGCCCCTTCTTTGCCAAAATAGAAAAAAAATCAAAAGCCTTGTCAGGAAATTCTGTAAAGCTAAAGTTTGGTGTTTTTTTGTTTTGTTTTTTTTTTTTTTTTTAAACTGTGTATCTCAGCTGAAGCATACTTGTTCTTAGTCACGACGAAGCACCCAGAATCATTATGAAACTTGGTATGTCTCTTGAACACTAGCTCCTAGAGTTATGGAATTCTTAGCTTTCCTTTACAATTGCAAACGTGAAGTCAGAGGTTCTGAATCTTCAGCTTGTGTTAAGAACCTTGCACCTAGACTCAAAATGGTCAAAGCAGTAGGCAAATACAATAAAATCACATGTTTTGGGGACTTTGGAGCTAGTAAAAATGATGATTGTTAGGAGGAAAAAAGTATCTGTTGGAGAAGGGTGTTTGAAGCCAGCTATGCAGAATGTTAGCCAAAACTGAGTTTTCATTAAAAATGGGAAGAGCTGTTAATAGATTTGGCCAAATCAACAGTAAACTATTATTGGAGTGTCTGCATGAACTGCTTGGAAATTCTTCACTGAACTCAGGAAAAATGAGTTGTTCAAACTGCATTAATGGGTTGAATCTTCTTCCCTTTTTCTTTTGGCATGTTTCACAGAATCTAATTATGGTGGGAAGATTCCAATCGTGTGTTTTGCCCAAGGTGGAGGGAAAGAGACTTTGAAAGTAAGTTTATTTCTTTTACGTATTTCCAGGAGCGACAGTAGGGACATTGCTCTAATATTTAAGACGGATTACTCCACAAGCAACATGATAAAGTAGACAGTTCCTGTTATTTACTGAAGCTTGCCCAGCACTTGCTATAGAAAGACCTTGCTTGCAATTGCATTTAAGCTTACGAAGTTTGTTTCAGTTAAAATTTTCTGTGCAAAATTTCTACCTCAGGCTGACATCCTGGAAAGCTTTTGGCTGGGACAAGTTCAGTTGTCTCAGTTTTTCCATAACAAATCCAGCACAAAAATGTTTGTTTCTTGTGTTTATTTGAGTAGCAATCAGAAGAGCCTTTGTCAGCCGTGTAGCTCTTGATCCTTTTTATACAAATTTGCTTCAACTTTGGTTTGGGAAAACTTGGCTTGCCCATGCTCGGTGGAGATCCGTGCTTTCTTGTAATACACAGGGAAGATCAGCTTGTGCTGGAGATACTGCAGCCCAGAGCTTGCTTGAACTGACTTGCCACGGCTGCCCCTGAGAACTGTTTTTTTAAATCTAGACAGCTGAGCAAGGCAGGAGGGCTCTGCTGACTCTGACCCCTCGAAGGGGAGGGAGCAGGCATCCTCTTCAGATAGTTGACAGGTAGGAAGAGGATGAGCAGAGGAGGCAGAAAGAAATTTCTTGAAACAGGATGTCTAAGAAACACGTAGGGAAGGGGGAAAAAGAGAAGACTTCTAGATCTGTCTCAGTGTTAAATAAGGGAATCTTATTTAATACTTCCCCCTTCACCTTGCAAGAGTGACGATGAGTGGCCTGAGCAAGGAGGGTGGGACTGAGGGAGCAAGGGGACCTGGCAGCGGGGAATTCAAAGTGAGGGGCTGTGCGATCAGGCTGCGTGGGAAGGGGACAGCAACAGTGAGGACGAGATGGCTCTACCAGCAAGAAGAACAACTCATGTAGCCTGGGCTGAAGGAGCTGGGAAAGGGGCTGGGTTTTGCAGGAGGGTAGGATACAATGAAGGGGGTATGTCAGTGTTTGAGTCAGCAAAATTGAAGCAGGGTGATATTTATAAATATCTCTCTTGAAGAGGTGATCGTGGTACTACTACCTGTTCTGACCAGAGCTATGCTGTTAATATGGAGGCTAATCAAACTGTCAGGATGACAAACAGTGTGAATTCAAAGCACAGTCTCTGTTACCACTTCACTGCTAACATTAATCAATTAGTCTGAACCACTCCGTGAAATTTCAGATCGTTATCCCAGCCTCCCTGTATGTTTCCTGGGTGTTTTGGTTCCATTCACATGATTAATTTTAGCTTTACCCACAGGTAGATTGTAGATGAATACAGATGCAGAGCTCAGTATGTTAATCAGAGGTCCTAAGATGAAACTAAAGCATCCATTCAAGTTTTAGAGCAAAGCTTTGCTGAAGGTGACATGTTGAATATTCCCGTCTCTCCTTTTAGTTCCAAATTACCAATGTTTAAGAGAGGATTTGGCCATCACTGAAGGAGCTGTTCCTATATGCCATGCAGTGTAGTTACTTAGGCAGCCTTGTGATTACAGGTACATTACGGAGACCTCAAACCCACTGTTCAGAAATGATACATAACACAGACTTACTAGCTATCTAATCAGGATGGATAAAAACCTTGTTAAATCAAATGCATAATTCCTGGGAAGAGGTTCCTCTGAAAAGTAACTGGATGATAGTTCAGTTAAGGGTTCATGCCAGTCTCTTGGCTATTTATTGGTGTTACTAGTACATGGAGACATTCGTGTCTGCCTTCTCGCTCATTTGTAGGTGAAGACATCTTCTCAAGGAGTAAATAGAATCTCTGATCAGCCCAAAGTGACACAGCAGGTTCCATGCTGTCGATGTCTGTTCTTGCCATGCCTTGATCTTAGTGGTGCTGGCCAGGAAAGACTCCCTCTTTCTCAGCTTCTGTGACTTGTGCATGGTGACAGGAATCAGCTTTAGCAGAGGAGAAGTAAAACTTTTTCAAGCTTCTGTTTTAAACTCCCTGTGAGGTAAAACATGCACTTTAGCTGGACCCTTCTTAAGAAAACCACTTTGATCTAGTTGGTGAGAAAAAATACCTTGTTTTTTCACAGACCCGCTATCCAATTGACAGCAGTAACGTGCTCACAGTTTCGATGACTCCAGGTTGATTTTTTTTTTTTTGTTCTCACAAAACTGTCTCTTCAGATAGCTAATAGATGTTATGTCTTTCCAGTGGTTGATGATAACTCGCATTGACTCCTTTTGTACAATTTGCTGGCAGACAGCTTATATTCTGGTGACTGTGTTCTCAATGGTAGTGATGCAAATGAAATAAATGTCTCCTGTTGTGGTCTTTGCAACAGGAGGGCTAATGGTCCTTCCATCATTATTTCAACACTTTTTTTTTTCTTGCTGATAAGCAGTGTACAACATTGCTGTGTGAGAAATCACATAAATAGCTACTTGGAGACATTCAGTATCATTGGAGTTCGATGTTCTCGTGATGCTACAAAGTGATCTCTGTTTAAAAGACTGCTGTTTGCATCTCCAGCAAATAAAGCCCTTGTGCTCAGCTGTGGTGTTACCTGAACAATGCTGTGCCATAAAACAGCAGTGACTGTAGCTAGGCAGTGTTGTAATGTGTCTGAATGCCATTTCCACTTGGCAATTTTCCTGATCTATTAATCAACTCTAAAATTTGGCAGATGGTGATTTCTGTCCCTCAGTTTCTGTGGGGCTCTTCACAGCCCTCTGTCATTAGATGAATGCTGTTTTAAAGAGGTGTCACTGGTAAGGTGTCAGGGGGTAGTGATAAAACCATGGACCATGGTTTTCTGTTTTTTTTCGCCTAAGTCAAACCTACAATCTCTAGGCTTTCTTACTGAATAATAGGCTCTAATAACACAGTCATGCTTCAACTGATCACCTCTCCCTCTTTGGCTTCCTAGTCTATCAATGTGGCCATCAAGAGTAAGATTCCCTGTGTTGTGGTGGAAGGCTCTGGCCGGATTGCTGATGTTATCGCTAGCTTGATGGAGGCAGAAGGCACTCTTGCTTCTTCATGTGTCAAGGAGAGTTTGCTCAGGTATCTGCCTCGCACCATTTCAAGGCTCTCGGAAGAGGAGACTGAAAGCTGGATCAAATGGGTAAGTGTGTGCTACTGCAGGGAGCTAGCGAGGCTGAAAGTGGGAGAAGGGCAGAGGAAACAGGAGGTCAGGAGCAGCCAGAGACTTCCACATCAGGGATGTTGCTGTCTGGTGATACCTATAGGATGTGCGGGCCTCCTTGCCATGACATATCCCTGAGGTGTGCGTTTAACAGGATTTAAAAAAGAAAAATTGCAAACTCTTCTCTTTTATAGGGATTGGAACAAAAGGGGCAGGGAATCACATTATTTTGGAAAGGCAGCGCATGTCTGGGTTTAGGTCTGGACACAGGAGAGCTAAGGCCAGATGTTTTGTAACGGTCTGCTCCCTGGATGCTTGCAATTCCTGCTGGATGTGTCTCTTGGCTGATGTGCTGGTTGGTGTAGCAATTCCCTTGCATGCTTTTTGAAGGTGGAGAAATTAGATATTTGCTGAATCGGGCCTTGCGCTGCTAAATCCTGCTGTATTGCTCAGAGACAAAGGGTTATCACTGCTACCCCATGGACTTTCAAATTTTAGCGAATCTACTTCAGGATTCTCTCATTTGTTCCAAAGTTTTTGCCTGTCTTCCTGCATCCCTTAAGATATCAGGCAGGACAGACTGGGAGCGGGGCCTTTAGGAGTAGGCAGCCTATTGACTATTGCTTAGTCAATATTTCATCACAGCAGCATCCCTACCCCATCTCCATTGGGACACTGTTGCTAAATAAAGCGTTGACTTTCTAGTACTGTGTACATGGGATGCAGTTGAAGGTACAACACTGTACATACACCAGCATCTTCTTTTGCTTTTCTTTGCCTCTTTGACCAGAGATAGAGCCTTCAGGATGTAATCACCATTGTGATCCCATATGTAACTTTATTTCGAGAGTGTTTCCTGGAGACTGGAGAACTAAGGAGAGCATCTGCTATCTCGGGTTGCTTGGGCCAGTCTCAGGAAACTGCTGTAACTCTCTGGTTACCTGAACTTCAGATGGACCTGGTTTTAGATATACTTCTGCTCTCCTTAATAGGAACAGAAGGAAATGGAGCTCCAAAAAAATCTCAATGTTCTGTTATTTTTCCGAAGTCTTAGTTCCAACAACTCCAACTCACTGAACAATCCATTAACTTGAGCTAATTGACTTTCTCAATTAACTGCCCAATGCTTTATCCTGGGGTCTGATTCCGTTTTCCTCTCTTGGTTAATTATCTCCTACCCGCGCTCACAGTGGGGAGCAGGGAGTGGGGAGTGATTGCATATTCAAACCTCAGTCAAAGTTCATAATGGCGGATGGAAAATGTTATATTGCTTCCTGTACACTTAAGGCCCCTTCTCTCAGCTTTCTGCCCCGCCTTTAACATTTTTTTTTAAATTTTTTTTATGAATGTACCATTGCAAGTTGTTTGCAGGCCCTGGAGAGGAATTCAGACACTCAAACTCCTGTGTGTATTTTCTTTGATATAAACCTAAGAAAGCTTCTGCTTCTGCTATTGAAGTTTAAGGAGCTATTGTTTCTGGTAAGGCCTGAGTCAAAACTCTTGGTCAGAGCTTGGCAGAGTGAGTCCATGGAACAACCTGCAAGTTCCACTGGGCAACCTGCGCCACTTGACCCTGTTTTGAGCAGTGGGATCTCCAGAGGTATCTTATAACCTCAACAATTTTCTGCTTCTTTATTAAGAAGCTTACATGAAAAAGGGCAGGAATAGGGCATGGCCTTTTGCAGAGACAGTCCTGCAGAAACCGAGTCTGAACTCACACTTCGAGCCTGGAGGCTGTGGTGTCCAAACCTGAAGAGGAGGAACTGCCCTCTGAGCCTCTGGTTTCCAGAAGGAGCTCTGCACTGCGGAATGCGGAGCTGCTGAAGGCAGTTTTCCCTGTTTGGGAAACAAGGCCACAATCTTCACAACTTCTGCTGAGCTGCCTTGGAGTGTACCTCTTCCTGCAGTCAAGAATGGCTAAGATTTGTTTTCTATGTCCTAGAACGAAAGTAACTTTGTAAGGCTTGGTTATGTGAGAAATGATCTGTTTTTGACAAAGCACAAGGAGGTAGAAACTGTTCTTTAATAAACTGCTAGACATTTGTTGAAACTTGCACTGTCACAATCTTTTTTCTTTTCTTTATGAGTAGTTTCTAATTACTGAGATTATATCTTTTTGGTTATGGTGTTCTGCATAGAGGGAATCACAGTTATTTGCTGTATGTTCAGAGGATAATTAATCTTGTACTTTGGTGACTTTAAAATAAATCTCATTTTCTACTTCTATCTGGACTTGATTAAATTTTAACTGTATGTAGAAATAGGACTGATGAGAAGCAGCTTTGCTGCAATGTGAGGAGAAATTTCCTTTAAAGATGCTCTAGGAGATCAACTACTAAACAGCCTAGATTGCTTTGAAATGAAACTTTTCCTTTTTGTAGATCAAAGAAGTCCTTGAGAACCCTCATTTACTGACAGTTATCAAAATAGAAGAAGCTGGAGATGAAATTGTGAGCAATGCCATTTCTTTTGCTCTGTACAAAGGCAAGTAATTGTTTTTCTTGGGTTTCTTTTTTTGGTTGTTGGTTTTGTTTTGGTGGGTGTGTGGTTTTTTTTTTGTTTTTTTTTTTTTGTTAAAATACATAGAAAAAGATGGCTGTTTATTTTCTAGAACAGACTTCCCTAGAGCAGTGCCATCTCTCTAGAGTTAAGCTCCTGCCACAGTGCGGAGCTTGTCTTCATCTGAAGTGGTGCAGACAGCCTACAGCAGCATTATGAGATCTGTTAGTGTGGGTGAGATCAAAACCCAGTCCAGATAATCGGGAAGGCATTCAGCAGAGCTTTGGGGCTGCTGGGATAGCATCTCTGAGAGTAGCACACAAGTATCCAACACAACAGGGAGTCGGGAAGCCAAGCAAAGGATCTTTTCTGGTTATACTGCAGAAGTGGATTACTCAGCATCCTGCAAAGTAAAATCAAGTATCTTTGGTATATGTGGATTGAAGAGGTTTGACTGGCATTCAGCAGGGAGAGAAGTATCCAATTAATTAACAGTCAATGTGCAGGGCTGCTTCCTAACTCTTTCAAATCCCAGTGACTTGCTACTGTGAGTAATTCAGACCTGGGCTCTCTACTACTCCAGCAGAGCACAACTGGTACTCAGGGAAGGTTGCTGGGCTGACCTCATTTTCCTATCTGTGCACGAAGAAAGCCTATGAACATTGCAGCTTCTTATGACGCTTCTTGTGGAGGGCCCCACTGGGAATCCTGCAGAATTTCTTTTGTGTAGTTGATGCAGGACACTGAGGAGCCTGAAGGAAATGTTGTGCTGATTTTCGTTGATGAGGTGCTCCTAGCAGCTCGTTTGTGGCCTATGTTGGACCATAAATAATGTCTCTAAGCCTCCAGCATCCTCTAAAACCCCATCAGGAAGATGCGCATGAGTCTGGGGAGAGACACTTGATAGGGGTCTTGTCAGGTAGAGTGTGAAAAGCAGAGACAAATAAGTATGCCAAGAAGCTCTTCTGTCTCTGGTCTTTTACCTAGAGGATTGTTCCTCCTCTGCAGCTTTCAGCACCAATGAACATGACAGAGATAACTGGAACGGGCAGCTGAAGCTGCTGCTGGAATGGAACCAGTTGGACCTGGCCAGTGATGAGATCTTCACCAATGACCGAAACTGGGAGGTACAGACCACTTCTGTCTGAGTACAGTGACATGGGGCGGGGGAGCAGTGGGAAGAGAGACACCAAGAGGCAGCCACTATCTCAGCACCCCGACCGCTGTGATAGTAAGAGTGTCTATTCCTCCTTGCACTGACATCACTGATGGCAAAGGTTATCCGCCCATGCCAGAAGTACTCTAGGCCATCCAACGAAGGCAACTGCATGCAGAAAAAAACTGATTCTGATGAAAATGTGGCAGCATGAAGGAAAATGTGTCAGTTAGCCACATGTGTCAGGCCCTTAAGTAAGCTTTACATGTCTCGCATGCTCCCTAATATTTGCTTTTCCATTTCTTCCTAGTCTGCTGACCTACAGGATGTCATGTTCACAGCCCTAGTGAAAGACAGGCCCAAATTTGTCCGTCTCTTCCTGGAAAATGGCTTGAATCTGAGGAAGTTCCTTACCACAGAGGTCCTTAGAGAGCTTTATACGAACAACTTCAGCAGCCTGGTGTTCAAGAACCTGCAGATCGCAAAGAACTCCTATAATGATGCACTCCTCACATTTGCGTGGAAGATGGTTGAAGACTTCCGAAAAGGTCTCAAAAGAGATGACAAAAATAGCAAGGATGAGATGGAGATACATCTTTCAGTAAGTGATGAACAGTTTGATTCCACTGAGCATCCCCTGAAAGGAAAAAAAAAAAACAAAAATTATGTTTTGCTTCTGGTATAGCAGGATTTGCTTTAACGGTCTCAGCCTTGTTTTACATGTAACATACTGCCCCATTTCATAAATGCATGTAAGGGTCATTTAACTACAAGAAAAATGAGTGAGTTTGTTTGGGTGTTGAGTTAAAATATTTTCTATTAGAGCAATCGATGCTCTAGTTATGCTTGTAATTTATACCAATATAAATTCAGAGTCTGGTACAGAAGTGCCAACTGGGTGTGAGGAATTTGGGCTCTTATATTTTGGTACAGACTCTTGTATCTTTAACCTTGCTTGTTGCAAGGGTGTCAAGCACCTTCTGGACTTTATTTCATTGTCGGGTAGAACCAGACTTCTTAGTTATCACAGCACAGTAGGTCCAAACATCAGATCCAAATCTGAGTTTCAAAACTGGAGCTCAGGCATCAGATAGGAAACTTTTGAAATCAATTGTTGACTTCAGAGATGTAATACAACACATATGACATGCGGGGGAAGCTTGGTTTGAAAATGCTGGTTAGGTTTGAGAGTTTCCACCAAAGCTTGTGGTTCTTAAAAGTTTTGTTGCTCAGGAGTCATTTTGTGATGGCTTTGCCATCTCCAGGTGCTAATTGCTCTAATGCAAAGAAGATGACGGTATAGAAATTCCTCTCTGTTTAAGTTTTTGTGAAGTTCAGCGTCCTGCTTAAACACAAAAGGCATATTGGTATAAAGTTAGTATTCCTTTTAGAGGATGTTAATCTGTGTTCTCTAAACACAAGTCAAGCTGTGAATGAGGCTATCTGAACTGCATGGGTTAAAGCACAAAAAAGACTTTGACCCAAATGTCCTTTAATGCCAACTTTAGGAAAAACAGGGAGGCTGATTCTTCCACATCAAATAGGAAAATATAAGGCTTTATATATATATAAATATAAAATATAACCAAACTTACATTAGTGCCAGGCAGCCGACAGAGAGGATCGGTGGGCTGGCTGTCAAAGGAATAAAATATGAAAACAGGAGAGTGGCAGGCTAGGATTTGTTCCAGTTGAAAACAGTTTGGTGAGTTTAGGTCTGAGGAGTTGTTGCTCTTTCTTTCAGGATGAGTGTCCTATCACAAGGCACCCGTTGCAAGCTCTGTTTATTTGGTCAGTTCTTCAGAACAAGAAAGAGTTGTCTAAAGTAATTTGGGAGCAAGTAAGTTGAATTCTCCTTTATTCGTCTTTGCAAACAGTACAGTGGTGTTCTTTGTCCTTGGTTTGTAGGCCTTTGAGCCCTCTTTGAGGGCTCTGGATCCATCTTCAAAGACAAAACCACAAGAGATAATTGCTAGATGACTCTGTATGTAGGTTTAATATTACCCATTTTGTGTTTGGGTGTGGATTTCATACTTTCTTTTCCTAACGTCATGTGTGAGTCAGCAGTCCAAGCTAGCGTTTACCTATGGTTGTATGTTCTCATCTGTGTTCAAGCTTGGATGCTGAGTTCCCACCCTTTCAACAATATGGATGTGTTCTGATCCCAGGTATTTGATTGAAATCCATTTCTAATTTTGATTAGACAGTATATTTAGTGATGATTGTATCAAATACATAATTCGCAGGCTGTACATGTGAGGTTAATGCAAGCAAAGCTAATGGATGCTCCTGCTCACATTGGTCTTTGTGTCTGAAAAAGAGTGCTTCTTCCCTGTACGTGTGGATGCACATTAGTCTGCGTGTCCAAAACAGAGTGCTGCTTCCCTGCATGTATAGATGTTTTGAATGGAGCAGACTAACGTAGTCTGGGCAGTTCTGGGTACACCCAACTGGTCCAGACTGGTGGACGGTGAAAATGGTAGTGTACCTCGTGACAGAGCAGACCCTCTTTTGTGAATCTTCAGCCAGAGATGCAAAGCTGATATTTAACTATTAAACACAAGACCTTTTCAGACTGGTCACAAAGTTGTTATCAAACCAGTACACTGATGGTTACCATTCGTTTTGTGGAACTGGATCTTCATTTGACAGTCTTGACTGGGAACTGAGGAGCTGCAAAAAAAGGGGTATAATTTTTAAAGAATATATCTAATTCCCTTCACAGAGGGCTTTGCATCACTTAACTCTCTCTCCATAGACCAGAGGTTGCACTTTGGCAGCCCTCGGGGCCAGTAAGCTCCTGAAAAGCATGGCGAAGGTGAAGAATGATATAAATGCTGCTGGTGAGTCTGAGGAACTCGCTAATGAGTATGAGACAAGAGCAGTAGGTAAGTGCCTTCTTTAAGTCCTTTAGAAATTTAATAGGAGGGGTCAGAGATCAGGAAATTGTTTCCTTTCTTGGAACATTACTTGTTTTAATGATCTCCAGGTCTGGTGTGTACCAATGATTGCATAGTGATGTTTTTATTTTGTGCAAAGCAAAACTGATAACCCTGCTGGTTTTGTTCAGCAAAATGCAAGGCAAGATAATTCATTCAATTTGCCTGAAATGCAGAAAGCACAGAAATCCAGCCTGAATTTTAAAGAAGATACATGACATCTCAAAAGGAAGTGGAAAGAAAACTTTATTTAGAAAACTAGATATCCAGCATTAAATGCTTCCCTTTAATGTCAAAATGTGTTTTTACTGCTTGGAAATCTCTTCCACACCATCTGTTCCCAGTAGAAGCTGTGTGTCCTGTCTGAACAGCTTGCCTCCAAAAGTGGGTGTTGTGGGGTTTTTTGGGGTAAAGAATCCCTTTCATTGGGAAGAAAAGCTACCTAGCTCTAATGGCAAGGCTGAAGAAGGGTGCCCAGAAATAGGAAGGAGAGCATAGAATACGAGAAGCTTTCTGCATGAGTGCTGGTAATATTCAGGTTGAGAAAAGCCACCCTTCGAATTTGCAGGAGTTCTTTTGGGATGTGAGAATAAATTGCAGGTAAAAAGTGGATTGAATTCCTAAATTCTGAACTGCATAATCATACACCTTCCTTAATCTAGGATGACAAGCAATACTGTCACTTACAGAGAATGCAGATCTAGCTCAGTTATTTTTCTTCCTTTGTATGACCTTCAGTTTCTCCTATTGCAAGGACTGTGAATAATCCAGAATTGAGCGCTGCATCTCATGGGCTGAAGTGACCAATAGTTTCTTGTTTAATGAGGGTAATGGGTGACAGGAGAGTAGAGGGATGTTGTTCTTTTTTAGGACTTCCATTTCCTGAGCAATAATGCTGATGTTTCCTCAGTGTCTAGTTATCCTGCAAATTATTCAGAGAAACATGCAAATGAAAGCCAGCACAGCTGGCAGATACCAGGGCAGGGATTAATTTGTAGCACCCACAACTTACAAATTCCAGCTTACCTGTGGAGCACCCTGTGGAGCAGGACCTCGGTTCCTAGACTTAGAAGGAAATACAATAGTGTTGCCTCTGGGGCCTTATTGCAGGTTATAGCCTTGTTCTCTTGCCTGATGCAGAAAACAGTGGATCTGTAACTGCATTGCTGCCCAGCAATCTGCTGTCATCACCGCAAGTCAGATTAGGTGACAATTAAAATGCAATAGCCCTGCAGGTTGAATAGGGAAACCATAGAAACATTGATGGAAAGGCTTCTGGAGCCTCTAGTCCAATCTTCTCGTTGAGGTGGTGTTACCACCAGGACTAAATCAGTTCAGTCATGGTTTCATTTAGCCAAATCTTGAAAATCTCCACAGATGGATATTGTTTTATTCTCCTAAAAGCAGACCATGTTTGTTCCTTTTCTGGGGCTCATGGAGGCTAGATTGACCTGTGGAACTTCTAGCTTTATTTTTATTTGTGTATATAGCAGAATGAATACAAAGCTATTTCACTATCTACTAAGGAGCGGCACAAAGCCACACTGAAAATATCTTGCTTGTTACCAGAAAGTATCTCCTACTTCACGAGGCGAAAACTGTTTAAACAGACTTTCTTAAAAGTATCTGCATCCCTCAGGCCTGATTATTTAGCACGACATTTAGAAGTGAACAGGTCCCATTGGAGTCTGTCTATCAAGATCTATCTGCATATTGCAGTGTATGCGGCAATACCAGCCAAAAGTGTCGCTGTATTTGTGCATCCTCGCAGTCATGGTGACACAGCCGTTTGTGAAACGCCTGGGAAAATGCACTGTTGGAGAGATGTGAATCTAGTGAAGGCTGGTGTGTTTTCTAAGAGGCTGCATCGTTCTTCAGGGCAGTTGTGCTCTGCCATGGATACACCAACAGAACTGCCTTCGAGTGGGAAATGTCCAGAGCTGGAAAGAGAAATAATTTTTCACTCTATGTCCATTGTTAGGGGCAAAAATCTATGGGCAGAGTAAGATGCTTGTGACTCTTCTAGAAAACAACTATGTTTGCAATGTGTTTCCCAGTGAAAAAGCATCAGATTCTGCCCTTGTTTTGCAACCCTACTGTTGCACTGAGACTGACTATAACTCATTAGATCAGTGCTAAATGAATGAAAAGAAGATGAAACCAGCGGATATACTGAGTCATTTGAGTAGGAGAAGTTCATCTTTTTTTTACCCAATTTTTTGGTGGCAGAACTCAACTTAATGCTATCTCTGTGTGAGCTGATTTAGTATTACAGTTTTCCATCCAGACACGAATTCTGTATGAAAGCTTAATACATGCAAGTGGGGTTGTAAAGCAATGCACACGTCGTTTTACCGTGCTGAAAATGTGGAAAGAGTTCTTGTATCTGCATGCTTTAATATTATAAATGTTATACTTTGGAAGTCACTGAAGACAATTGCATCCAAGTTGGTGGGAAATTGAGCCTGAAGTTGGAGCTCAGTGTGGGGCTGCCTCTTTCCTCCAGAGCTGTTCACCGAGTGTTACAGCAATGATGAAGATCTAGCTGAGCAGCTGCTGACCTACTCCTGTGAAGCCTGGGGAGGGAGCAATTGTCTGGAACTAGCAGTGGAAGCTAAAGACCAGCAGTTCATTGCACAGCCAGGGGTGCAGGTAACGTCAGTGAAAAGAAGGTGCTCAGATTACTGTAATTCTTCCGATCTGGGTAGTTTTAAAAAAAGTGAATATTCTTGCTATGAAAATGCTACGTCCACGTGAACAGTCTGTGAAAGGCCAATGCTCAGACACTGTCCTCGTGGAAGTGAGAGCCTGCGGACAAGGTTTCCCAGCCCTGTGAACACTGAGCTTTGCATGGCGGCAGCGTAGCCGTGTCCCGCAGCATGCTCACGGAACCAGCATCTGCAGTGCTGTGAAATGCATCCCAGAGACCACTGACTGTGGCTAGTGGGGGACAGGGCGTGTGGCTCCTCTTCTTCAAATAGGAGGTGGCTGATTTGCTCACAAATGCCAAGTCAGGAGGGGAAGCCTTGATTTAGAGCTGTAAATCATAATGAGCTAGATGATAAAGACTGCCTGAAGTAACTTCTCCTTGGCACAACTCGCATATATGCACAGTGTGGATACCAGCGTAAAGTGCCTTATAAATCAGGTCAAGTCCTGCTCAGCCTCACTTTGAACTCCTTGTCAGGTAGATTGGAAGATGGCTGGACTAAGGAACCAGCACACTGTTACTGATGCAGAAAGTTTTCTGTACTGTTGAAACAGGAATCCCAGTTATTTTGATTGAAATATCAAAGTTCTTTTTTTCTAAATCAAATGTTCTCTAATAGCATTCCTAGGTTATTTTGTTGCTGCTAGAACAAATGAGGATATGTTTTTCTTCTCTGCAGAATTTCCTTTCCAAGCAGTGGTATGGAGAGATTTCAAGAGATACTAAGAATTGGAAGATTATACTGTGTCTGTTCTTTTTCCCTTTAATAGGCTGTGGTTTCATCTCGTTCAGGTAATCAACTGGCTTCTCATTAGCAGAAGTATGGCAAGTCCATTCAGGTTGGAAGGCACCTCTGGAGATCATCCAGTCCAACCCCCTGCTCTCATAGCAGGGTCAGTTAGAGCAGATTGCCCAGGACTGTTCAGTTGGGTTTTGAGTATCTCCAAGGATGGAGGCTCCACAGCCACTCTGCGAACCTGTTCCAGTGTTCAGTGACTGTCAAATAAAAATATTTAATGGCTGAATGAGCTTTTGACAGATCCCATCCTCACTCCGATCTGGAGTTAAGATGTGCCAATTTACTTGTGTGCCTGAAGTCAGTGGATGCAGAAGGGCATTACCTTTAAAGTGATGTCCTGTGCTAGACTTTGTACCTTTCTAATTTTCTCTTTGACAAATAGCACAAATGTTTCCAGGCATAAAATCTATGCTTTGAGACCTTTTCCCTCTCTTAATTCCTCAGGAAAAAGCCTGTGGAGAAGAGTAAGAAACTCTTCTTGTATTATGTGTCTTTCTTCACCTCCCCCTTTGTGGTCTTCTCCTGGAATGTCATCTTCTACATCGCTTTCCTGTTGCTCTTCGCCTACGTGTTGCTTATGGATTTCCAGAAGGAACCTACCGTCCTGGAGATCATCCTTTACGTGCTGGTCTTCATTCTGCTTTGTGATGAAGTGAGACAAGTAGGCAGCGCTTGCAAACCAAAAATGTTTAGTGCTAGATTAAAAGCCTTGTGGTTTTTCCCCTCCCTGTAGCGTGAGGCAGTACAGGCTGCTTCTAAGTTACAGGAGAACCACATCTTGGTAGATACATTCAGGCAACTGAAGGCACAATGGATATTTTTTAATTTTTCCCCCCTGATGTTTAATTCCTACTTATATCCCAATAGCTGCAGTGTCCATGCACCAACAGGAATGCGTATTGACTTCAAGGCTGTGTGGATAAGCTGATGCCAGTGGAGATATTTCTCCAGAATACTTGGCTTGGATTTCCAAAGCAGTTGAGAATAGGAGGTTAGATTTAACACATTTATCTGGATATATATGTCTAGATATATACGTCAAATGATTCCTGTCTCTCTTCACCATATCCCACCTTTTTTTTTTTTCCCCAGTGAGCAACATATCGTTATGTATTTCTGTTTATCTTTTAATCATAAATACAGTTTTTGCTAGTTTCCCGTAGTCCCAAGGACCAGCGTTGGACTGCCTGCATTGCTTGTGCTGGTGTGGTGTGGGAACAGCATGCGGGACTGCCTTTACAGCCAGCCACATAGTTGATATCCTTCTCACTTCATATGTAAGGGGACATATGAAATATGTTGGTTTTCAGGCAAGCTGGTCTCTACCAGTCAGCGTTCAGAATAGTGGGAAGATGCTGGGGAAATTGGAAGAGAAATGGGCGTGTGGTTTCAGTGCAGTGCTGCTTTCTGTTTGTCCTGTAGGGCATTAGTCTCCACATGAGTGTTTGTGGGTGATCTGCTGGTTGGGCGGGAGTGTTGATCTGCTGGAGGGTAGGAAGGCTCTGCAGAGGGACCTGGACAGGCTGGATCGATGGGCTGAGGCCAATGTATGGGGTTCAACAAGGCCAAGTGCCGGGTCCTGCACTTCGGCCACAACAACCCCAGGCAACGCTACAGGCTTGGGGAAGAGTGGCTGGAAAGCTGCCCGGAGGAAAAGGACCTGGGGGTGCTGGTCGACAGCCGGCTGAACATGAGCCGGCAGTGTGCCCAGGTGGCCAAGAAGGCCAACGGCATCCTGGCCTGTATCAGAAATGGTGTGGCCAGCAGGAGCAGGGAGGTGATCGTGCCCCTGTACTCGGCACTGGT
Source organism: Calonectris borealis (assembly GCF_964195595.1). Taxonomy (NCBI): domain Eukaryota; kingdom Metazoa; phylum Chordata; class Aves; order Procellariiformes; family Procellariidae; genus Calonectris; species Calonectris borealis. Next base: position 42,565,911 of record NC_134317.1, read on the forward strand.
GAGGCCGCACCTCGAATCCTGTGTTCAGTTTTGGGCCCCTCACGACAAGAAGGACATGGAGGTGCTGGAGCGTGTCCAGAGGAGGGCAACGAAGCTGGTGAAGGGCCTGGAGCACAAGTCTGATGGGGAGCGGCTGAGGGAACTGGGACTGTTTAGCCTGGAGAAGAGGAGGCTGAGGGGAGACCTCATCGCGCTCTACAACTACCTGAAGGGAGGTTGTAGCGAGGTGGGTGTTGGTCTCTTCTCCCAAGTAACTAGCGATAGGACGAGAGGAAATGGCCTCAAGTTGTGCCAGGGGAGGTTTAGACTGGACATTAGGAGAAATTTCTTTACTGAAAGAGTGGTCAGGCCTTGGAACAGGCTGCCCAGGGAAGTGGTGGAGTCACCATCCCTGGAGGTATTTAAAAGGCGTGTAGATGTGGTGCTCAGGGACATGGTTTAGCGGTGGACTTGGCAGTGCTAGGTTAACAGTTGGACTCAATGATCTTAAAGGTCTTTTGCAACCTAAACGATTCTATGATTCTATGATCACGCCACTCTGCAATAACATTTCTTACATGAGCTCAAATGACATTGGGTGTTGATGTTACCGTGCTTAACTTGCTGTGTGGTCTCTTTCCTTTTTAATAGTCAAGGTGGTACCCTGTTTAAAGCAACTTTACTTGCTAAGGAAAATGGGGGAAAAGTAAAATTTCATTGCAATGGAAACACTAATGGAGTGTTTGTTTCTGCTGATTTAGGTTCTGGTGTCTCTGGACCTGTCCTTGCAATTCCCGTGTGTACCCAGCAAAAGTCCTGGGGAAAGCCTTAGGGATAGAAAACTTTTTTTCCTACCAATATCACTATTTCTCACTACCCTAAGCAGGTAGAACAGCTTCAGATCCCAGTAATCCCATTAATAGCTGGTGGCCAGACTGTACCAATTTGATTGTGGGAGTGAAGGGGCAGCTAAAACAGAGACTTCATTGAAGATTTAAAGTTATCTTCAGACAGTGTCCTGGCTTCAAACCTATTTTGCCTAAGCAGCAGAACGCAGAGCAGTGTCCCAATCCTCTAAGCTTCTCAGGAAGCTTTCTCTCTGGCTTCCTCCGAGATAGATTGTGTGTGCATGGGTCTAACTCTGCAGTCAAAATAGCATCTGTGTCCTTAATATTTAAAAAAAAAAGAAGAGGGATGTCTCAGATTTTGTTTTCACATCAAAGGAAAAATAAGAGTAATGTCGCCTGGGGTCCCATTGTAGCTGCTGCAGTCAGATAACCAGTTTTGGGGAGAAATCAGCCCTCTGATTAGAGAGTGGTGTGTCTGTGGAAGTGACAGCTACAGACATTGTTCCAAACTGAAAGCAAGCTGTTTCACCATTCAGGAGAACCGAACTGTTTCTGAACCGTAAGCCACTGGGTCAGCCCTGTTTTCACTTCTGATGGTCCTAGAGATTTTTAACTAGCCGGAGCTACTTTTTCATATCCCGTTTAGAGCTGTCATGGCAATAGTGAAATCGGAGATGCCTTTTTCCTGCTATCTTCTTAGCCACATGGATGTAGCCTCCAGCCAGGTGAGTGGGTATACTTGTGGGGTGTGCAGGAAAGCCCCGTTTTCTCAAACGGAGAAGGAATCTGGCTGAACCTCCTTTAACTCTTAGCAGTGGGAACTGCTTGATATTTGAAGGACTGAACTGCAGTGCAGTCTCGGTTGTTCTTACTTGTTTACACGCATCTGCCTCTGTTTTCTCTCTATTTCTGCTTTAGACCAAAACCTATTTCCTTTCCTCCATCCACAATTGTGCCCTTAAAAGAAGAGGCATCAGGTTTAAGCCTGCTGCATTTAATACAGCTGTACTGCAGTGATATGCTTATTGCTTTGTGAAAGACATTTGGACCATATGTGTCTGTCTGTTCACATAAAGCGCCACTTCACTGTCATGTATAGCAAGACAACTTATGTTTGATTTAGGGAGTTACTAGACAGAGACAACCCAGTGTCATGGGTGTCAGACACGCTGTCCCTACTCAGTGCTCAACCTTTGGTACCTTAACTAGTAAGAAAGGTGTGTGGGGCCCAAGATGCTGAAATAGCGTCTGGTAATATCTTGAGCCTGACACCCTCGTAGCTGCCACAACTGTCCATCTTTAGCAATGCATCCCATCACGTGAAGAAAATGCAACAATTGTGCAACTGGAATAGCACAGTGGGGCTCTCTACTCATAGCTTCTGCTGCATTTAGAAGAAAACTCCCCTCGATCTTTGTTTTCCATAAAAGTACTGAGAGCAGGATTGCCTTCCTTGGATATGCCAGTTATAGAGAGATTCACTGATCAGTACTCTACTAAGCTTGGGTTATTTCAATGAAAATTAAAAAGAATTATGATCAGGGACTCAGTCTATTTCTTCAGGCCTGGCGGAGGTTTCTCCTGCTTAAGTTACTTGTCCTAATGAGTCACCTCTGAACTGGATCCAGAAGTTGGTTCTTGCACAAACTTTGGATCCAGGGTACAGTACCAGTCAGTCTGGGAATGGGCAGAGATTCTCACTAGACTTGCAATTCAGAAATAGAGAGCCAGGTAATTAAAAGAATAAATTAAATCTGCATCTTTGATCAAAAGCCTGTGCACATAGCCAGGGACAGATTACTGAATGAGCTCTGTGAAGAAAGAGAAACCAGAATACTTCAACTGCCCCGAAACAGTGACCCTCCTGCCTTCCCCCAGTGTTTCATCTGCTCTTAGGGGTCACACCAAGACTTTGACCCATTTGGCAGCAGTTCTGCTGGAGCATACCGTGACCTACCCTGATGTCCCCTGGCAACATGTGTATAACATGTGAGCACTAAGTAAATCAATCTCTGCTCTCGTCAGGACTGTTCCTTCCTCTCCCCATGCGCAAGCACCTGTGTGGTTGGGTTATGTCCTTTGAGCACAGTAACCCGCACTGTGGTGCAATGTTTGTGTCACCAATGTGCTTAACTGGTCCCAGTGCAAAAGCATCAGCCTAGAACATCTGGACTATAGGAGAAGATATGTTAGGGAGCTTCAAATATAGAGAATCTTGACCCATAGTCCTATTAGAAGTTAATGGTAAAAACAAGTTGCCAGTAATTTCTGGCATTGCTAGATATATTAAAAACCCTCTTTTTGGAGAAATTACAAGCAATCTGAAATCTGGTGTACCTATTATGTGTGACAAAAAAATTGACTAGCCAAGGAAACAATCCTTACTGTTGTAGTGGGTGGAATATTTACCCATGAGGACATCCAGTGGGGAGAGATGAGGGGAGGATGGATGAGCTCCCCATGTCACTGGCCAGTGCTGTGTGGTGGTTACTTTCTACTCTTTTTCCTTTCCAGTGGTACATGAATGGCAGTAAGTATTTCTCAGATCCGTGGAACGTTATGGATACGCTAGCAATCTTCTACTTCATAGCAGGGATTGTGTTCAGGTAAGTAGTACCTTTTCTTGTGGCCGTGTTATGGCTTTGCTTCCTTTCTGGGTTTTGACTACAACCTCTAATGAGGTTTTGGGAAACAACGTGTTCGTGAAACTCCTGTTCTTTGTGAAGGCCCTAAATACTTCCAAGTCTTGACTCTAAATCTGTAAAAGCAAATAAAGAAATAAAATAAAGTGATTGGGGAACATCTACATGCAATATTTTCTCTTTTCTGTTTAATGGAAGTTGAGTCTACCCCTGGAGTCAAAGGTGACTTTCCTAAACTCAGATCTTTCTAGGCCAGCAGGACAGCCCTTCTTAATGCTTAGGTTTGGATGAGCATGTTTAGAAGACGATGATTGAAATAGGCTTAGGTTTCATGATGATGCCTTCAAGACTGGCTATATAGAGCATATCAGACAAAGTTGCAGGGTAAGATGGTTAATATCTCAGAGAGTCAGAAGTTCTTTGGGATTTTCCCTGGCTCCTATTATTGACTATTTAGTATGGTAATCTGGACTCTTTGAGCTTTAGTGTGTTAGGGGACTGTAATTGTACCTACAGTAGTCTAACAGAATGTCATTAGCTCATGTAAGCTGTTTTATATGAATGGGTGAGTTAACAACCATGACAAAGAAACGATGGAAACACATTTTACAGCGTAGTTGTTCAGTCAACTGTAACTTAGTTCTCCTTGCCTCAGTGCAGCACTGAGTGGTCATTGCACTGTGATGTTTTTGGAGGGCTGTGGGAGTAGCTAAAGGTACAAGATTTCTTTGTGTTAATAGCTTTAGAGGAGAAGAGGAATGGCGTAGCTAAGATAGGAAGTGTGTAAACAAGGCATGCATTAACCAGTTCTCCCACCTGTCATCAGGTGGGAGGAGGTATGGGGCCCTGGATAGCTGTGCTCTGTTTTCCGGTTACTCACTTTCCACTCCCCGTTTCAGTGCATTTTCACCTGACTTCCGCATTTACCTAACGCTTCTCTTCATTTTCTTTTACTGTCTCCATCAGGCTTCACTCATCTGATGAGAGCTCTTGGTATTCTGGGAGAGTCATTTTCTGTTTGGACTACATAGTTTTTACTCTGAGGCTGATCCATATTTTCACAGTTAGCAGGAATCTAGGACCCAAAATTATTATGCTGCAGAGGATGGTAAGATTCTGGCAGCTATTCAAGAGAGTTTAAATAAATGATGTGACGCCTTGTTTTTCCTCGAGTGAGAATCACCACCGTTCTGATGATGGTAGCAAGGTCTCTCCTTCTCTTAAATCTGCTAAACACGATTAATTAAGATTTAAATAGGACCTAATTAAGAGCAGGGCCTTTTTCTCTCCTTCCACACAGGGAGAGAATAAAGATCAGGCTGAAGAACAGAAGAGGAAATTTGTTTCCTGGTAGCTTTTGTCTTACATGTGTCAAATGTTTCAGTGGTATATTCCATCACTCTTGTTGCTCACGCGAGCATTCCCCAAACAAGACAATGACGATAAATGGTATAGGAGGAGGATTTCTCTCTTCCACTTCATCCATCACACAAGGAACTGGAGAAGCGGGTGGTGAGGAGCCTCTCATGGAGTGTCTGGGCTGATTCTGTCCGTTGTAGCTGGAGGGCATATTTGCTAGCAGACTGGGAAAGGTAACAGGAAGAGAGTGGAGTTCCACATAATGCAGCTATGGCTTGCTGTCAGCGTGGGAATGAGGAGCATTGGAGAGCTGGAGTATGTCTGCTTGAATCTGTGTGTGTCGCCTGGAGCTGATCTCCCCTCCAGTGATACCTCTGCGTGCACACACACGTATACTCCAAAGAGATTTGAAGTGCACTCAACACGGGGAGTGTTTGAGGAATGGCACTCAAAGGGCACGAGAAGCGAGTATTGCTATAGATGTCCTTAGGAGAGGTTTTCCCTGTCTTTCTGTGTTTCTGCAGTGGTTGGGTTGTTTTGTGCCATAGCAAAGGACTGGCATATATGGAATTTAAAAACCAGCTGTGTGGTGACAATGGGAGTAAGTGCGTGGTCTGCAGTTTACCCAGAAAGCCTTTATTTTGCCTTGTACCACTGCTGCAAAGTTGAAGTCTAGAGATTACCCGGTCCTAGAGTGCCTTATGATATGGAAGCAACAACACAGGGTTGTTTCCTGTACATCTCCCGCTCCCTCAAAAGGGATGAATTTTTGAGTAAATCTAGTAATAAAGATGCTTGGGGCTAGTGGAAGGGCAGACCTCGGTGGAGGTGGCTCTGCAACAAATGGGAAAGCTCAGCTGGATATTATTGGTCTTCAGTTATCTGTATATTGTTAAGAGCCAGAAATTCACGAAACCGTTAGCCAGAGTGTCTCGACTAGAAACGCTGGTTTGAAGCCACCCAGAATGGCATTTGCAGAAGTGGTGGCTGCTTTCACCGGACACTCGGCTGCAGGGTCTGCAGCTACAGTTGTTGCATCAATAGTCTTTATACGTGGATCTGGCTTTTGTGGGTGGAGCCTGTCTGAGGCCAGGGGGATAGCCTATATTCTGAAACGTGCCTTAATTTTATGGTTGCGTAAACATTTTTGAAGTGGGAATGGTCAATTATTTGCGTGTGTTTGTGTGTTGGTGACTCTAAATTTATGGAGTAGTGATCTGACAGCTTGCATTAAAATGGTGCTAACTTGTGTAGGCTTTTCTAATATTTGTTCTCCACCCTAATATCAAACCAGGGAGGAAGGAAAGCCATGTGTGGCTTGCAACAGGCATGCAGTGGGGCACTGACGGGTTTGCTTATTGTCCTTTTTCAGATGATAGATGTCTTCTTCTTCCTCTTCCTCTTTGCTGTGTGGATGGTGGCCTTTGGTGTGGCCAGGCAAGGCATCCTGAGGAAGAATGAGCACCGCTGGGAGTGGATATTTCGATCCGTCATCTACGAGCCGTACCTGGCTATGTTTGGCCAGTACCCTGATGATGTTGACGGTAGCTATCTTCTGTGGGAATCTCTCCTGGGTGGGTGGAAGGCTCTGTCCTTTCAGTGGTTGTCCAGTCCTGTGTTGACTCCTTCCTCCAAGCAGCAACAAGGCAAGGTTCTATGTCTGATGGGGAGGCGGGGAAGGAGGAGGCCACACGTATTGTGGTCAGTGGCAGTACCTGGGGCTGGACCCAGCAGAAAGAGGGGGAGAGGGCTCACTGTTTGCTCTCCACTCTCGCCCTCTGAGGTACCACCTACAACTTTGACCGCTGCACCTTTTCTGGAAATGAGTCCAAGCCCTTGTGCGTGGAGCTGGATGCCAACAACCAACCCCGCTTCCCAGAGTGGATTACCATTCCCCTCGTCTGCATTTACATGCTCTCAACTAACATCCTTCTTGTGAACCTGCTCGTGGCCATGTTCGGGTATGTAATAAGGGAGTGATCACTTGCTTGTGATCTCTGTATCAATATCCCTCTGAGAAAGCGAGTCAAATCCTGGAAAACAACAGGAAGCAGGCCTTGGACTCTGCCTGTGTCTTTTGCACAGGAATTGCTGGGAATAGTCTGGACAGGGTTCCCAGCTTGAAAGAGACCTCTCGAGTGAAGGCTGGTGTGGGAAGGTGAACAAAGACAAGGTTATTCAGCATTTCTCGCAGCAGTCTGATCAGAACTGGTACAATGTCCTGGGGATGGATTGCTACCTGTCCTTTCACTACTTCTCTAAGCATCCTTTGCACAACGGGCTTAGTACAAACCCCAGTGGTTCACACAGGGGGTGATAGCTGGGTCAGTGCTTTACCAAGTATGAGTTGCTGCACGACTGACCTTGCTAGACTGAATAAATGAGTTGTTATCGCAGTCTTTTTGTGACACTATGGTTTTATTAACCAGAACTGCTGTGTGATGATGGGTGTGTTACTGCTCTGCTGGACCTGCTATTTATTGTTCTGACTTATACCATAGGCAATGGGCCGCATCTCCTTGAGACATACAAAAGGACTTTGTCTTGAAAAATGCCATCCCCTCTGTTTTTATGTGGTAATTTATCTGTCTGTGGGCCTACCAGGCAGGAGGCCTATTCTGGCATCTTGTGAGGTGTTACACCATGCAAATAGATCAGACACCTGAAACGTGGTGCTGATAACTGCTGACCTCATCACATAGCCAGCACCAAATTGCCAAATCAAAATGGTGGCTGTTGTGCACATTATCAAATATATATTGATTGCATTGGGACCAGCAAGAGCAGGGGAAGTTTCCTCAGCTTCTTCCAGAAATTTTTGTTGTTTACACTGCAAACTCTGACACAGAGTTGAGTTAATAATGGGAAGTCCTTCATATCAGACTTCGGGAGTGTGTTGCCCTCTTGTCTCACTTCTGACTTGTGAATGCCGTTGGATTGGTGCTGTGGCTCTGTTATCCTTCCCAGCCCTGCTTCTTTTCTGCTTTACACTGCCTTGCAGCATAACAAAAATACTTACAACCCCTGAGCATCGTTCTTGAGGTCCGCTATGTTTATTTTTGTGTGTTTTGATGGTACCTTGGCAGTGAGAGTGGCAGGAATTTGCTTTGGCAACAAGAGTATTTACAGGAACTTCTAAGGACTCTTGGTTTGCCTCAAGAGGATCTCCCTTCCGAACGACAGCGCCAATTTTTCCTGGCCTGAGATGAGATGTATTAGTGTGATGAGTTGAGAACGCCTCAGCTTTGGGATCTGCTCTCCCCTCTGCTCTGAACATTTCTTCCCATGCTGACCTGGACTCCAAAGACAGTCAGAAATGTGATTTTTGGCAAGGTGGCTAGGACTGGTGCGGCTTATCTATTTATTGTATATGTGTTTTCCTAACCTGCACAGGACCTGGGGACAGAAGACAATTGTTATACTCCCTTGAAAGGGTGAAAGCAATTCACATTAATAAAGGAAAATATAGCAGTAAGCCAGCTCTACCCTAGAAGCCTTTAATATTTGTTAAAACACTTATTTTAACAGCATCTAAGGGTAAAAGTTCTGGTTTATACAGTTATGCCAGTAAAAACCTAGTTTTTGTCAGTTCAGCTTATTTTGTGGTAGGACCCAGCGTGAATTCTCTAATGACACTCTTGGAGCTTTGCATAGTTCATTTTAACAGTAGACTGAACAACTTAATCAAGCAGGAGCGCTGGATTGTACTGAACTCAGGAAGCCCGGTGGGCAAACAGCAATCCCAGATGTTTTTTTCTTGATGCAGTTAGAAATGTGTGAATCTGTGACGGCTCCTCCTAAGACCAGTGTGTACATAGTATTTGTCAGTCTTTAATAATGATGATGTCTATTAGACACCAGTCCAATTAATGTCTCTATATGTTGTAATTACAATTATATATTAATTTTAACAATAGAGAATCCAACTTTTTCTTTGCTTCCAGTAGGCATTAGCTGAAAAGGATGAATATTACTTTTTAGATACTTCTGAAATTCAGGATTGTATTTATCTTCGAAAACAATAGATAATTTCCACCAGGTGAAGGTTTTATATTATCTCATGTAAGGGTCCGTTAGGATCTCAACACGGACATTTTGGAAGCATCCATCTGCCATTTAATGTCAGCAATGAAAGGTCAGGCAGTCTGTAAGCTGTTTGTTGTTGCTTTGTTGGGTTCATACAGAGCTTAGTACAGTAGGTTTGATCCATGGAGCATTCTTGATGCCTCTACTAAAAATCTCAGGAGCTTTTCATTTTTTGTAAATGTTCTAATTTTAGGTAGGGTTTTTTTTGTTTAGAAAGAAGTTAGCTGATGAATTAATGAGACACAGTATCTTGCAAAGAAGCATCCTGTTCTCATATGTCTAGGCTGGAAGAAAATTGCCTAGAGCTAAGGTAGTAAAAGTATTTGGAGTATTTTCTCGCTGTTCCTATTTTTTCCAGTTTATTTGTAACTTCAGGGTTTTTTTTTCTACTGCCTTAGTTCCTCCCATTTCCAGATTTCTTTCTAAAAAGGAGGACAAACTCATTAACCTCCTAATCAGTAAAATTACCAGCTCCAGGATGACTTTACAACCTGGTATAATAAAGGGAAATGTTGTGTTACTTGGCTCTGAGGTGAATTTTTTTGGTGAATAACGGTGTATGTATTTTCTCTTTCTTTGCCTGTTAGTTACACTGTTGGATCAGTACAAGAGAACAACGACCAGGTGTGGAAGTTCCAGCGTTACTTCTTGGTCCAAGAATACTGCAGTCGCTTGACTATCCCCTTCCCTTTCGTCATCTTTGCCTACATATTCATGGTGATGAGGAAATGTTTCAAATGCTGCTGTAAGAAAGAAAGTAAAGAGCCATCTATTTGTTGTGAGTAGGATTATTCCTTACTGCCTAGAAGTCAGCTTTGTGGCAGGTGCATTGCAACTCTTCCATGGCATGATGTGCTTAAACAAGGCAGTTACTGTTTTGGGAAGTTTTCAAGGGCAACGTAGACCTTGGAGAAGGTGGTTGTACTGGAAGTGAGAAGCAGCTCATTCATGTTCTCCATCAAATGCAAAACCACTGTGTTGCTGGAAATCTCTTCGACAAGATTCAAATCAAAGCCCCTGGCTTTGATAAGATTCAAATCTCAGCCCTAACCTTCCTTTAGTACTCAAGGTGCATGCCCTCTGGGATATAGGGAATTATATTCCTAACTCCTTATGCTAAAACTCTAATTAAGCATTGTTGTGATCCCCACCCTCCAATAGCTTTGGTTTTGGTCTGGTTAGAGAGCTTTTGTGTTCTACCATGAAACCTGCTCTACTTGAGTACTATGCAGAGTTATCCAGCGCTTTCTTGTCCAAGCCATTTCGAGGCAGAATTACCTCATGTATGTAAATCAGTTAAGTCTTCAAATTAATCCTATCAGTTTAGGGCTGCCTATGCTCCTTCCTAGCTTTGAAAGGTTTTTTGTGTATTAGAGCACTGAATAAATTCATCCAGAGCCTGCAGCAGCTGAAAGTCATCTTCATGGTCTGCATGGAAAATGTCAACCATCCCATTTGTCATGAGCATCTGATAGTTCATCCCTCCTGCACTGCTCCCAAGTGGCAGAGATCCCTGATCTTGCATGCTCTGAATGTTTAGGTGAATTGTGCAAGAGGTAGTCTTGTCTCTGCTTGCCACTCTACCTTCTGGAATTGCATTTTTTTTTTTGTCCTTCCATTACAGTCTCCAGCTAACACAGCTAGGAGCTGCTAGGGCAGCCTAGTAGAGCACAATCCTCTTCAGAGGCTCCTCTGCCTGCTGGTGAGTGACTGAAAGAGAATGCAGAGTCTCCTGGCCCTCTGGGCATGGCCAAATGGGCAACCTGCCTCAAAAATGCAGGAGTGGCTGAGTCGGTCCTCTAGCTATTTCCTCCTTATTTAGTCTGTCAGAGGGCACAAGTATGAATTGTTTTAACAAGCCTTTTTCCCCCCAACAAATGGAGTGTTTTCTCTTTTTTTTTTAAGTGCCATTCAGAAGCAGATGAGAGAGGATAAGTTGAGTTAATTGACAGACTTATTCCCATCCGTCAGCAACTCGACTGTTGCCCTGCAGCACAGGCTGGATTTGTTATTAGTTTAGGAGAAAGATGCCTGCTTTAGACTATAAAATTCCTTAGCACTGACTAAATCGTTTTGGCTTTCCAAATCACTGTTTGGTTTCCTTGCTGGGAAGGTTGTTTAACTGCTGATATTTCTGCCCAAATGATGCACAGTTGATGTTGCAGTTCTAAAAGCAAATGAAAGAGTTAATTAGAGCCAGAATATCATTGTGGTTGAGCTGGTGGCAGGAACAGAGAACTGCATGGAGCAAGCACACTAATGTATTGCCTATTGCAAAATCCTGGCTTCCCCACTTAACTCTTACGGAAATGGTTGGGATTCAGGTGCTTAAATGCCTGTTGGTATCTAGGAGAACAACTGAGGTTGTGTGAGGTCAGAGGAGCACTGAGTGGAGGAAATGGGAGTCATTTGCCAGCTATGGGCTTCTTTTGTCTCGGCTAACTTCTTTTTATTAAAACCCATGTGGTTTGTGCTGTCCTGTTGGAACAGGATAAAATGCAGAAGTATTATCCTGGAGCACTTTGATGCCTCAAAACGGTTTGCTCTGTGTCACTAATTTACAGCATCAACAGGAGGTGCTTTTTAGAGAAGACAATGCTTCCTCATTTTGAAATGTTTTAGTTCAATGATAAGTCATGCAACACGGTTCTTACCACGTGTTACTCTTAATGATCCAATATGGGATAAAGTAGAAACAAATGGAAAGCTTAAACCCAGACAGGAACTTTCTGGAATGTCCTATGCCTGTTGAAGCGGCTGCCATTTCACAAAGCACTCGCGTTAACCAAGACTCAAAAAATTCCAGAAAGACTTCTGGAGCTTGTTGGGGGTTTTTTTTTGTTCATATTTTCTTTTTTTAAGCAACTCTGGTTGCCAGGAGCATACAGTAAAATGCATTAATGTCATGTTTGTCAGAGCTGTGTCACAGGTGGGAAGCGGGGCTGCAAATGCTCTGGATGCAGAAAAGAGAATCATTAGCCTCTGATTGCAAGCACTAACCCAGCCTTTTTGCGTCTTAGCATTGGAAAGACAAAGGAACTGCATCTAGTGTTGCTGTTTTTCTTCACATACATTTTCCAGGCTCAAAAAATGAGGACAACGAAATTCTGGCATGGGAAGCTGTCATGAAGGAAAATTACCTTGTCAAAATCAATACCAAAGCAAATGATTCATCAGAAGAGTACGTCTGCCCTTCTTTGTCTTCACTCTCTTAACTTTCTGTTGATTATTTTTAGTGAAGGCAAGTTTTCAGCAGCTCTAAGTGTTTACCAACTAATGACTAGATAAGTAAACTCAGCATAAATGTGCCTTTTCTTTTTAAGTAAAACGATGAGGTTTTTGTCAGCTGCTGCAGACTGTCTTCAGAAAAAATTGATTGGGCTGGTAAAACGCTAATGGCAATATTGCAAGGGTTATAATGGCATCTTATGCACACAGTACCTGGGTAAATGTATTAAACTCACTTGTTCCAAATGTCTGTCACAGTATTTCTCAAATGGTTTCACCTTTCTGTACTTGAGTCTTTCTATTTTACCACCAGAGAAGAAAATGTTGCCTTCCTATAGTGTTTTCAGGTCTCATCGTGGAAAGCAGTGCTATAGCTGGCTAGTTTTGTAACATTATGCAGTTAGCAGAGAATATTTAGTGTTAGACCTGGAATATCAAGGATTCCCATGGCATCAATCTATACGGAGGTCTGTACTTAATAGTGTTTTCAAACTAATAGTATAAGAGGAAAAAGAAATATAAAGAAAGCTAGAAAACAGCAACAGTAACCTGCTGTGTATGATGGCGTAATTTTGTAGCTAGCTTCCAGCAGCTTGAGTATTTCCCTAAATCAAATGTAAGGGAAGACCTGATAAGAATGGATAGGAAAGACCAGACTCTTCCATGACCCTCTGCCCCTGCTGTGGACATTGCTGTCCACAAGTAAGTGTTTATGTTAAGACTACCCAGAGGCACTCAGCGTTGGAAAAGAAGACAAACAAATACAAAAAAATAGCTTTTATATTGGAAGCAGAAGTGTCTTGACAAGGAAAATGGAATAGCGCAGCACTAATAGTAATTCATACGTCAGTTAATATACTTGTAATAAAAACAATACCAAAGCGGCTGCGGCCCTGCCTTCTTGGAAGGTTGAAGGACTGGTTTTCCCAAGCAGGGGTGTCTGCAGACAATCTGTTTTGTAACTGACCTCTGACTATGTGTAAAGAGGGCAGTCTTCTGACAACTTCAGACTCCGTAGTTGCCTTAGCTCCACTCTTTGGCCAAATATGAGGCCATATTTGGAGTAAGTCTATCTCTTACTCCAGATAGACTTCTGCTGCACAGGTTGGCAAAGAGGGGGTGGTTAGCCAAGGCTTCTCTAATACCTGGACTCAGTCCTCTCTTCTGTGTCCTCTTTCTGTTTTCAGGATGGTGCATCGATTTAGACAACTGGATGCAAAGGTACTTGTGTTTCAGACTGCTCTGGGGGATGTGCTTCCGTCTTGTAAACCAAGTAGTGGTCCACAAGGAAAATGAGCATCACCGAGGGTCATGCAGTCTTTGTTACTATTGCCAGGACCCCATTTTAATTGGGCTTTTTTAATGTGCTCCTTTGCACCTTTGATTCCATATGTAGCTTCACATTGTGCTGGAAATTAAGTAGAAAGATGCTTGCTTAGCATTGAAGAAGTGTTTTTCAGTATTTCTTATTGGGTGGAACAGAAGCAAAAATAACTTCTATCTTATAAAACTGCAATATTCTGCTGTGTAGGAGGCCCATGGAACAATGGGAAGAAGGGGCATTACACACTTAGAGTATGCCCTTCTCAAACACGTCTTCTGTCAAGTTTACCCTCTAGTGCTGAAGGCATGAGGTGATTAATCCTACTTTTTTGTTTGTTTAACCTCTGCTTATAAAATGAAGTGGCAGTTCAGATATATTGTGGAAAGCCTGGTGGTGCTTCAGATAGCACAGGCAACACCTGCTGGGTAAACGAAGGATGCTCCATACATATTGCAGGATAGGAAGACCTTTAATTACAATTAAAATGACCAATTCTCATCTGATTCACACAAACATCCTGTGTTGAACAATATAAAGCTACCAATCTGCTAGAGAGCACATCATTATCAGAACTGTCATACAAGTATACTTTTTATGACTGTGATACTGAGAAGACCTTCATAATGGGTATTTTTTTTGAGGGCTTCACTGAATTATGTATTTTTCCTGTGAAGTGGGGAGTTGCTTTGGTGTGAAGAACAGACTTTTAAAAAGTCTAAGGGTGAAAAGGCCCACATATACTTCAAAATGCTGCTTCTGATTGCTGTCAAATAATTTAGATCACAAAATAATAGCTTGCTGTCAAGACTGAAATGGAAATGGTGAGCAACCAAGTAGGTGTCTAGTGATGCTCCTCTTAAAACTGAAAAGAAATAAGATAACTTTCATTCTCTACTGAAAAGCGATACCCAAATTGTACCTCGTATTCTGTGAGGGAATACCTTACAGCAAGCTGTTTTGTCTATTCATGCCTTCAGCTTTAATGACAGAAATATACTGAGGCCAGTGTTTTGGAGTAGTGCCCTTGAGAGCAAGGTACTCCAGGGATATCTCACTGGCTCTCACTTGAAATGATGTCCTAAAAACAACTCTGAGGATGTAACTGAGTCCTAGGCATGAGCCTTAATCATGGGGTAAAATTTTCTTTAAAGTTGATGCGGCTATCCCGAGGAATATTGGACTTCAGTTATGGCATGGGGAAGGTTTGAAGGCAGCTCCATGCATCAGAATGAATGCTCCACAAAACTCCACTGCTCTTCAACCTCTGCTTTGAAGGAGCACAAGGAGATGGAGTATAGATGGGAGCTTCTAGCTGTCATGATGCCTGCTGTTAACTAGGTGAAATACATATGCATTAGGGCTCACTGCATTAATTGCATTAATGAAAACTGTAATTGGGAGCGTCCTTTCAAGCACTGTTGCATTTGGTATAATATTTGGAGAGGCAATTACTTGTTACTTATATTACTTATTAGCATTGCTTTCCTGTGAAAAGCAATGTTAACACTGCTTCGTTTGCCACCACAGTGTGACTACTGAATACAAAAAGCTGTCAGTTATTGCTTTCGAAGTAGTGGCTGGCATCCATAGGGTAGCCAGGGAGGCAGGAGTTCAGATAAGGGATTTTATGCCTCTTGTTGCTGATGTTGTACGGTATTTTCTAGGGTATGTATGTTCTAGGGTATTTTAAGTACTTATACTACTTGCTTGCTTGTTTTGTTCTTTTCCTTTCCCTTCATCCCAAGCTGCGATCATTTGTTGGAATGAGTTAGATTGACTTTACATAAACAAAGCTTCTTTTTTTCTTTTTTTCTTTTTTTTTTTTTTTAATTTTTAAGCTCTCTGATCTGAAAGGCCTTCTGAAAGAGATTTCCAGCAAAATCAAATGAATGCAGCTGAAATCCAAAAGTAGCTACCTGAGCAGGGTAAGCCCTCTTTAAATCCATTCTCTGACTTGAATAAGTTATCAGCATTCGTGATATTAAATCGGTATGTCTCTGGAAGAGGAGTTAGTATTAATTATTGATGCTTGTATTGATGTTGTCTAATACTGGAAAAGAAATAAGAGCTAAATTGTCTTCCTCATTTGTCTTTTCTGAAAAATATAATTTTCCATCTGGTGTTTCTAACAATTTTTGTCATGGTTTAAAATATCTTGGTTTGCTCCCTTGTCTTTGAAAAACTGAATAATCCAAGGTTATTTTAGTTGTCTTTGTGCTGGAGGCCCTCTGGAAAGTTAGGAGCTGCTGTGCTGGATCCATGACAGTTCATTTTAACTCTGAAGAACATAAAAAACAAATAGAAAAGACAGAATTGTGGGTAGGAATAAGGTTTATTTTCCCACTGTCAAAGTGGGGCATTACGGTGGATCACTATGGCCTTCCTATACGATAAACTGCAGAGTGAAGAGTTGACCCAAAGTCTCCAGAGCTGCAGTTCAGTGTCTGGTCATGAGTCTTGTGTCCTTTTTCATCAAGTTCTGCAGAAGAATTGGGCTGGAGCCACAGGTACACGTAGGATGTGAAAGCCAGGAAGAATATTGATGGATGCAGAGAACTCTTGTCTTCTTTAAAGGCAGCAGGTTAAGAAGTGTAGCTGTTGACAGGGATAACTGGAACGACTTGATCAGCCTGAACGTTAGAGCCTGGCTCCTTCTTCCATAGAGGATTTTTCTGCAAGACAGCTTATACCTCTGCCAAACATTCCTGAATCAGTTGTCTCACCATTTTTTCAGGGATAACTTCGTATTCACTTTACCTGAAGTTCCGTTTAGTTATGAATGACTTGCAACCACCTAATAAAATCCACAAGGATTGCCAGTTACTGGGCATTTTTTTGGATGCAGTAAACTCCAAGTCACCTAGAGAATAGGCTGTAGAATAATGCAATTCTGGAGGTCATCTAGTCTGTCCCTGCTCAAAGCAGCACTGGTAGCTGCAGTTTGGCTGAAAAATAGGTTGCAATTCAGTAAGAACAAATGGAAATTTTACAGTTACCTGGGAATTACTGGCTACAAAGGCACAAAATGGGGGGAAATCTGATGAGACAGCAGTTCTGCAGAAAAGTGTCTGAAATGGAATATTAAATAGCTAGTGTTTTGTTGTCTGTGAGATGTATGAAGTAATCCTCCTGCTGCTTATAGCGCAATGAATCTTCTGTTGGGTACGGCATCCAATGTTAGCACTAAGCTTCAAGGAAGATGATGGAGTGGCTGATGAGTGTTCGGAACAGCGACAAGAGGAACTGCAAGTCTTAACAACATAATGTGTAGAAAGGGGTGAATGAATTATGGTTAGCTAGCCTGGGAAAGAAGATACCTGTTTATGACGGAGCTTGTGGAAATGAACTCTCATTGTATATAATCAGTGCCTTGAAAAAACAGAGTTCCTTTCCAGTTTATGCCTGGTAAACTATCTAGCTGGTATCCCAGTTGTGAACAAACTGTTTTGCATGTGAGCTGTCCTGACTCTGAAGCTGAGCCTTGGCAGTCCACAGTACTAACATCATGAACAGAGAGGTTAGTGTCTCCCAGGAAGCAGATGTGCATATTATGCTATCTCATCTGAAAGGGAGTGCTTGTATCTGCGCTGACCGTCTTCAGTATGAGATGCTGGATTGGCCATTCCAGGTACTTTGCGTGCAGGTGTTTCTTTTGCTTTCACTTCCTGACAACTAGTATCTCTGCTACTCTGCGAAGACACCATGTTCTGGATGGGTGCCGCAAAGAGCTCCTTCATCCCCAGTGTTGCACAAGACATCCAATTTTCTGAGCTGATGTCACGAGGATGAATGCAAAATGTTGAGGTGGGCTAGGGGCTCTACTCTAAAATTTTTTCTTTTGCTCACACAGGTACCAATTAATCAAGAATAATTTCTGTGAGCTGGCAGTAACCACCAAGAAAACGGTAACTGATCCACCAGAGTGTCAATGTCTCAGCAGGAATTATAGGATTTTTTTTGATAAAACAGCCCTTTCTGCTTGTTGCAAGATGACGGTAAAACATTAAGACGACTGTTTATCTCCTGGCAGGACTCCCATGTTACCCAAGCTCTTCTTTTTCCTCATCTCCCCTGATGTTCAATGGCAGCAATTAGTCCTTGTCAGCTGCTGTTAAAAAGCACTCCTAATTCCGAGAGTGCTGCTGCTGCTGCCAGAATCACTTTGCTTTTCAATTTCACTCAAAGGGTCCTGCTCATGGGTTTCCTTTAGCCACTAATTGCTTGTCTTAATGAATCAATCTCCCTTCCCTTTCCTTCGAGTAGTAGCCAGATCTAGCTTGTTACTTGCATGGTCTGTCAGACCTGCTGAGGTCTGTAACGCTGGCATGCCAGAATACAATGTATTTCAGCATCATCCCCTGGAGGAAAAACAGCCTTTGGTCCAACTATGCACCCACATCTCAGAGTCTACATGAACAGTGGACTTCTTCCTGCTCTACCTGGAACTATGCAGCAATGCAGAAGTTCAACTATTGCAACTCTGCATGGGAGAGACTTAATTCATCTAGAAAGTGTTTCCAAAGGCCTCATGTGTAATCCTTGCTTCTTTCTTTAGTGATAATTTGTATACTTGGAGCATTGCGATTCATTTAATTTTTTCAAACATGTTTGCAGATGTTTGCATTTTGAAATGGAGAAGAGATTGTTGGCCAGCTTTAAATATTAAGATGCTTGCTATGGTGAAGTTGCTCTTTCTGCTTTCTGTCTAAAATAACAGCTGAATCTTGTGGCATTTTGTGTGGTATAAGTGGATGCATTACCAACTGAAGGGAAAAAACTACAAATGGCATTTATTTACCTTGCAAAGCATTGTATCCATCTTCATCCCCAGTGTCTAGGAATAATCTCCCGAGATGTTTGATTTTGAAGGTTTAGGTATTTTCCTTTTGCTGGCAATGGCTATCATAGTCCATACACTTTACCATGACTTGCAGCTAGTCTGAGGACTGTCAGGCAGAACATATAGGTGCTTACATGGGTGCCACATGAGGTCTCCAGATGAGTAGTTAGGTACACGGGGAGAGAATTTCTGCTGAAGTGGAAATACAGCCATCTGCTGCCTGGCTAGAAACCAAAGCCTGTGTGCAGGCTTGCCTCTGTGCACAACAGCATGTTCCAGTCCATGTGTGCTGTGAAAACACGTTGGTCCAAGATGGTGAAGACAAGACAAGACCGTTTTGAGCGTTTTAGTGTTTGCTTCAGTACAGGGATATGAAGTGCTGTTGCATGTGGGGATTGTTTCTACTTTAGGATGCAGCTGTTTGAGGTGCAGCTTACTGACTAAGGAGGCCAGCACACGCATGCATCGTTTCCTGGAGTTGCTGCTCTGCTTGTCTTCGTAGCTGAAAATGGAATAGTTTTACAGGGAAAACTGTGATGAGGTGTTATCAGAAAGGTTACTGCTCTTTTCTTTCTGCTTCACAATACCTAACTTTACTGTATGCTGTGCATTACGTGATCCTGGGGGATATAGCGCTACCAATAGTAACGTTACTTGTTTACATATGGAAATAATTGTGTTTTCCTGTTAAAAAGTTTATAAAGGACTCAGGCTTTCATTGACTTCCATGGCAGTTAGCTTGCATCATAAGTTATTGAGATAAGTTTCCTTTCTAGAAATTACTTTTTCCTATGTCATTTGTATGCCTTGAATGTGAAAACTGTACTTTTAGTTCATTCCTTTCATATATAAAACCTGCAGTGTACTTGCCAGCAACTCTAGTGATCTGTGGTCTTGTAAAATAGTGAATGTAGCTTTGAACCATGTTCTGCAAACTCGAAACCCCGGAGTCTGTCCCTGCCCACTGCTGCAGCACATCACCTGCACCCCACACGTGCTCCCTTCCCTTCAGCGTGCGGCCCCGCGGGCTCTTCTCCAGGCTCCCCTCCCTCCCCGAGCCCGGGGGTGCCGCTGCAGCCGAGCTTTGGCAGCAGGCTGGCACCGCAGCTCCCCGGGGAGCACCCAGCCCTCTGCTCCCTCCAAACCCCGGCACCAGCCAGCTGCTGGCTGGGCGTCGTGGGTGTCCCTGGCAGGGGAGGCCAGTCCTGGGGGCAGGGGGAGAGTCGGCACCAACCCTTCCCTCCGTCCCCTTGCGCTCTCTCCAGCTGGCAGAGCACAGCAGCAGAGCAGACGAGTACCTGCACCAGTGCCTGCGGTACCTGCAGAGCCCACAGGAGTCCATGCGAGTGGCGTCCATCAGGATCCTTGGTGAGCCACAACCCCCCAGGGTCCCTCCCTGCCCCACTGCAGCTTGGCCCCAGCCCCGGCTGCTGCACCGGCAGCAGGAATCGGCCCCGTGGCTATGGAGCCCCGACTACCCACGGGGCTCCCTGCTGCCCTCTCCCACCCCGGCCCTTGGGCGTCACGCTCAGGGGAGGCCCCGGGCTCAGCCCTGCCAAGGGGAGGAGGGCGTGTGGCTGGGCTGGTGTGGGGGAGCTGTGCTGCTGAGGCTAGCGGGATCTGTGATGGGCTCTGTGTTCCTAGGGCGCGCTGGGCAGCACATGTGGGGTCAGCAGGAGAAGCTCCAGGTCATCTACGAGGGTGCGTGAGGGCAGCGGGGTGTCAGCGGGGACTGGCGGGGAGGAGGAAAGACCCTGGGCAGGGAGCTGCAGTCCCTGCCCCGGCTGGGGAGGGCTCTGCCCCCTGCGCGGACGAGGGGTGGCATGGGCAGAGCCGAGAGAGATTTCAGGGGCCGATTCGTGGGCGATCCCGTTGGGCCCTGCTCCCTCCTGGCCATGGGAAGAGCTGGGTGGGGTGGCCCTGGCAGGAGGGATTCCTGGGGTCCCTGCAGATCCAGGTTCTGACCTTGGCTCTGTTCCTCTCTCTTCCAGCCCTTCAAGGCATGCAAAATGACATCAGCCTCCCCGTCAGAAGCCTGGCATTTCAAACCGTGTACGTAGTAAGAGCTGCAGAGAAGATCCCTCCCTCCAGGCTGCGGGTGCTGCAAGTCCGACTCCGCAGGGCGTGGAGGAGGCGGCCTTCTCTCCAGGGCAATGGCTGGCTGTGCTGCTGGAGCTCTGTGCAGACGTGATCCCGGGAGCTCCGTGTGCTGGGGCCACCTCAGCCTGTGGGGAAGGCTGGGTGGCTCCTGGCCTCTCCCTGTCCACGGGACAGCTCTTCCCTAAGAGCGCTTTCTTTCACGCCAACGTGGGAATATGAAATCCATGTTATTATACACGGAGGCCCAGGAGCATGAAAGGGAGAGAACAAGTAATGGCTCTTAGCCCTGCGTAACCTCAGCTGTAGCTGCCAACGCTGTGTACAGATGTGGAAACGAACCTCTGGAGGAAAAATAAAAAGAAAAGAAAAAAAACCAGCAAGGAAGTGATCAGATTTCTCGGCTTTTCTGTAGGCTTTATTTCGGTAGCTTGTCCCACAAATTACACGCTTTCCCAGTGCAGGACTTGACCATCCTCTGGGGGTGGCGAGCAGCACATGAATGGCTGTACCTGCAAATCTTGAGCTACTTGAGTTTATCACGTTTGGAAGAAGGGGCAGGCAACTCAAGAAGAGTACAGGGATCTCGTTAGGTCGTGCAGAGAGGAAATTAGACAGGCAAAAGCCCAGCTAGAAGACAACCTGGCCACTGCTGTGAGAGGCAACAAAAAATGCTTTTACAAGTATATTAATGACAAAAGGAGAGCCAAGGACAATCTCCATCCTTTATTGGATGTGGGGGGGAACGTTGCCACCAAGGACGAGGATAAAGCTGAGGTACTAACGCCTTCTTTGCCTCAGTCTTTAATAGTCAGAGCAGTTATCCTCAGGGTACTCGGCCCCCTGAGCTGGAAGACAGGGACCGCGAGCAGGATAAACCCCCCATAATCCAAGAGGAAGCAGTTAACGACCTGCTACGCCACCTGGACACTCACAAGTCTATGGGGCCGGATGGGATCCACCTGAGGGTACTGAGGGAGCTGGCGGAGGAGCTTGCCAAGCCGGTCTCCATCATTTACCAGCAGTCCTGGTTAACTGGGGATGTCCCGGATGACTGGAGGCTTGCCAATGTGACGCCCATCTACAAGAAGGGCTGGACGGAGGATCCGGGGAACTACAGGCCGGTCAGCCTGACCTCGATGCTGGGGAAGATTATGGAGCAGTTCGTTTTGAGGGTGCTCACAAGCCACGTGTGGGACAACCAGGGGATCAGGCCCAGCCAGCACAGGTTCATGGAAGGCAGGTCGTGCTTGACCAACCTGATCTCCTTCTATGACCAGGTGACCCGCCTAGTGGATGAGGGACAGGCTGTGGATGTGGTCTGTCTGGACTTCAGTAAAGCCTTTGACACTGTCTCCCACAGCATTCTCCTAGAGAAGCTGGCGGCTCATGGCCTAGACAGGTGCACTCTTCGCTGGGTAAAAAACTGGCTGGACGGCCGAGCCCAGAGAGTTGTGGTCAATGGAGTTAAATCCAGTTGGCGGCCGGTCACGAGCGGTGTTCCCCAGGGCTCAGTACTGGGGCCGGTCCTGTTCAATATCTTCATCAATGATCTGGACGAGGGGATCGAGTGCTCCCTCAGTAAGTCTGCAGATGACACCAAGCTGGGCGGGAGTGTTGATCTGCTGGAGGGCAGGAAGGCTCTGCAGAGGGACCTGGCCAGGCTGGATCGATGGGCCGAGGCCAACTGTATGGGGTTCAACAAGGCCAAGTGCCGGGTCCTGCACTTCGGCCACAACAACCCCAGGCAACGCTACAGGCTTGGGGAAGAGTGGCTGGAAAGTGCCCGGAGGAAAAGGACCTGGGGGTGCTGGTCGACAGCCGGCTGAACATGAGCCGGCAGTGTGCCCAAGTGGCCAAGAAGGCCAACGGCATCCTGGCCTGTATCAGAAATGGTGTGGCCAGCAGGAGCAGGGAGGTGATCGTGCCCCTGTACTCGGCACTGGTGAGGCCGCACCTCGAATCCTGTGTTCAGTTTTGGGCCCCTCACTACAAGAAGGACATGGAGGTGCTGGAGCGTGTCCAGAGAAGGGCAACGAAGCTGGTGAAGGGCCTGGAGCACAAGTCTGATGGGGAGCGGCTGAGGGAACTGGGACTGTTTAGCCTGGAGAAGAGGAGGCTGAGGGGAGACCTCATCGCGCTCTACAACTACCTGAAAGGAGGTTGTAGTGAGGTGGGGATTGGTCTCTTCTCCCAGGTAAGTCGCGATAGGACAAGAGGAAATGGCCTCAAGTTGTGCCAAGGGAGGTTTAGATTGGACATTAGGAGAAATTTCTTTACTGAAAGAGTGGTCAGACCTTGGAACAGGCTGCCCAGGGAAGTGGTGGAGTCACCATCCCTGGAAGTATTTAAAAGAGGTGTAGATGAGGCGCTTAGGGACATGGTGTAGCGGGCATGGTGGTGTTGGGTTGACGGTTGGACTTGATGATCTTAAAGGTCTTTTCCAACCTTAATGATTCTCTGATTCTCTTCTGCCCAACTTTCTCCAACCAGTGCCTCTTGCTTTGGTCCCTAGTGTCCCCAGGGCATTGGGAAGAGGAGAAAAAGGGTATGTGTGCTCAGCAACAGTTGCCCAGGCGTGCAGCATGCTAGGAAAAGTGGCCAGAAACCCCTTCGCCCTTTGGTTCTTCTGCTGAAGCCTTAACACTTCCAACAAAGCTCGTGGGCAGAGCCCCGAGCTGTGGGGATCCCTGAAAAACTTGTCCTTGGAGATGTCCCCAAGTCCTCTCCCAGCCAGGAACCGCCATTTGTTTCCCGCCCGTGTGTTGCTGGCTGGATTGTTGAGGGGGCCGAGGTGCCTCTTTAGCCGGCACCTACGGAGCTCCTTCCGTGCTGTGCCGCTGGGGCAGGTTTGCCAGGCCGGGGGAGGCCCCAGGGCACGGGCCTGTGGCAGTGTGTCACAGGGCCCTTTGTGACCCGCTGTGAAATGGGCACTGCCACTTGGATGGCATGTGGCAGTGTGTCACAGGGCCCTTTGTGACCTGCCGTGATATGGGCGCTGGTGGCGACGCGGCCACCTCACTGTGCCCAGTGGACACGGCGGGACAGGACGGGACCGAGTGGGGCTGCGAGGAGCCCCTGCGCAGCCACCTCGTTCCCTTCTGACCCACGTCCGCGGCGCTTTTCCGAGGCGTCTCCCATCCCTGCGGCAGGAGCCCTCGAGGCCAGGCCTCAGCAGGATGGCGGAGAGACCCCCCAGCGTGCCCAGGCTGGCCTGGATGGGGGAGGAGGAGGAGGAGAAGGAAGGCGCTGGGGCTGCCCCAGCATGGCAGCCCGATGAGGAGGAGGAGGTCCAGCCGCTGCAGGCGGGTGAGTGGCTGAGCTGCGCCACAGGGCTAGTGGCTGCAGCCAGCTTGGCCCCATCCCATCCCCTGTGGACGTCCCCAGGGAAAGAGGGGAAGAGGGGAGGGGGCTGTTCCCCACAGCCGGGCTCCGGCCGGGCTCCATCCTCTGGGCACCCCCAGCCCCAGCCTGTGGCCAGGGAGGCGGGGGTCAGTGTCCCCACCGGCCCCTGTCCTGGGGCTGGCCCAGCCTGGGGAGCGCGGGGCTCGGCTCTGTTCTCCAGCCTCTCCCGCAGCCTCTCAGCTCTGCCTGTGCTTGGTCTTTGCCAGATCCAGTCTGCGACCTGCCAGAAGTGGAGGAAGAGACCTGCGCCCTCTTCCGCAGCAGAGCACAGGTACCCGCAGCCATCCCCGCCTGCGCTGGGCCTGCTCTCGCTGCTCAGCCGAGCACCGACGTTGGGGCACTCGGTGTGACATCCCTCTCTTCCCTGCCCTTCCTTCTCCTGCAGATGTTTTGGGAATCCCTAGAGCCCACTGAGTATGAAGACGCCACCATTGTGGCCATCGAGGACATGGCAGACTCTGACTCCTATAACGCGGAGGCTTGTGCTGCCATGCTGGATGTGCTTGTTGAAAGTGACATCTCCAATTTGGAGCACGTAAGTTGCCTGTGGCCGGGGCTCGAGCCCCTTGGGGATCGTGTGCCCCCGAACCGGGTCCGCTGGGCACCCAGCAGCCTTTTAGGCACGGTGTGGTGGGAAGGGAGGCCCTTCGTGGGGGAAGCCGGGGAAATGGCTCGCTCTGGCAGCGCTCCAACTCTCAGCCACGTCTCCTCCAGGTGCCGAGCATCGTGAGGTACATCTACCGGTGGCTCACGATCACCACGGATGTGTCAGCTGAGCACAGGCTGGATAAAGCCCTTCTGAAGCTGACCTACGAGCACCCCCATGATGTGGTGGTGACCCTCCTGCACTGTGCCCCATCGTGCGACAGGTACGGGGCCCACCTGCCTTGAGGGCTCAGGGCTCACCAGCCTTTAGAGCCCATCAACCTGTAGAGCCCGTCCCATGTGGGGACAGACGGAGATTTTCAGGACCCTCCGGCCCCTCCATTTCCCAGCCCCAGAGCGGCTGCCATGCTCCCTCCCTGCCCCTCAAGGCACCGTTGCTCGGCCGCCTGCTGCCCGCAGGGGCAGGCCCGCTGGGTGCTGCCGGAGAGGGGCAGTGGGCAGAGGCAGGGCTGGCGGCCAGCCTGGGTCCCCGGGGTTGCCCAGGCCACGGCGCTGTGGCCCAGACCCTGCTGACACAAAGCTCTGGGCCTGCAGAGCTGCCGGGACCATGTGGAGGGCGATGGTCTCCAGGAGCATGACTGCAGACAAGGTGCTGCTGGAGCTGCTCTGCGTGCTGAAGGACTGGCCGCTGCACAGCACCTCCACCTGCGACGGGGACAAAAAGGACGTCTTTGCCCTGGCCGTGAGTTTCTGGACCAGGCCTTTGCTCACCCCCGGGGTCGCCTCTCCGGGCGGCTCTCCATCCTCCCCCGCCACTGCATCTCCCTGCCTCACACGGTGGGCTGGAAACCTGGGTTAGGGGCAGGTTCAGGGGCAGCCAGGCCGGGTGCTCCCCCTGCGTCTCCCGTGGCCCAGGGCAGCACCTGAGCCTCACCCTCCCACGCTCGGGCCCTGCCACGGGGACGTCTCAGCACTGAGCGCGGTCTCTGCGTGTTTTGTTTTCTGCAGGCAACCAGGGCACTGTGGGAGATCCTCCAGCTGCACAGGTGCCTACAGAGGGTGAAGGAGCATTTCCCCCGCTTCTTCCTGGCTCTGCTCTTCCAAATCTTCTTCAGCACAGAGCAGGTGCCAGAGGAGGTCGATACCTTCTGGAGGAGATGCCAGCAGGAAGGCTGCCTTCCCACCAACCCCAACAGGTGCCCCATCCCAGTCCTCTCATCCCTCGCATGGCCCCGGAGCTGGGGCCAGGGTTCCCGGCGTGACCTGGGCTTTGCTCCGCACACAGATTTGCAGCGCTGACTGTGAAAGCACTGCTCTGCCGTCTTGGGTATGAGTTTGTGGTGTTTGATGTCGAACGTAAGCGTGGCTGGGACACACTCCTCAATGCTGAGACCCACCACTACGCAATGGGTCTGCTGGGCAGGTGAGAGCCCCCTTCTCCCCACTCCCCCCGCCACTTCTCCCCTGCAGACGGGGCGCCCCACACAATCCCCTTGGGCGTGGGTGAGAGGGACTTGTCACCGAGGCACGGCCCAGCAGACTGGAAAAGCCTGGGAGAGGTGGGTGCACAGGAGCAGCCACCTCCCAAAGCGCCAGCGTCCCCTCCCGTGGGGCCTGGGCGGATGGCACAGAGCGGGGGGTCTGTCTGCAGGCAGCCCCACCCAGGGCAGCCCACCGGGGCAGGGCAGGATGCACTGAGGGCCAGCGGCAGAGCCTGGGGGACGAGTCCCCTGCGGGCAGGAAAGGGGCCTCCTCAGAAGGGAAGGCTTTGGGGCAGGAAGGGTGTTTTTCCAGTCTCCTCCCCAAAAGGAGCCTGCTCGTGTTGGGCATGGCCTTTCTCCTGGCGAGGGGTGGGTGGTGGGGAAAGACCAGGCCTGTGTGAGTCAGTCCTGGGAGAGGTTTGCTCGCCCTGCTCAGGGTCGACGGTGCCTTCTTCCCCCTGCCAGAGCGATGTGCGGTATCTCAAAAAAATTGCGTTACGCGATGTCACGCTGCCTGGTCGAGCTGCTCAGCAGGAAGGAGCCACGCTGGGAGCTCTCTGCCCTGGCGTTCCTTGTCGAGGTGAGCATGATGGCGAGCACTGCCTCGCTTAGCTACCTCCCACCGCTCTGCCCTCTCGTAGCCGCAGCTGCGGGGGGAGCCCAGTTGTGGAGCTGGGGCAGAGGGTGGGCTCTGCTGCGTGCCCGTGCCCCCTTGCTGCTGGGGTGACACTTGTCCCCACCTGTGTTTCATGCCCCCCCTTGTGCCAGCTCTCGCTCTTCCATCGTGTCTCCTCAAAGGCTGAGGAATCAGAGGCTGCCGAGGGCTGGGAGGCACAGCGGAGCGGGCGATTGACATGTGCCACGTGCCCCACGGCGCAGGGCAGGGAGCCCAGGGGCTCTCTGCAGCCACTGCTGCCTTTGGGCTCAGCTGCCTGGGACGGTGCCCGTGCCCTGTGCCGCTGGCTGGACCCAGCCCTGCGCGATGCTGGGGTCCTGCCGGCCGGGCACCCCTGTCACTGCTCTGTGTGTTTCAGCTCCTCGCCTGCCATGACACGAGGGATTGGGATGAATACATGCTGCTGCTCATCCCAAGGTACCTGCAGAGTGAGCGCAGAGTGATGCATCGCCTGGTGCTCAGAGTCCTCATCGTGCTCTGCAGGAGACCCGTGACGGTGAGAAGGGGGCAGCCGGCTGAAGCCGCGCTGGTGGCTGGGTCTGGGTAAGGGGTGCTGGGTAACACAGTAGCTTGGACTTGGCTGGCTTTCGGGAGCTGTGGCAGCTGCTCCCAGTTCTCCTGCCTCCCGTTCCCCTGGCCGAGTCCTTTGCGGCAGGCCTTTGGCTTCTGGGCCCCGAGGGCAGCAGCGTGGGCTCAAACAGCCGGAGCGGTTTTGGCCGTGCAGCCTTTTATGGCTTCACAACAACACAGCATTGTCTTCCACACAGGTCAGCAGGATGCAATTCCTGCTGCCAAGTCTCATGGAGCTACTGCAGGATGCAGACGGGGAGGTGGTCGAGATGACCCTCTACGTGATCAGCAAGGTGGTCCGGGCCACACCCACCCCAATTGCCAGCTCCGTCGCTCTGCAGCTGGCTGAGAGGCTCCGGCCACTCTTTGACAGTGTAAGGCTTTGTGCCCCCCCCGCCCCATGGGCACTGGGTGCTGCCAGGAAGCTTTGTGCCCTTTGGATTTCCAGACCCGTGCCCAGGTGGGCCTGGAGCAGCCGGTGCTGAGGTCTTGCCCTCTTCCTTGCCACCAGGACATCAACTTCGTGCAACTGCTCTCCATGTACCTCTTCCGATATGCGATGGAGTTAGAGGCAGAGGCAGGAAAAAAGCTGCTGAAGACGCATGTGCACCAGAGCCTGCTCCCACTGCTCTGCCACTCGCATGATGAGAACCAGCGCGTGGCAGAGGTGAGGATTTCTGACCTGCTGGTGTCCCTGTGGGAGGTGGCTCGGCTGCCTCCTGCCCTGGCACCTCGCGGACTGCAGCGCTCCAGCCTCCTCCTGGCCTTGGTACAGAGCGGCAGCTCTGGGGGACCTCTGTCCTGCTGCGCTGGCAGCACCAGGTGCCCCGGATGGGGGTGGCCCCACCCGTCTGCCCGGGCACCGAACCCGCTGACGGACACGTTCCCCAGCTGCTGCGTCTTCCCACCAGGGGCCAGGAAAGGCCCTGAGCCTTGCCCAGCTGCAGGGGACGCAGGTCCTGTGCCCTGGGCAGCGGTGCCATCTCCCAGTCTCTGCTGCTCTGCAGGCCTCTCGGAAAACCCTGCTTGAAGCTACCAAGTTCCTGAAGAAGAGGAAGCTCGAGCAGCTGCTGGAGAGGGAAGAGACATGGGCAGTGGGCGAGTGCCTGGTAAGGATGGCCCCAAAGCCCCAGACCCAGCCTGGACAAGCCCCCTGCCCCCAATGCTCAGTGTGTGGGGCTGGCAGCTGTGCCCCTGCCCACTGCTGCAGCCCATCGCTGCCAGCCTGCACCCCACACGTGCTCCCTTCCCTTCAGCGTGCGGCCCCGCGGGCTCTTCTCCAGGCTCCCCTCCCTCCCCGAGCCCGGGGGTGCCGCTGCAGCCCCGGCCCAGCTGGGCTTTGGCAGCAGGCTGGCACCGCAGCTCCCCGGGGAGCACCCAGCCCTCTGCTCCCTCCAAACCCCGGCACCAGCCAGCTGCTGGCTGGGCGTCGTGGGTGTCCCTGGCAGGGGAGGCCAGTCCTGGGGGCAGGGGGAGAGTCGGCACCAACCCTTCCCTCCGTCCCCTTGCGCTCTCTCCAGCTGGCAGAGCACAGCAGCAGAGCAGACGAGTACCTGTACCAGTGCCTGCGGTACCTGCAGAGCCCACAGGAGTCCATGCGAGTGGCGTCCATCAGGATCCTTGGTGAGCCACAACCCCCCGGGGTCCCTCCCTGCCCCACTGCAGCTTGGCCCCAGCCCCGGCTGCTGCACCGGCAGCAGGAATCGGCCCCGTGGCTATGGAGCCCCGACTACCCACGGGGCTCCCTGCTGCCCTCTCCCACCCCGGCCCTTGGGCGTCACGCTCAGGGGAGGCCCCGGGCTCAGCCCTGCCAAGGGGAGGAGGGCGTGTGGCTGGGCTGGTGTGGGGGAGCTGTGCTGCTGAGGCTAGCGGGATCTGTGATGGGCTCTGTATTCCTAGGGCGCGCTGGGCGGCACATGTGGGGTCAGCAGGAGAAGCTCCAGGTCATCTACGAGGGTGCGTGAGGGCAGCGGGGTGTCAGCGGGGACTGGCGGGGAGGAGGAAAGACCCTGGGCAGGGAGCTGCAGTCCCTGCCCCGGCTGGGGAGGGCTCTGCCCCCTGCGCGGACGAGGGGTGGCATGGGCAGAGCCGAGAGAGATTTCAGGGGCCGATTCGTGGGCGATCCCGTTGGGCCCTGCTCCCTCCTGGCCATGGGAAGAGCTGGGTGGGGTGGCCCTGGCAGGAGGGATTCCTGGGGTCCCTGCAGATCCAGGTTCTGACCTTGGCTCTGTTCCTCTCTCTTCCAGCCCTTCAAGGCATGCAAAATGACATCAGCCTCCCCGTCAGAAGCCTGGCATCTCAAACCCTCCTGCTAGTAAGAACTGCAGAGAGGATCCCTCCCTCCAGGCTGCGGGTGCTGCAAGTCCGACTCCGCAGGGCGTGGAGGAGGCGGCCTTCTCTCCAGGGCAATGGCTGGCTGTGCTGCTGGAGCTCTGTGCAGACGTGATCCCGGGAGCTCCGTGTGCTGGGGCCACCTCAGACTGTGGCTCCTGGTCTCTCCCTGTCCTGCCTGTCCCCTTTGCCTGCTCCCAGGTCATCCCTCCGCTTGGCCTTCCGTGAATAAACAGTCTGGCTTCTTCATCTTCTCTGCATGTCTTTTCTTTGTGGAAACGAAATGGGGGAGAACTTGGGCCCTGAAGCACCCAGGCCCGGGTCCTGCCTTTCTTTTGCCCCATGTGCTGCGTGCAGAGATGGAGAGGAACGAAGGCAGTTCACCGTGGAAAGGACCTCCAGTAAGGTCAGTCCCTGTTCCGAAGGTCCCGTCACCTTCACAGACGCAAGAGGATCTCCATCTGGCCTGGGTCTCGATGCTGCAGAGGAGAAAGCTGGCAACGGATTTTAGGAGAATGGCCTTCTCCACACGGGCAGATGGGTTGGGGTGCTGAGCGAGGAGATGCTGGCCTTGGAGAAGGAAGTCCTGGAGCTTTATTGCTGCTGTTCCCTGCATATTTCCTGATGTTCACTGCCGAGACTAACTGCTATTTCATCTCCTGCCCACCCCTCCACCAGCCGGCTGGGGCCACCATCTCAGATGGCAGCTGGAGCTGCAGAGAGCTGCTGGCTCCTGGCCCGTTCTCAGCCCCTGCCTTGCTGCTGCAGGGCTTGGCAGAGGGCAGGGCAGTCTCACCAAAGGGTGACCAAGGACAATTCTCGGGAGACAGGGCCTCCCCCCGAGCAGCGGCCACCCCAGCTCCCCAGAGCAGCACCACGGAGATGAAACCTCTCCCAATGCAACTTGTACCCATTGCCCCTTGTCTTCTCCATGTGGCTCCTTGTGAAGAGAGGGCCTGCATCTTCTTTGCAGCTAACCCTTAAGTAGGGGGTGATGAGGTGTCCCCCCCGAGCCTTCTTGTCTGCAGGGAGAAGAGACCTAACTCCTTCAGTCTTTCCTCATGGGGCAGGTCCTCCTGCAGGTGCCAACGGACAGCCCAGCTAGCTGGTGGCTTTACAAGCCTACCCGGAAGCTTAAGGTCTCCAGGGAATTAGAAGGGCTTATTAGGCAGTGCTTTAAGTTTGTCGGAAGCATGGTGGTAGAGAGCAGGTGAGGGCTGCGCTCTGCAGCAGACAGGAATCGGCTACCTGGCCAGGGTAGCCTGGGGTTGAGTGGAGGTGGCCACCCAGACAGAGCTTTCTGTCAGGGAAGCTGCTGTCCAGGTGGAGGGCTGCAGAGACTGCACCCTTCCTCCTGGGTGGAGGAGGGTGAAAGCTCCACCTCTGCAAGGTGTGCTCTGGTGGAGTCAGTCAGGCAGTGGGTAGAGGAGCTGCAGGAGGAAATGAGCAGACTCGGCTCTATTAGAGGGGGGTGAACAAGAATCAGAGTATTATTCAAGGCTTTAAAGGGAGAAACACAGGGCCCTTTGGCACTGACCTCCAAGGACCACCAGGCAAAAAACTTCAACAGTGAACAGGCAGCACCTTGGAGAAGGAGGTGCTATGGTCTCTGGTGACCTGTGGGACCAGGCTATCACTTCACTCCTCTTCCTTTGACAGTGTCAAAGGCTTTACTGCAGTCTAGTTAGACCACATCCAGAGCCTTTCCCTCATCCACGAGGCGGGTCACCTGAAGGAGATCAGGTTGGTCAAGCACGACCTGCCTTCCATGAGCCTGTCCTGGCTGGGCCTGATCCCCTGGTTCGTGGCTCGTGAGCACCCTCAAAACGAACTGCTCCATAATCTTCCCTGGCACTGAGGTCAGGCTGACTGGCCTGTAGTTCCCCGGATCCTCCTTCCAGCCCTTCTTGTAGATGGGCGTCACATTGGCAAGCCTCCAGTCGCCCGGGACGTCCCCAGTTAACCAGGACTGCTGGTAAATGATGGAGACCGGCTTGGCAAGCTCCTCCGCCAGCTCCCTCAGTACCCTCGGGTGGATCCCATCTGGCCCCATAGACTTGTGAGCGTCCAGGTGGCGTAGCAGGTTGTTAACTGCTTCCTCTTGGATTATGGGGGGTTTATCCTGCTCGCGGTCCCTGTCTTCCAGCTCAGGGGGCTGAGTACCCTGAGGATAACTGCTCTGACTATTAAAGACTGAGGCAAAGAAGGCGTTAGTACCTCAGCTTTATCCTCGTCCTTGGTGGCAACGTTCCCCCCCACATCCAATAGAGGATGGAGATTGTCCTTGGCTCTCCTTTTGTCATTAATATACTTGTAAAAGCATTTTTTGTTGCCTCTCACAGCAGTGGCCACATTGCATTCTAGCTGGGCTTTTGCCTGTCTAATTTCCTCTCTGCACGACCTAACGAGATCCCTGTACTCTTCTTGAGTTGCCTGCCCCTTCTTCCAAAAGTGGTAAACTCTCCTTTTTTTCCTGAGTCCCAGCCAGAGCTCCCCGTTCAGCCAGGCCGGTCGTCTTCCCCGCCCGCTCTTCTTATGGCACACGGGGACAGCCCGCTCCTGTGCCTTTAAGACTTCCTTCTTGAAGAACGTCCAGCCTTCCTGGACCCCTTTGCCCTTCAGGACTGTCTCCCAAGGGACCCTCTCGACCAGTGTCCTGAGCAGGCCAAAGTCCGCCCTCCGGAAGTCCATGATAGGGATTTTGCTGACCCCCCTCCTTACTTCACCAAGTATTGAGAATTCCATCATTTCATGGTCGCTAAGCCCAAGCCGGCCTCCGACCACCACATCTCCTACCAGTCCTTCTCTGTTTGTGAACAGCAGGTCAAGCGAGGCACCTCCCCTGGTGGTTGAAGTTCCCCCATGAGAACAAGGGCTAGCGACTGTGAGACTTCTGCCAGCCTCTGGTAGAATATTTCGTCTGCCTCCTCGTCCTGGCTAGGTGGTCTATAACAGACCCCCAGCAGGATATCTGCCTTGTTGGCCTTCCCCCTCATCCTTACCCACAAGCACTCGACCTCGTCATCACTACCTTTGAGCTCTAGACAGCCGAAGCACTCCCTAACATACAGGGCTACCCCACCGCCTCTCCTTCCTCGCCTGTCCCTTCTGAAGAGCTTATAGCCGTCCATTGCAGCACTCCAATCGTGAGAGTCATCCCACCATGTTTCCGTGCTAACTAAGACGTAGCTATCCCGCTGCACAGTGGCTTCCAGCTCCTCCTGTTTGCCGCCCATGCTGCGTGCATTGGTGTAGATGCACTTGAGCTGGGCTGCCGATTTCTCCCCCGACATTGGCGTGCCGCCCCTAGGCTCTTCTCTAGTGAGCCTGGTTTTATCCCCTTTCCCCTTCGGACCTAGTTTAAAGCCCTCTCGATGAGCCCCGCCAACTCATACGCGAGAATCCTTTTCCCCCTGTGAGACAGCTGAACTCCGTCCGTCGCCAGCAGGCCCGGTGCCGTGTAAACCTCCCCATGATCAAAGAAGCCAAAATTTCACCGCTGGCACCAGCCCCTGAGCCACGTGCTGATCCGATGAGTTTTCCTGTTCCCTTCAGTATTCCCCCCTGCCACTAAAGGGATCGAGGAAAACACTACCTGTGCTCCCGATCCTCCCACCAGTCACCCCAGTGCCCTGAAGTCCCTTTTGATCCCTTCAGGACTTCTCTCTGCAACCTCCTCACTGCCAGCCTGTATAACCAGTAGCAGGTAGTGATCGGAGGCCTGTACCAGACCGGGGAGCTTCTTAGTAATGTCCTTCACCTGGGCCCCAGGGAGGCAGCAGACTTCCCTGTGGGATGGGTCTGGCCGGCAAATTGGGCCCTCCGTCCCCCTCAGAAGGGAACCACCTACGACAATTACCCTCCTTTTTTCCTTAGCGGAGGCAGTCGTAATGCGTGGGGCTGACTGACTCGCCTCGGGCAACCCCCTGGATGGGCCTTCATCTACATCCTCATTTGTCTGGCCCTCAAGTTCCAGAGCCCCGTATCTGCTGTGTAAGGGCAACTGGGAGGTGAGGGAGGCCGGGTGGGGATTTGCCTGGCGCCCCGAGCAGGGACCTGTGTCCATTCCCCCCCGTCTCCTGGGTCCCCTCCTTCTGCCTGGTGGCAAGAGGGCAGGGGATCCTCCGCTTCCTGTGGAGCCTCCATCTGCTGCCCTTGCCTCAGGGACGGCAGGGTGCGGCTCCACCAATCTATCTCCCTCTCACACTCCCTGACACTCCTTAGCCTCTCCATCTCCTCCTTCAGCTCTGCCACCAGGCTGAGCAGATCATCCACCTGGTCACAGCGCACACAGGCGTCGTCTCTGCTGCCCTCAGGTACAGTGACAGGCTCAGGCACTCCCTGCAGCCGGAGGCCTGGACAGATGTGTGTTTGCGTGGGGGCTCCGTCTGGGTGGCCACATTCCTTCTGGCGATAGCTTCCAGCCGAGTGGAAACCATGGCTAGGTCACCTTCTGGGAGGGCGATGAGGACTAGTGAGCTAGGCTCTGGAGCCTGGAGGGGCGATGCGCCCTGCCCGCCCGCCTTCCCCGCTCGCCCTGCCGGCGCCAACTGCCGTGCTGCGCCACGCCCTGTTCGCCCGCGCTCCAGGTCGCTCGCGCTCCCTGGGGGCTGCTCTTGTAGCTGAGGGGGTTCGGCCGCCGCCCGTCCTGTCCCCGCCCGCGCTGAGTCAGAGCTGCCGCTCGGCAGGAGCTCGCTCCTCCGGCTCGGGGGAGGGCGGGGGGCTGGGGCACCCTCTCGCTCCCTGCGCTGTTGCCTTCGCGGTTTTTGCCGCGGTTTTGCCGCTTCAGGAAGGGTCCCCCGGCGGGATCCTCCGCTGACCTCCAAGGACCACCAGACAAAAAACTTCAAGAGTGAACAGACAGCTCCTTGGAGAAGGAGGTGCCATGGTCTCTGGTGACCTGTGGGACCGGGCTATCACTTCACTCCTCTTCCTCATACCTACCAACCTGCTGCAGGTACAAAGCCTTGGCAGCGGACAAAACCGATGAGCAAGGTTCACAGGGAGAAACGGCACCAGCGGCACATACTGAAAGCTGCAAAAGGAAGCATGGAGTGCTAGTAGTGGGTGACTCTCTGCTGAGAGGCACTGAGGAGCCCGTCTGCTGGCCTGATACACAGTCAAGGGAAGTTTGCTGCTTGCCAGGAGCCAAGATCTGGGATGTCACAGAGAGACTGCCACAACTGGTAAAAAAGCACAGACTACTGTCCCCTACTTCTTTTTCCACGTGGGCCAACAGAACCTGGTCTTCACAGGTGACCTCAGTTACTTGGACATTGGTTGGGAAACAATACAGCTGTGTACAAGCCATCCATCAGGTTCCTGGAATGCATTGAGGACTGTGTCCTGCCACAGATGCTGGACACGCTGACCAGGAACGGCGCATTGCTAGACTGACTGCTCACAAACCAAGACGACTTGCTTGACAACAGAACTACCAATGTTATCCTTGGATACAGCAACCACAACGTTGTGGAGTTTAAGATCTTGCTGAGCACGCCGAAGACCAGTAGTAGGACAAAGACCCTGGATTTTAGAAGAGCCAACTTCAATATGCTCCGAGCCCAGCTCCAGGGGACTCCATGGGAAGCATCCGTGGGAAGCACGGAGGGCAAAGGAGCTTGTGAATGCTGGGAGTTGTTCAAGAACAGCCTCCTGAAAGCACAGGAACAGTCCATCCCCTACAAAGGGTAAGGAAGAAGGCAGAACAAGAGACCACCGTGGCTTAACAATGAGTTTTGGGTGTGCTTAAAAGCAAAAAAAAAGAAGCCTACTGGCTGTGCAAAGGCAGCCAGATAGCCATCAGGGACTACAAGAACCTTGCTAGGGCATGCAGAGATGCAGTCAGGAAGGCTAAGGCTGAGCTAGCAAACTGGCCAAAGATGTCAAGTGCAAGAGAGGGTTCTTCAGATACGTGAGCAGCAAGCAGAAACACAGGAAAGACACAGACCCATCACTAAACATGGCAGAGAAGCTAGTCACTAGTAACGCTGACAAGGCAGACGTTCCCAATACCTTCTTTGCCTCTGTCTTTACCGGCATAGTTGGAGCCCAGATCACAAGGTCAAGTAGCTATGAGAACGCGTGTGTCGACCCAACAGTAGTGGGGGAAGGGCTGGTCTGCGGGCTCTTGCAAGGGCTCAACCCACATAAATCTACGGGCCTGGACGGAATCCACTGCAGGGTGTTAAGAGAAGTGGCTGACATTGTTGCAAGGTCACTATCTATAATATTTGAGAAGTTGTGGAGATCAGGGAAGGTCCCTGATGTCTGGAAGAGGGCAAATGTCATACCCGTCAACAAGAAGGGCCCATTAGTCTTGCTCCAGTCCCTGGGAAAGCAATGATCCCAGGAGCTCTGTGTGCTGGGGCCACCTGAGCCTGTGGCTCCTGGCCTCTCCCAGCCCATGGGACAGCTCTTCCCTAAGAGTGCTTTCTTTCACCCCAACGTGGGAATATGAAATCCATGTTATTATAGACAGAGGCCCAGGAGCATGAAAGGGAGAGAACAAGTAATGGCTCTTAGC
Organism: Calonectris borealis; assembly: GCF_964195595.1. NCBI lineage: Eukaryota > Metazoa > Chordata > Aves > Procellariiformes > Procellariidae > Calonectris > Calonectris borealis. The sequence goes on from NC_134317.1 coordinate 42,601,909, forward strand.
CCTGCGTAACCTCAGCTGTAGCTGCCAACGCTGTGTACAGATGTGGAAACGAACCTCTGGAGGAAAAAATAAAAAGAAAAGAAAAAAACCCAGCAAGGAAGTGATCAGATTTCTAGGCTTTTCTGTAGGCTTTATTTCGGTAGCTTGTCCCACAAATTACATGCTTTCCCAGTGCAGGACTTGACCATTCTCTGGGGGTGGCGAGCAGCACATGAATGGCTGTACCTGCAAATCTTGAGCTACTTCTCTTCTGCCCATCTCCAACCAGTGCCTCTTGCTTTGGTCCCTAGTGTCCCCAGGGCATTGGGAAGAGGAGAAAAAGAGTATTTGTGCTCAGCAACAGTTGCCCAGGCGTGCAGCATGCTAGGAAAAGTGGCCAGAAACCCCTTCGCCCTTTGGTTCTTCTGCTGAAGCCTTAACGCTTCCAACAAAGCTCGTGGGCAGAGCCCCGAGCTGTGGGGATCCCTGAGAAACTTGTCCTTGGAGATGTCCCCAAGTCCTCTCCCAGCCAGGAACCGCCATTTGTTTCCCGCCCGTGTGTTGCTGGCTGGATTGTTGAGGGGGCCGAGGTGCCTCTTTAGCCGGCACCTACGGAGCTCCTTCCGTGCTGTGCCGCTGGGGCAGGTTTGCCAGGCTGGGGGAGGCCCCAGGGCACGGGCCTGTGGCAGTGTGTCACAGGGCCCTTTGTGACCCGCTGTGAAATGGGCACTGCCACTTGGATGGCATGTGGCCGTGTGTCACAGGGCCCTTTGTGACCTGCCGTGATATGGGCGCTGGTGGCGACGCGGCCACCTCACTGTGCCCAGTGGACACGGCGGGACAGGACGGGACCGAGTGGGGCTGTGAGGAGCCCCCGCGCAGCCACCTCGTTCCCTTCTGACCCACGTCCGCGGCGCTTTTCCGAGGCGTCTCCCATCCCTGCGGCAGGAGCCCTCGAGGCCAGGCCTCAGCAGGATGGCGGAGAGAGCCCCCAGCGTGCCCAGGCTGGCCTGGATGAGGAAGGAGAAGGAGGAGAAGGAAGGCGCTGGGGCTGCCCCAGCATGGCAGCCCGATGAGGAGGAGGAGGTCCAGCCGCTGCAGGCGGGTGAGTGGCTGAGCTGCGCCACAGGGCTAGTGGCTGCAGCCAGCTTGGCCCCATCCCATCCCCTGTGGACGTCCCCAGGGAAAGAGGGGAAGAGGGGGGGGGGCTGTTCCCCACAGCCGGGCTCCGGCCGGGCTCCATCCTCTGGGCACCCCCAGCCCCAGCCTGTGGCCAGGGAGGCGGGGGTCAGTGTCCCCACCGGCCCCTGTCCTGGGGCTGGCCCAGCCTGGGGAGCGCGGGGCTCGGCTCTGTTCTCCAGCCTCTCCCGCAGCCTCTCAGCTCTGCCTGTGCTTGGTCTTTGCCAGATCCAGTCTGCGACCTGCCAGAAGTGGAGGAAGAGACCTGCGCCCTCTTCCGCAGCAGAGCACAGGTACCCGCAGCCATCCCCGCCTGCGCTGGGCCTGCTCTCGCTGCTCAGCCGAGCACCGACGTTGGGGCACTCGGTGTGACATCCCTCTCTTCCCTGCCCTTCCTTCTCTTGCAGATGTTTTGGGAATCCCTAGAGCCCACTGAGCGTGAAGGCACCACCATTGTGGCTATCGAGGACATGGCAGACTCTGAGTCCTATAACGCGGAGGCTTGTGCTGCCATGCTGGATGTGCTTGTTGAAAGTGACACCTCCAATTTGGAGCACGTAAGTTGCCTGTGGCCGGGGCTCGAGCCCCTTGGGGATCGTGTGCCCCCGAACCGGGTCCGCTGGGCACCCAGCAGCCTTTTAGGCACGGTGTGGTGGGAAGGGAGGCCCTTCGTGGGGGAAGCCGGGGAAATGGCTCGCTCTGGCAGCGCTCCAACTCTCAGCCACGTCTCCTCCAGGTGCCGAGCATCGTGAGGTGCATCTACCGGTGGCTCACGACCAACACGGATGTGTCAGCTGAGCACAGGCTGGATAAAGCCCTTCTGAAGCTGACCCACGAGCACCCCCATGATGTGGTGGTGACCCTCCTGCACTGTGCCCCATCGTGCGACAGGTACGGGGCCCACCTGCCTTGAGGGCTCAGGGCTCACCAGCCTTTAGAGCCCATCAACCTGTAGAGCCCGTCCCATGTGGGGACAGACGGAGATTTTCAGGACCCTCCGGCCCCTCCATTTCCCAGCCCCAGAGCGGCTGCCATGCTCCCTCCCTGCCCCTCAAGGCACCGTTGCTCGGCCGCCTGCTGCCCGCAGGGGCAGGCCCGCTGGGTGCTGCCGGAGAGGGGCAGTGGGCAGAGGCAGGGCTGGTGGCCAGCCTGGGTCCCCGGGGTTGCCCAGGCCACGGCGCTGTGGCCCAGACCCTGCTGACACAGAGCTCTGGGCCTGCAGAGCTGCCGGGACCATGTGGAGGGCGATGGTCTCCAGGAGCATGACTGCAGACAAGGTGCTGCTGGAGCTGCTCTGCGTGCTGAAGGACTGGCCGCTGCACAGCACCTCCACCTGCGACGGGGACAAAAAGGACGTCTTTGCCCTGGCCGTGAGTTTCTGGACCAGGCCTTTGCTCACCCCCGGGGTCGCCTCTCCGGGCGGCTCTCCATCCTCCCCCGCCACTGCATCTCCCTGCCTCACACGGTGGGCTGGAAACCTGGGTTAGGGGCAGGTTCAGGGGCAGCCAGGGCGGGTGCTCCCCCTGCGTCTCCCGTGGCCCAGGGCAGCACCTGAGCCTCACCCTCCCACGCTCGGGCCCTGCCACGGGGACGTCTCGGCACTGAGCGCGGTCTCTGCGTGTTTTGTTTTCTGCAGGCAACCAGGGCACTGTGGGAGATCCTCCAGCTGCGCAGGTGCCTACGGAGGTTGAAGGAGCATTTCCCCCGCTTCTTCCTGGCTCTGCTCTTCCAAATCTTCTTCAGCACAGAGCAGGTGCCAGAGGAGGTCGATACCTTCTGGAGGAGATGCCAGCAGGAAGGCTGCCTTCCCACCAACCCCAACAGGTGCCCCATCCCAGTCCTCCCATCCCTCGCATGGCCCCGGAGCTGGGGCCAGGGTTCCCGGCGTGACCTGGGCTTTGCTCCGCACACAGATTTGCAGCGCTGACTGTGAAAGCACTGCTCTGCCGTCTTGGGTATGACTTTGTGGTGTTTGATGTCGAACGTAAGCGTGGCTGGGACACACTCCTCAACGCTGAGACCCACCACTACGCAATGGGTCTGCTGGGCAGGTGAGAGCCCCCTTCTCCCCACTCCCCCCGCCACTTCTCCCCTGCAGACGGGGCGCCCCACACAATCCCCTTGGGCGTGGGTGAGAGGGACTTGTCACCGAGGCACGGCCCAGCAGACTGGAAAAGCCTGGGAGAGGTGGGTGCACAGGAGCAGCCACCTCCCAAAGCGCCAGCGTCCCCTCCCGTGGGGCCTGGGCGGATGGCACAGAGCGGGGGGTCTGTCTGCAGGCAGCCCCACCCAGGGCAGCCCACCAGGGCAGGGCAGGATGCACTGAGGGCCAGCGGCAGAGCCTGGGGGACGAGTCCCCTGCGGGCAGGAAAGGGGCCTCCTCAGAAGGGAAGGCTTTGGGGCAGGAAGGGTGTTTTTCCAGTCTCCTCCCCAAAAGGAGCCTGCTCGTGTTGGGCATGGCCTTTCTCCTGGCGAGGGGTGGGTGGTGGGGAAAGACCAGGCCTGTGTGAGTCAGTCCTGGGAGAGGTTTGCTCGCCCTGCTCAGGGTCGACGGTGCCTTCTTCCCCCTGCCAGAGCGATGTGCGGTTCCTCACAAAAATTGCGTTACGCGATGTCACGCTGCCTGGTCGAGCTGCTCAGCAGGAAGGAGCCACGCTGGGAGCTCTCTGCCCTGGCGTTCCTTGTCGAGGTGAGCATGATGGCGAGCTCTGGCTCGCTTAGCTACCTCCCACCGCTCTGCCCTCTCGTAGCCGCAGCTGCGGGGGGAGCCCAGTTGTGGAGCTGGGGCAGAGGGTGGGCTCTGCTGCGTGCCCTTGGCCCCTTGCTGCTGGGGTGACACTTGTCCCCACCTGAGCCTTGTGCCAGCTCTCGCTCTTCCATCGTGTCTCCTCAAAGGCCGAGGAATCAGAGGCTGCCGAGGGCTGGGAGGCACAGCGGAGCGGGCGATTGACATGTGCCACGTGCCCCACGGCGCAGGGCAGGGAGCCCAGGGGCTCTCTGCAGCCGCTGCTGCCTTTGGGCTCAGCTGCCTGGGACGGTGCCCGCACCCTGTGCCGCTGGCTGGACCCAGCCCTGCGCGATGCTGGGGTCCTGCCGGCCGGGCACCCCTGTCACTGCTCTGTGTGTTTCAGCTCCTCGCCTGCCATGACACGAGGGATTGGGATGAATACATGCTGCTGCTCATCCCAAGGTACCTGCAGAGTGAGCGCAGAGTGATGCATCGCCTGGTGCTCAGAGTCCTCATCGTGCTCTGCAGGAGACCCGTGACGGTGAGAAGGGGGCAGCCGGCTGAAGCCGCGCTGGTGGCTGGGTCTGGGTAAGGGGTGCTGGGTAACACAGTAGCTTGGACTTGGCTGGCTTTCGGGAGCTGTGGCAGCTGCTCCCAGTTCTCCTGCCTCCCGTTCCCCTGGCCGAGTCCTTTGCGGCAGGCCTTTGGCTTCTGGGTCCCGAGGGCAGCAGCGTGGGCTCAAACAGCCGGAGCGGTTTTGGCCGTGCAGCCTTTTATGGCTTCACAACAACACAGCATTGTCTTCCACACAGGTCAGCAGGATGCAATTCCTGCTGCCAAGTCTCATGGAGGTACTGCAGGATGCAGACGGGGAGGTGGTCGAGATGACCCTCTACATGATCAGCAAGGTGGTCCGGGCCACACCCACCCCAATTGCCAGCTCCGTCGCTCTGCAGCTGGCTGAGAGGCTCCGGCCACTCTTTGACAGTGTAAGGCTTTGTGCCCCCCCCCCGACGGGCACTGGGTGCTGCCAGGAAACTTTGTGCCCTGTGGATTTCCAGACCCGTGCCCAGGTGGGCCTGGAGCAGCCGGTGCTGAGGTCTTGCCCTCTTCCTTGCCACCAGGACATCAACTTTGTGCAACTGCTCTCCATGTACCTCTTCCGAGATGTGATGGAGTTGGTAGCAGAGGCAGGAAAAAAGCTGCTGAAGACGCATGTGCACCAGAGCCTGCTCCCACTGCTCTGCCACTCGCATGATGAGAACCAGCGCGTGGCAGAGGTGAGGATTTCTGACCTGCTGGTGTCCCTGTGGGAGGTGGCTCGGCTGCCTCCTGCCCTGGCACCTCGCGGACTGCAGCGCTCCAGCCTCCTCCTGGCCTTGGTACAGAGCGGCAGCTCTGGGGGACCTCTGTCCTGCTGCGCTGGCAGCACCAGGTGCCCCGGATGGGGGTGGCCCCACCCGTCTGCCCGGGCACCGAACCCGCTGACGGACACGTTCCCCAGCTGCTGCGTCTTCCCACCAGGGGCCAGGAAAGGCCCTGAGCCTTGCCCAGCTGCAGGGGACGCAGGTCCTGTGCCCTGGGCAGCGGTGCCATCTCCCAGTCTCTGCTGCTCTGCAGGCCTCTCGGAAAACCCTGCTTGAAGCTACCAAGTTCCTGAAGAAGAGGAAGCTCGAGCAGCTGCTGGAGAGGGAAGAGACATGGGCAGTGGGCGAGTGCCTGGTAAGGATGGCCCCAAAGCCCCAGACCCAGCCTGGACAAGCCCCCTGCCCCCAATGCTCAGTGTGTGGGGCTGGCAGCTGTGCCCCTGCCCACTGCTGCAGCCCATCGCTGCCAGCCTGCACCCCACACGTGCTCCCTTCCCTTCAGCGTGCGGCCCCGCGGGCTCTTCTCCAGGCTCCCCTCCCTCCCCGAGCCCGGGGGTGCCGCTGCAGCCCCGGCCCAGCTGGGCTTTGGCAGCAGGCTGGCACCGCAGCTCCCCGGGGAGCACCCAGCCCTCTGCTCCCTCCAAACCCCGGCACCAGCCAGCTGCTGGCTGGGCGTCGTGGGTGTCCCTGGCAGGGGAGGCCAGTCCTGGGGGCAGGGGGAGAGTCGGCACCAACCCTTCCCTCCGTCCCCTTGCGCTCTCTCCAGCTGGCAGAGCACAGCAGCAGAGCAGACGAGTACCTGTACCAGTGCCTGCGGTACCTGCAGAGCCCACAGGAGTCCATGCGAGTGGCGTCCATCAGGATCCTTGGTGAGCCACAACCCCCCGGGGTCCCTCCCTGCCCCACTGCAGCTTGGCCCCAGCCCCGGCTGCTGCACCGGCAGCAGGAATCGGCCCCGTGGCTATGGAGCCCCGACTACCCACGGGGCTCCCTGCTGCCCTCTCCCACCCCGGCCCTTGGGCGTCACGCTCAGGGGAGGCCCCGGGCTCAGCCCTGCCAAGGGGAGGAGGGCGTGTGGCTGGGCTGGTGTGGGGGAGCTGTGCTGCTGAGGCTAGCGGGATCTGTGATGGGCTCTGTGTTCCTAGGGCGCGCTGGGCGGCACATGTGGGGTCAGCAGGAGAAGCTCCAGGTCATCTGCGAGGGTGCGTGAGGGCAGCGGGGTGTCAGCGGGGACTGGCGGGGAGGAGGAAAGACCCTGGGCAGGGAGCTGCAGTCCCTGCCCCGGCTGGGGAGGGCTCTGCCCCCTGCGCGGACGAGGGGTGGCATGGGCAGAGCCGAGAGAGATTTCAGGGGCCGATTCGTGGGCGATCCCGTTGGGCCCTGCTCCCTCCTCGCCATGGGAAGAGCTGGGTGGGGTGGCCCTGGCAGGAGGGATTCCTGGGGTCCCTGCAGATCCAGGTTCTGACCTTGGCTCTGTTCCTCTCTCTTCCAGCCCTTCAAGGCATGCAAAATGACATCAGCCTCCCCGTCAGAAGCCTGGCATCTCAAACCCTCCTGCTAGTAAGAACTGCAGAGAGGATCCCTCCCTCCAGGCTGCGGGTGCTGCAAGTCCGACTCCGCAGGGCGTGGAGGAGGCGGCCTTCTCTCCAGGGCAATGGCTGGCTGTGCTGCTGGAGCTCTGTGCAGACGTGATCCCGGGAGCTCCGTGTGCTGGGGCCACCTCAGACTGTGGCTCCTGGTCTCTCCCTGTCCTGCCTGTCCCCTTTGCCTGCTCCCAGGTCATCCCTCCGCTTGGCCTTCCGTGAATAAACAGTCTGGCTTCTTCATCTTCTCTGCATGTCTTTTCTTTGTGGAAACGAAATGGGGGAGAACTTGGGCCCTGAAGCACCCAGGCCCAGGTCCTGCCTTTCTTTTGCCCCATGTGCTGCGTGCAGAGATGGAGAGGAACGAAGGCAGTTCACCGTGGAAAGGACCTCCAGTAAGGTCAGTCCCTGTTCCGAAGGTCCCGTCACCTTCACAGACGCAAGAGGATCTCCATCTGGCCTGGGTCTCGATGCTGCAGAGGAGAAAGCTGGCAACGGATTTTAGGAGAATGGCCTTCTCCACACGGGCAGATGGGTTGGGGTGCTGAGCGAGGAGATGCTGGCCTTGGAGAAGGAAGTCCTGGAGCTTTATTGCTGCTGTTCCCTGCATATTTCCTGATGTTCACTGCCGAGACTAACTGCTATTTCATCTCCTGCCCACCCCTCCACCAGCCGGCTGGGGCCACCATCTCAGATGGCAGCTGGAGCTGCAGAGAGCTGCTGGCTCCTGGCCCGTTCTCAGCCCCTGCCTTGCTGCTGCAGGGCTTGGCAGAGGGCAGGGCAGTCTCACCAAAGGGTGACCAAGGACAATTCTCGGGAGACAGGGCCTCCCCCCGAGCAGCGGCCACCCCAGCTCCCCAGAGCAGCACCACGGAGATGAAACCTCTCCCAATGCAACTTGTACCCATTGCCCCTTGTCTTCTCCATGTGGCTCCTTGTGAAGAGAGGGCCTGCATCTTCTTTGCAGCTACCCCTTAAGTAGGGGGTGATGAGGTGTCCCCCCCAAGCCTTCTTGTCTGCAGGGAGAAGAGACCTAACTCCTTCAGTCTTTCCTCATGGGGCAGGTCCTCCTGCAAGTGCCAGCGGACAGCCCAGCTAGCTGGTGGCTTTACAAGCCTACCCGGAAGCTTAAGGTCTCCAGGGAATTAGAAGGGCTTATTAGGCAGTGCTTTAAGTTTGTCGGAAGCATGGTGGTAGAGAGCAGGTGAGGGCTGCGCTCTGCAGCAGACAGGAATCGGCTACCTGGCCAGGGTAGCCTGGGGTTGAGTGGAGGTGGCCACCCAGACAGAGCTTTCTGTCAGGGAAGCTGCTGTCCAGGTGGAGGGCTGCAGAGACTGCACCCTTCCTCCTGGGTGGAGGAGGGTGAAAGCTCCACCTCTGCAAGGTGTGCTCTGGTGGAGTCAGTCAGGCAGTGGGTAGAGGAGCTGCAGGAGGAAATGAGCAGACTCGGCTCTATTAGAGGGGGGTGAACAAGAATCAGAGTATTATTCAAGGCTTTAAAGGGAGAAACACAGGGCCCTTTGGCACTGACCTCCAAGGACCACCAGGCAAAAAACTTCAACAGTGAACAGACAGCACCTTGGAGAAGGAGGTGCTATGGTCTCTGGTGACCTGTGGGACCAGGCTATCACTTCACTCCTCTTCCTTTGACAGTGTCAAAGGCTTTACTGCAGTCTAGTTAGACCACATCCAGAGCCTTTCCCTCATCCACGAGGCGGGTCACCTGAAGGAGATCAGGTTGGTCAAGCACGACCTGCCTTCCATGAGCCTGTCCTGGCTGGGCCTGATCCCCTGGTTCGTGGCTCGTGAGCACCCTCAAAACGAACTGCTCCATAATCTTCCCTGGCACCGAGGTCAGGCTGACTGGCCTGTAGTTCCCCGGATCCTCCTTCCAGCCCTTCTTGTAGATGGGCGTCACATTGGCAAGCCTCCAGTCGCCCGGGACGTCCCCAGTTAACCAGGACTGCTGGTAAATGATGGAGACCGGCTTGGCAAGCTCCTCTGCCAGCTCCCTCAGTACCCTCGGGTGGATCCCATCTGGCCCCATAGACTTGTGAGTGTCCAGGTGGCGTAGCAGGTTGTTAACTGCTTCCTCTTGGATTATGGGGGGGTTTATCCTGCTTGCGGTCCCTGTCTTCCAGCTCAGGGGGCTGAGTACCCTGAGGATAACTGCTCTGACTATTAAAGACTGAGGCAAAGAAGGCGTTAGTACCTCAGCTTTATCCTCGTCCTTGGTGGCAACGTTCCCCCCCACATCCAATAGAGGATGGAGATTGTCCTTGGCTCTCCTTTTGTCATTAATATACTTGTAAAAGCATTTTTTGTTGCCTCTCACAGCAGTGGCCACATTGCATTCTAGCTGGGCTTTTGCCTGTCTAATTTCCTCTCTGCACGACCTAACGAGATCCCTGTACTCTTCTTGAGTTGCCTGCCCCTTCTTCCAAAAGTGGTAAACTCTCCTTTTTTTCCTGAGTCCCAGCCAGAGCTCCCCGTTCAGCCAGGCCGGTCGTCTTCCCCGCCCACTCTTCTTATGGCACACGGGGACAGCCCGCTCCTGTGCCTTTAAGACTTCCTTCTTGAAGAACGTCCAGCCTTCCTGGACCCCTTTGCCCTTCAGGACTGTCTCCCAAGGGACCCTCTCGACCAGTGTCCTGAGCAGGCCAAAGTCCGCCCTCCGAAAGTCCATGATAGGGATTTTGCTGACCCCCCTCCTTACTTCACCAAGTATTGAGAATTCCATCATTTCATGGTCGCTAAGCCCAAGCCGGCCTCCGACCACCACATCTCCTACCAGTCCTTCTCTGTTTGTGAACAGCAGGTCAAGCGAGGCACCTCCCCAGGTGGTTGAAGCTCCCCCATGAGAACAAGGGCTAGCGACTGTGAGACTTCTGCGAGCCTCTGGTAGAATATTTCGTCTGCCTCCTCGTCCTGGCTAGGTGGTCTATAACAGACTCCCAACAGGATATCTGCCTTGTTGGCCTTCCCCCTCATCCTTACCCACAAGCACTCGACCTCGTCATCACTACCTTTGAGCTCTAGACAGCCGAAGCACTCCCTAACATACAGGGCTACCCCACCGCCTCTCCTTCCTCGCCTGTCCCTTCTGAAGAGCTTATAGCCATCCATTGCAGCACTCCAGTCGTGAGACTCATCCCACCATGTTTCCGTGCTAACTAAGACGTAGCTATCCCGCTGCACAGTGGCTTCCAGCTCCTCCTGTTTGCCGCCCATGCTGCGTGCATTGGTGTAGATGCACTTGAGCTGGGCTGCCGATTTCTCCCCCGACATTGGCGTGCCGCCCCTAGGCTCTTCTCTAGTGAGCCTGGTTTTATCCCCTTTCCCCTTCGGACCTAGTTTAAAGCCCTCTCGATGAGCCCCGCCAACTCATACGCGAGAATCCTTTTCCCCCTGTGAGACAGCTGAACTCCGTCCGTCGCCAGCAGGCCCGGTGCCGTGTAAACCTCCCCATGATCAAAGAAGCCAAAATTTCACCACTGGCACCAGCCCCTGAGCCACGTGCTGATCCGATGAGTTTTCCTGTTCCCTTCAGTATTCCCCCCTGCCACTAAAGGGATCGAGGAAAACACTACCTGTGCTCCCGATCCTCCCACCAGTCACCCCAGTGCCCTGAAGTCCCTTTTGATCCCTTCAGGACTTCTCTCTGCAACCTCCTCACTGCCAGCCTGTATAACCAGTAGCAGGTAGTGATCGGAGGCCTGTACCAGACCGGGGAGCTTCTTAGTAATGTCCTTCACCTGGGCCCCAGGGAGGCAGCAGACTTCCCTGTGGGATGGGTCTGGCCGGCAAATTGGGCCCTCCGTCCCCCTCAGAAGGGAACCACCTACGACAATTACCCTCCTTTTTTCCTTAGCGGAGGCAGTCGTAATGCGTGGGGCTGACTGACTCGCCTCGGGCAACCCCCTGGATGGGCCTTCATCTACATCCTCATTTGTCTGGCCCTCAAGTTCCAGAGCCCCGTATCTGCTGTGTAAGGGCAACTGGGAGGTGAGGGAGGCCGGGTGGGGATTTGCCTGGCGCCCCGAGCAGGGACCTGTGTCCATTCCCCCCCGTCTCCTGGGTCCCCTCCTTCTGCCTGGTGGCAAGAGGGCAGGGGATCCTCCGCTTCCTGTGGAGCCTCCATCTGCTGCCCTTGCCTCAGGGACGGCAGGGTGCGGCTCCACCAATCTATCTCCCTCTCACACTCCCTGACACTCCTTAGCCTCTCCATCTCCTCCTTCAGCTCTGCCACCAGGCTGAGCAGATCATCCACCTGGTCACAGCGCACACAGGCGTCGTCTCTGCTGCCCTCAGGTACAGTGACAGGCTCAGGCACTCCCTGCAGCCGGAGGCCTGGACAGATGTGTGTTTGCGTGGGGGCTCCGTCTGGGTGGCCACATTCCTTCTGGCGATAGCTTCCAGCCGAGTGGAAACCATGGCTAGGTCACCTTCTGGGAGGGCGATGAGGACTAGTGAGCTAGGCTCTGGAGCCTGGAGGGGCGATGCGCCCTGCCCGCCCGCCTTCCCCGCTCGCCCTGCCGGCGCCAACTGCCGTGCTGCGCCACGCCCTGTTCGCCCGCGCTCCAGGTCGCTCGCGCTCCCTGGGGGCTGCTCTTGTAGCTGAGGGGGTTCGGCCGCCGCCCGTCCTGTCCCCGCCCGCGCTGAGTCAGAGCTGCCGCTCGGCAGGAGCTCGCTCCTCCGGCTCGGGGGAGGGCGGGGGGCTGGGGCACCCTCTCGCTCCCTGCGCTGTTGCCTTCGCGGTTTTTGCCGCGGTTTTGCCGCTTCAGGAAGGGTCCCCCGGCGGGATCCTCCACTGACCTCCAAGGACCACCAGACAAAAAACTTCAAGAGTGAACAGACAGCTCCTTGGAGAAGGAGGTGCCATGCTCTCTGGTGACCTGTGGGACCGGGCTATCACTTCACTCCTCTTCCTCATACCTACCAACCTGCTGCAGGTACAAAGCCTTGGCAGCGGACAAAACCGATGAGCAAGGTTCACAGGGAGAAACGGCACCAGCGGCACATACTGAAAGCTGCAAAAGGAAGCATGGAGTGCTAGTAGTGGGTGACTCTCTGCTGAGAGGCACTGAGGAGCCCGTCTGCTGGCCTGATACACAGTCAAGGGAAGTTTGCTGCTTGCCAGGAGCCAAGATCTGGGATGTCACAGAGAGACTGCCACAACTGGTAAAAAAGCACAGACTACTGTCCCCTACTTCTTTTTCCACGTGGGCCAACAGAACCTGGTCTTCACAGGTGACCTCAGTTACTTGGACATTGGTTGGGAAACAATACAGCTGTGTACAAGCCATCCATCAGGTTCCTGGAATGCATTGAGGACTGTGTCCTGCTACAGATGCTGGACACGCTGACCAGGAACGGCGCATTGCTAGACTGACTGCTCACAAACCAAGACGACTTGCTTGACAACAGAACTACCAATGTTATCCTTGGATACAGCAACCACAACGTTGTGGAGTTTAAGATCTTGCTGAGCACGCCGAAGACCAGTAGTAGGACAAAGACCCTGGATTTTAGAAGAGCCAACTTCAATATGCTCCGAGCCCAGCTCCAGGCGACTCCATGGGAAGCATCCGTGGGAAGCACGGAGGGCAAAGGAGCTTGTGAATGCTGGGAGTTGTTCAAGAACAGCCTCCTGAAAGCACAGGAACAGTCCATCCCCTACAAAGGGCAAGGAAGAAGGCAGAACAAGAGACCACCGTGGCTTAACAATGAGTTTTGGGTGTGCTTAAAAGCAAAAAAAAAAGAAGCCTACTGGCTGTGCAAAGGCAGCCAGATAGCCATCAGGGACTACAAGAACCTTGCTAGGGCATGCAGAGATGCCGTCAGGAAGGCTAAGGCTGAGCTAGCAAACTGGCCAAAGATGTCAAGTGCAAGAGAGGGTTCTTCAGATACGTGAGCAGCAAGCAGAAACACAGGAAAGACACAGACCCATCACTAAACATGGCAGAGAAGCTAGTCACTAGTAACGCTGACAAGGCAGACGTTCCCAATACCTTCTTTGCCTCTGTCTTTACCGGCATAGCTGGAGCCCAGATCACAAGGTCAAGTAGCTATGAGAACGCGTGTGTCGACCCAACAGTAGTGGGGGAAGGGCTGGTCTGCAGGCTCTTGCAAGGGCTCAACCCACATAAATCTACGGGCCTGGACGGAATCCACTGCAGGGTGTTAAGAGAAGTGGCTGACATTGTTGCAAGGTCACTATCTATAATATTTGAGAAGTTGTGGAGATCAGGGAAGGTCCCTGATGTCTGGAAGAGGGCAAATGTCATACCCGTCGACAAGTAGGGCCCATTAGTCTTACTCCAGTCCCTGGGAAAGCAATGATCCCAGGAGCTCCGTGTGCTGGGGCCACCTGTGGCTCCTGGCCTCTCCCAGCCCACGGGACAGCTCTTCCCTAAGAGCGCTTCCTTTCACCCCAACGTGGGAATATGAAATCCATGTTATTATAGACAGAGGCCCAGGAGCATGAAAGGGAGAGAACAAGTAATGGCTCTTAGCCCTGCGTAACCTCAGCTGTAGCTGCCAACGCTGTGTACAGATGTGGAAATGAACCTCTGGAGGAAAAAATAAAAAGAAAAGAAAAAAACCCAGCAAGGAAGTGATCAGATTTCTCGGCTGTTCTGTAGGCTTTATTTCGGTAGCTTGTCCCACAAATTACATGCTTTCCCAGTGCAGGACTTGACCATTCTCTGGGGGTGGCGAGCAGCACATGAATGGCTGTACCTGCAAATCTTGAGCTACTTCTCTTCTGCCCAGCTTTCTCCAACCAGTGCCTCTTGCTTTGGTCCCTAGTGTCCCCAGGGCATTGGGAAGAGGAGAAAAAGGGTATGTGTGCTCAGCAACAGTTGCCCAGGCGTGCAGCATGCTAGGAAAAGTGGCCAGAAACCCCTTCGCCCTTTGGTTCTTCTGCTGAAGCCTTAACGCTTCCAACAAAGCTCGTGGGCAGAGCCCCGAGCTGTGGGGATCCCTGAAAAACTTGTCCTTGGAGATGTCCCCAAGTCCTCTCCCAGCCAGGAACCGCCATTTGTTTCCCGCCCGTGTGTTGCTGGCTGGATTGTTGAGGGGGCCGAGGTGCCTCTTTAGCCGGCACCTACGGAGCTCCTTCCGTGCTGTGCCGCTGGGGCAGGTTTGCCAGGCTGGGGGAGGCCCCAGGGCACGGGCCTGTGGCAGTGTGTCACAGGGCCCTTTGTGACCCGCTGTGAAATGGGCACTGCCACTTGGATGGCATGTGGCCGTGTGTCACAGGGCCCTTTGTGACCTGCCGTGATATGGGCGCTGGTGGCGACGCGGCCACCTCACTGTGCCCAGTGGACACGGCGGGACAGGACGGGACCGAGTGGGGCTGTGAGGAGCCCCCGCGCAGCCACCTCGTTCCCTTCTGACCCACGTCCGCGGCGCTTTTCCGAGGCGTCTCCCATCCCTGCGGCAGGAGCCCTCGAGGCCAGGCCTCAGCAGGATGGCGGAGAGACCCCCCAGCGTGCCCAGGCTGGCCTGGATGAGGAAGGAGAAGGAGGAGAAGGAAGGCGCTGGGGCTGCCCCAGCATGGCAGCCCGATGAGGAGGAGGAGGTCCAGCCGCTGCAGGCGGGTGAGTGGCTGAGCTGCGCCACAGGGCTAGTGGCTGCAGCCAGCTTGGCCCCATCCCATCCCCTGTGGACGTCCCCAGGGAAAGAGGGGAAGAGGGGAGGGGGCTGTTCCCCACAGCCGGGCTCCGGCCGGGCTCCATCCTCTGGGCACCCCCAGCCCCAGCCTGTGGCCAGGGAGGCGGGGGTCAGTGTCCCCACCGGCCCCTGTCCTGGGGCTGGCCCAGCCTGGGGAGCGCGGGGCTCGGCTCTGTTCTCCAGCCTCTCCTGCAGCCTCTCAGCTCTGCCTGTGCTTGGTCTTTGCCAGATCCAGTCTGCGACCTGCCAGAAGTGGAGGAAGAGACCTGCGCCCTCTTCCGCAGCAGAGCACAGGTACCCGCAGCCATCCCCGCCCGCGCTGGGCCTGCTCTCGCTGCTCAGCCGAGCACCGACGTTGGGGCACTCGGTGTGACATCCCTCTCTTCCCTGCCCTTCCTTCTCCTGCAGATGTTTTGGGAATCCCTAGAGCCCACTGAGCGTGAAGGCACCACCATTGTGGCCATCGAGGACATGGCAGACTCTGACTCCTATAACGCGGAGGCTTGTGCTGCCATGCTGGATGTGCTTGTTGAAAGTGACACCTCCAATTTGGAGCACGTAAGTTGCCTGTGGCCGGGGCTCGAGCCCCTTGGGGATCGTGTGCCCCCGAACCGGGTCCGCTGGGCACCCAGCAGCCTTTTAGGCACGGTGTGGTGGGAAGGGAGGCCCTTCGTGGGGGAAGCCGGGGAAATGGCTCGCTCTGGCAGCACTCCAACTCTCAGGCACGTCTCCTCCAGGTGCCGAGCATCGTGAGGTGCATCTACCGGTGGCTCACGACCAACACGGATGTGTCAGCTGAGCACAGGCTGGATAAAGCCCTTCTGAAGCTGACCCACGAGCACCCCCATGATGTGGTGGTGACCCTCCTGCACTGTGCCCCATCGTGCGACAGGTACGGGGCCCACCTGCCTTGAGGGCTCAGGGCTCACCAGCCTTTAGAGCCCATCAACCTGTAGAGCCCATCCCATGTGGGGACAGACGGAGATTTTCAGGACCCTCCGGCCCCTCCATTTCCCAGCCCCAGAGCGGCTGCCATGCTCCCTCCCTGCCCCTCAAGGCACCGTTGCTCGGCCGCCTGCTGCCCGCAGGGGCAGGCCCGCTGGGTGCTGCCGGAGAGGGGCAGTGGGCAGAGGCAGGGCTGGCGGCCAGCCTGGGTCCCCGGGGTTGCCCAGGCCACGGCGCTGTGGCCCAGACCCTGCTGACACAGAGCTCTGGGCCTGCAGAGCTGCCGGGACCATGTGGAGGGCGATGGTCTCCAGGAGCATGACTGCAGACAAGGTGCTGCTGGAGCTGCTCTGCGTGCTGAAGGACTGGCCGCTGCACAGCACCTCCACCTGCGACGGGGACAAAAAGGACGTCTTTGCCCTGGCCGTGAGTTTCTGGACCAGGCCTTTGCTCACCCCCGGGGTCGCCTCTCCGGGCGGCTCTCCATCCTCCCCCGCCACTGCATCTCCCTGCCTCACACGGTGGGCTGGAAACCTGGGTTAGGGGCAGGTTCAGGGGCAGCCAGGCCGGGTGCTCCCCCTGCGTCTCCCGTGGCCCAGGGCAGCACCTGAGCCTCACCCTCCCACGCTCGGGCCCTGCCACGGGGACGTCTCGGCACTGAGCGCGGTCTCTGCGTGTTTTGTTTTCTGCAGGCAACCAGGGCACTGTGGGAGATCCTCCAGCTGCGCAGGTGCCTACGGAGGTTGAAGGAGCATTTCCCCCGCTTCTTCCTGGCTCTGCTCTTCCAAATCTTCTTCAGCACAGAGCAGGTGCCAGAGGAGGTCAATACCTTCTGGAGGAGATGCCAGCAGGAAGGCTGCCTTCCCACCAACCCCAACAGGTGCCCCATCCCAGTCCTCCCATCCCTCGCATGGCCCCAGAGCTGGGGCCAGGGTTCCCGGCGTGACCTGAGCTTTGCTCCGCACACAGATTTGCAGCGCTGACTGTGAAAGCACTGCTCTGCCGTCTTGGGTATGACTTTGTGGTGTTTGATGTCGAACGTAAGCGTGGCTGGGACACACTCCTCAACGCTGAGACCCACCACTACGCAATGGGTCTGCTGGGCAGGTGAGAGCCCCCTTCTCCCCACTCCCCCCGCCATTTCTCCCCTGCAGACGGGGCGCCCCACACAATCCCCTTGGGCGTGGGTGAGAGGGACTTGTCACCGAGGCACGGCCCAGCAGACTGGAAAAGCCTGGGAGAGGTGGGTGCACAGGAGCAGCCACCTCCCAAAGCGCCAGCGTCCCCTCCCGTGGGGCCTGGGCGGATGGCACAGAGCAGGGGGTCTGTCTGCAGGCAGCCCCACCCAGGGCAGCCCACCGGGGCAGGGCAGGATGCACTGAGGGCCAGCGGCAGAGCCTGGGGGACGAGTCCCCTGCGGGCAGGAAAGGGGCCTCCTCAGAAGGGAAGGCTTTGGGGCAGGAAGGGTGTTTTTCCAGTCTCCTCCCCAAAGGAGCCTGCTCGTGTTGGGCATGGCCTTTCTCCTGGCGAGGGGTGGGTGGTGGGGAAAGACCAGGCCTGTGTGAGTCAGTCCTGGGAGAGGTTTGCTCGCCCTGCTCAGGGTCGACGGTGCCTTCTTCCCCCTGCCAGAGCGATGTGCGGTTCCTCGCAAAAATTGCGTTACGCGATGTCACGCTGCCTGGTCGAGCTGCTCAGCAGGAAGGAGCCACGCTGGGAGCTCTCTGCCATGGCGTTCCTTGTCGAGGTGAGCATGATGGCGAGCTCTGCCTCGCTTAGCTACCTCCCACCGCTCTGCCCTCTCGTAGCTGCAGCTGCGGGGGGAGCCCAGTCAGTGGAGCTGGGGCAGAGGGTGGGCTCCGCTGCATGCCCTTGGCCCCTTGCTGCTGGGGTGACACTTGTCCCCACCTGTGTTTCGTGCCCCCCTTGTGCCAGCTCTCGCTCTTCCATCGTGGCTCCTCAAAGGCCGAGGAATCAGAGGCTGCCGAGGGCTGGGAGGCACAGCGGAGCGGGCGATTGACATGTGCCACGTGCCCCACGGCGCAGGGCAGGGAGCCCAGGGGCTCTCTGCAGCCGCTGCTGCCTTTGGGCTCAGCTGCCTGGGATGGTGCCCGCGCCCTGTGCCGCTGGCTGGACCCAGCCCTGCGCGATGCTGGGGTCCTGCCGGCCGGGCACCCCTGTCACTGCTCTGTGTGTTTCAGCTCCTCGCCTGCCATGACACGAGGGATTGGGATGAATACATGCTCCTGCTCAGCCTAAGGTACCTGCAGAGTGAGCGCAGAGTGATGCATCGCCTGGTGCTCAGAGTCCTCATCATGCTCTGCAGGAGACCCGTGACGGTGAGAAGGGGGCAGCCGGCTGAAGCCGCGCTGGCGGCTGGGTCTGGGTAAGGGGTGCTGGGTAACACAGTAGCTTGGACTTGGCTGGCTTTCGGGAGCTGTGGCAGCTGCTCCCAGTTCTCCTGCCTCCCGTTCCCCTGGCCGAGTCCTTTGCGGCAGGCCTTTGGCTTCTGGGTCCCGAGGGCAGCAGCGTGGGCTCAAACAGCCGGAGCGGTTTTGGCCGTGCAGCCTTTTATGGCTTCACAACAACACAGCATTGTCTTCCACACAGGTCAACAGGATGCAATTCCTGCTGCCAAGTCTCATGGAGGTACTGCAGGATGCAGACGGGGAGGTGGTCGAGATGACCCTCTACGTGATCAGCAAGGTGGTCCGGGCCACACCCACCCCAATTGCCAGCTCCGTCGCTCTGCAGCTGGCTGAGAGGCTCCGGCCACTCTTTGACAGTGTAAGGCTTTGTGGCCGCCCCCCCCCCCCGCCGGGCACTGGGTGCTGCCAGGAAGCTTTGTGCCCTGTGGATTTCCAGACCCGTGCCCAGGTGGGCCTGGAGCAGCCGGTGCTGAGGTCTTGCCCTCTTCCTTGCCCCCAGGACATCAACTTTGTGCAACTGCTCTCCATGTACCTCTTCCGAGATGTGATGGAGTTTGTAGCAGAGGCAGGAAAAAAGCTGCTGAAGACGCATGTGCACCAGAGCCTGCTCCCACTGCTCTGCCACTCGCATGATGAGAACCAGCGCGTGGCAGAGGTGAGGATTTCTGACCTGCTGGTGTCCCTGTGGGAGGTGGCTCGGCTGCCTCCTGCCCTGGCACCTCGCGGACTGCAGCGCTCCAGTCTCCTCCTGGTCTTGGTACAGAGCGGCAGCTCTGGGGGACCTCTGTCCTGCTGCGCTGGCAGCACCAGGTGCCCCGGATGGGGGTGGCCCCACCCGTCTGCCCGGGCACCGAACCCGCTGACGGACACGTTCCCCAGCTGCTGCGTCTTCCCACCAGGGGCCAGGAAAGGCCCTGAGCCTTGCCCAGCTGCAGGGGACGCAGGTCCTGTGCCCTGGGCAGCGGTGCCATCTCCCAGTCTCTGCTGCTCTGCAGGCCTCTCGGAAAACCCTGCTTGAAGCTACCAAGTTCCTGAAGAAGAGGAAGCTCGAGCAGCTGCTGGAGAGGGAAGAGACATGGGCAGTGGGCGAGTGCCTGGTAAGGATGGCCCCAAAGCCCCAGACCCAGCCTGGACAAGCCCCCTGCCCCCAATGCTCAGTGTGTGGGGCTGGCAGCTGTGCCCCTGCCCACTGCTGCAGCCCATCGCTGCCAGCCTGCACCCCACGTGCTCCCTTCCCTTCAGCGTGCGGCCCCGCGGGCTCTTCTCCAGGCTCCCCTCCCTCCCCGAGCCCGGGGGTGCCGCTGCAGCCCCGGCCCAGCTGGGCTTTGGCAGCAGGCTGGCACCGCAGCTCCCCGGGGAGCACCCAGCCCTCTGCTCCCTCCAAACCCCGGCACCAGCCAGCTGCTGGCTGGGCGTCGTGGGTGTCCCTGGCAGGGGAGGCCAGTCCTGGGGGCAGGGGGAGAGTCGGCACCAACCCTTCCCTCCGTCCCCTTGCGCTCTCTCCAGCTGGCAGAGCACAGCAGCAGAGCAGACGAGTACCTGCACCAGTGCCTGCGGTACCTGCAGAGCCCACAGGAGTCCATGCGAGTGGCGTCCATCAGGATCCTTGGTGAGCCACAACCCCCCAGGGTCCCTCCCTGCCCCACTGCAGCTTGGCCCCAGCCCCGGCTGCTGCACCGGCAGCAGGAATCGGCCCCGTGGCTATGGAGCCCCGACTACCCACGGGGCTCCCTGCTGCCCTCTCCCACCCCGGCCCTTGGGCGTCACGCTCAGGGGAGGCCCCGGGCTCAGCCCTGCCAAGGGGAGGAGGGCGTGTGGCTGGGCTGGTGTGGGGGAGCTGTGCTGCTGAGGCTAGCGGGATCTGTGATGGGCTCTGTGTTCCTAGGGCGCGCTGGGCAGCACATGTGGGGTCAGCAGGAGAAGCTCCAGGTCATCTACGAGGGTGCGTGAGGGCAGCGGGGTGTCAGCGGGGACTGGCGGGGAGGAGGAAAGACCCTGGGCAGGGAGCTGCAGTCCCCGCCCCGGCTGGGGAGGGCTCTGCCCCCTGCGTGGACGAGGGGTGGCATGGGCAGAGCCGAGAGAGATTTCAGGGGCCGATTCGTCGCCGATCCTGTTGGGCCCTGCTCCCTCCTCGCCATAGGAAGAGCTGGGTGGGGTGGCCCTGGCAGGAGGGATTCCTGGGGTCCCTGCAGATCCAGGTTCTGACCTTGGCTCTGTTCCTCTCTCTTCCAGTCCTTCAAGGCATGCAAAATGACATCAGCCTCCCCGTCAGATGCCTGGCATCTCAAACCCTCCTGCTAGTAAGAACTGCAGAGAGGATCCCTCCCTCCAGGCTGCGGGTGCTGCAAGTCCGACTCCGCAGGGCGTGGAGGAGGCGGCCTTCTCTCCAGGGCAATGGCTGGCTGTGCTGCTGGAGCTCTGTGCAGACGTGATCCCGGGAGCTCCGTGTGCTGGGGCCACCTGAGCCTCCAGGGAAGACTGGGTGGCTCCTGGCCTCTCCCTGCCCACGGGACAGCTCCAGCCCTTGGGCCCTGCCTGTCCCCTTTGCCTGCTCCCAGGTCATCCCTCCGCTTGGCCTTCCGTGAATAAACAGTCTGGCTTCTTCATCTTCTCTGCATGTCTTTTCTTTGTGGAAACGAAATGGGGGAGAACTTGGGCCCTGAAGCACCCAGGCCCGGGTCCTGCCTTTCTTTTGCCCCATGTGCTGCGTGCAGAGATGGAGAGGAACGAAGGCAGTTCACCGTGGAAAGGACCTCCAGTAAGGTCAGTCCCTGTTCTGAAGGTCCCGTCACCTTCACAGACGCAAGAGGATCTCCATCTGGCCTGAGTCTCGATGCTGCAGAGGAGAAAGCTGGCAACGGATTTTAGGAGAATGGCCTTCTCCACACGGGCAGATGGGTTGGGGTGCTGAGCGAGGGGATGCTGGCCTTGGAGAAGGAAGTCCTGGAGCTTTATTGCTGCTGTTCCCTGCATATTTCCTGATGTTCACTGCCGAGACTAACTGCTATTTCATCTCCTGCCCACCCCTCCACCAGCCGGCTGGGGCCACCATCTCAGATGGCAGCTGGAGCTGCAGAGAGCTGCTGGCTCCTGGCCCGTTCTCAGCCCCTGCCTTGCTGCTGCAGGGCTTGGCAGAGGGCAGGGCAGTCTCACCAAAGGGTGACCAAGGACAATTCTCGGGAGACAGGGCCTCCCCCCGAGCAGCGGCCACCCCAGCTCCCCAGAGCAGCACCACGGAGATGAAACCTCTCCCAATGCAACTTGTACCCGTTGCCCCTTGTCTTCTCCATGTGGCTCCTTGTGAAGAGAGGGCCTGCATCTTCTTTGCAGCTACCCCTTAAGTAGGGGGTGATGAGGTGTCCCCCCCGAGCCTTCTTGTCTGCAGGGAGAAGAGACCTAACTCCTTCAGTCTTTCCTCATGGGGCAGGTCCTCCTGCAAGTGCCAGCGGACAGCCCAGCTAGCTGGTGGCTTTACAAGCCTACCCGGAAGCTTCAGGTCTCCAGGGAATTAGAAGGGCTTATTAGGCAGTGCTTTAAGTTTGTCGGAAGCATGGTGGTAGAGAGCAGGTGAGGGCTGCGCTCTGCAGCAGACAGGAATCGGCTACCTGGCCAGGGTAGCCTGGGGTTGAGTGGAGGTGGCCACCCAGACAGAGCTTTCTGTCAGGGAAGCTGCTGTCCAGGTGGAGGGCTGCAGAGACTGCACCCTTCCTCCTGGGTGGAGGAGGGTGAAAGCTCCACCTCTGCAAGGTGTGCTCTGGTGGAGTCAGTCAGGCAGTGGGTAGAGGAGCTGCAGGAGGAAATGAGCAGACTCGGCTCTATTAGAGGGGGGTGAACAAGAATCAGAGTATTATTCAAGGCTTTAAAGGGAGAAACACAGGGCCCTTTGGCATTGACCTCCAAGGACCACCAGGCAAAAAACTTCAACAGTGAACAGGCAGCACCTTGGAGAAGGAGGTGCTATGGTCTCTGGTGACCTGTGGGACCAGGCTATCACTTCACTCCTCTTCCTTTGACAGTGTCAAAGGCTTTACTGCAGTCTAGTTAGACCACATCCAGAGCCTTTCCCTCATCCACGAGGCGGGTCACCTGAAGGAGATCAGGTTGGTCAAGCACGACCTGCCTTCCATGAGCCTGTCCTGGCTGGGCCTGATCCCCTGGTTCGTGGCTCGTGAGCACCCTCAAAACGAACTGCTCCATAATCTTCCCTGGCACCGAGGTCAGGCTGACTGGCCTGTAGTTCCCCGAATCCTCCTTCCAGCCCTTCTTGTAGATGGGCGTCACATTGGCAAGCCTCCAGTCGCCCGGGACGTCCCCAGTTAACCAGGACTGCTGGTAAATGATGGAGACCGGCTTGGCAAGCTCCTCTGCCAGCTCCCTCAGTACCCTCGGGTGGATCCCATCTGGCCCCATAGACTTGTGAGTGTCCAGGTGGCGTAGCAGGTTGTTAACTGCTTCCTCTTGGATTATGGGGGGGTTTATCCTGCTTGCGGTCCCTGTCTTCCAGCTCAGGGGGCTGAGTACCCTGAGGATAACTGCTCTGACTATTAAAGACTGAGGCAAAGAAGGCGTTAGTACCTCAGCTTTATCCTCGTCCTTGGTGGCAACGTTCCCCCCCACATCCAATAGAGGATGGAGATTGTCCTTGGCTCTCCTTTTGTCATTAATATACTTGTAAAAGCATTTTTTGTTGCCTCTCACAGCAGTGGCCAGGTTGTCTTCTAGCTGGGCTTTTGCCTGTCTAATTTCCTCTCTGCACGACCT
This sequence comes from Calonectris borealis, assembly GCF_964195595.1. NCBI lineage: Eukaryota > Metazoa > Chordata > Aves > Procellariiformes > Procellariidae > Calonectris > Calonectris borealis. The sequence goes on from NC_134317.1 coordinate 42,624,554, forward strand.
AACGAGATCCCTGTACTCTTCTTGAGTTGCCTGCCCCTTCTTCCAAAAGTGGTAAACTCTCCTTTTTTTCCTGAGTCCCAGCCAGAGCTCCCCGTTCAGCCAGGCCGGTCGTCTTCCCCGCCCGCTCTTCTTATGGCACACGGGGACAGCCCGCTCCTGTGCCTTTAAGACTTCCTTCTTGAAGAACGTCCAGCCTTCCTGGACCCCTTTGCCCTTCAGGACTGTCTCCCAAGGGACCCTCTCGACCAGTGTCCTGAGCAGGCCAAAGTCCGCCCTCCGGAAGTCCATGATAGGGATTTTGCTGACCCCCCTCCTTACTTCACCAAGTATTGAGAATTCCATCATTTCATGGTCGCTAAGCCCAAGCCGGCCTCCGACCACCACATCTCCTACCAGTCCTTCTCTGTTTGTGAACAGCAGGTCAAGCGAGGCACCTCCCCTGGTGGTTGAAGCTCCCCCATGAGAACAAGGGCTAGCGACTGTGAGACTTCTGCGAGCCTCTGGTAGAATATTTCGTCTGCCTCCTCGTCCTGGCTAGGTGGTCTATAACAGACCCCCAGCAGGATATCTGCCTTGTTGGCCTTCCCCCTCATCCTTACCCACAAGCACTCGACCTCGTCATCACTACCTTTGAGCTCTAGACAGCCGAAGCACTCCCTAACATACAGGGCTACCCCACCGCCTCTCCTTCCTCGCCTGTCCCTTCTGAAGAGCTTATAGCCGTCCATTGCAGCACTCCAGTCGTGAGACTCATCCCACCATGTTTCCGTGCTAACTAAGACGTAGCTATCCCGCTGCACAGTGGCTTCCAGCTCCTCCTGTTTGCCGCCCATGCTGCGTGCATTGGTGTAGATGCACTTGAGCTGGGCTGCCGATTTCTCCCCCGACATTGGCGTGCCGCCCCTAGGCTCTTCTCTAGTGAGCCTGGTTTTATCCCCTTTCCCCTTCGGACCTAGTTTAAAGCCCTCTCAATGAGCCCCGCCAACTCATACGCGAGAATCCTTTTCCCCCTGTGAGACAGCTGAACTCCGTCCGTCGCCAGCAGGCCCGGTGCCGTGTAAACCTCCCCATGATCAAAGAAGCCAAAATTTCACCACTGGCACCAGCCCCTGAGCCACGTGCTGATCCGATGAGTTTTCCTGTTCCCTTCAGTATTCCCCCCTGCCACTAAAGGGATCGAGGAAAACACTACCTGTGCTCCCGATCCTCCCACCAGTCACCCCAGTGCCCTGAAGTCCCTTTTGATCCCTTCAGGACTTCTCTCTGCAACCTCCTCACTGCCAGCCTGTATAACCAGTAGCAGGTAGTGATCGGAGGCCTGTACCAGACCGGGGAGCTTCTTAGTAATGTCCTTCACCTGGGCCCCAGGGAGGCAGCAGACTTCCCTGTGGGATGGGTCTGGCTGGCAAATTGGGCCCCTCCGTCCCCCTCAGAAGGGAACCACCTACGACAATTACCCTCCTTTTTTCCTTAGCGGAGGCAGTCGTAATGCGTGGGGCTGACTGACTCGCCTCGGGCAACCCCCTGGATGGGCCTTCATCTACATCCTCATTTGTCTGGCCCTCAAGTTCCAGAGCCCCGTATCTGCTGTGTAAGGGCAACTGGGAGGTGAGGGAGGCCGGGTGGGGATTTGCCTGGCGCCCCGAGCAGGGACCTGTGTCCATTCCCCCCCGTCTCCTGGGTCCCCTCCTTCTGCCTGGTGGCAAGAGGGCAGGGGATCCTCCGCTTCCTGTGGAGCCTCCATCTGCTGCCCTTGCCTCAGGGACGGCAGGGTGTGGCTCCACCAATCTATCTCCCTCTCACACTCCCTGACACTCCTTAGCCTCTCCATCTCCTCCTTCAGCTCTGCCACCAGGCTGAGCAGATCATCCACCTGGTCACAGCGCACACAGGCGTCGTCTCTGCTGCCCTCAGGTACAGTGACAGGCTCAGGCACTCCCTGCAGCCGGAGGCCTGGAACAGATGTGTGTTTGCGTGGTGGCTCCGTCTGGGTGGCCACATTCCTTCTGGCGATAGCTTCCAGCCGAGTGGAAACCATGGCTAGGTCACCTTCTGGGAGGGCGATGAGGACTAGTGAGCTAGCCTCTGGAGCCTGGAGGGGCGATGCGCCCTGCCCGCCCGCCTTCCCCGCTCGCCCTGCCGGCGCCAACTGCCGTGCTGCGCCACGCCCTGTTCGCCCGCGCTCCAGGTCGCTCGCGCTCCCTGGGGGCTGCTCTTGTAGCTGAGGGGGTTCGGCCGCCGCCCGTCCTGTCCCCGCCCGCGCTGAGTCAGAGCTGCCGCTCGGCAGGAGCTCGCTCCTCCGGCTCGGGGGAGGGCGGGGGGCTGGGGCACCCTCTCGCTCCCTGCGCTGTTGCCTTCGCGGTTTTTGCCGCGGTTTTGCCGCTTCAGGAAGGGTCCCCCGGCGGGATCCTCCACTGACCTCCAAGGACCACCAGACAAAAAACTTCAAGAGTGAACAGACAGCTCCTTGGAGAAGGAGGTGCCATGCTCTCTGGTGACCTGTGGGACCGGGCTATCACTTCACTCCTCTTCCTCATACCTACCAACCTGCTGCAGGTACAAAGCCTTGGCAGCGGACAAAACCGATGAGCAAGGTTCACAGGGAGAAACGGCACCAGCAGCACATACTGAAAGCTGCAAAAGGAAGCATGGAGTGCTAGTAGTGGGTGACTCTCTGCTCAGAGGCACTGAGGAGCCCGTCTGCTGGCCTGATACACAGTCAAGGGAAGTTTGCTGCTTGCCAGGAGCCAAGATCTGGGATGTCACAGAGAGACTGCCACAACTGGTAAAAAAGCACAGACTACTGTCCCCTACTTCTTTTTCCACGTGGGCCAACAGAACCTGGTCTTCACAGGTGACCTCAGTTACTTGGACATTGGTTGGGAAACAATACAGCTGTGTACAAGCCATCCATCAGGTTCCTGGAATGCATTGAGGACTGTGTCCTGCTACAGATGCTGGACACGCTGACCAGGAACGGCGCATTGCTAGACTGACTGCTCACAAACCAAGACGACTTGCTTGACAACAGAACTACCAATGTTATCCTTGGATACAGCAACCACAACGTTGTGGAGTTTAAGATCTTGCTGAGCACGCCGAAGACCAGTAGTAGGACAAAGACCCTGGATTTTAGAAGAGCCAACTTCAATATGCTCCGAGCCCAGCTCCAGGGGACTCCATGGGAAGCATCCGTGGGAAGCACGGAGGGCAAAGGAGCTTGTGAATGCTGGGAGTTGTTCAAGAACAGCCTCCTGAAAGCACAGGAACAGTCCATCCCCTACAAAGGGTAAGGAAGAAGGCAGAACAAGAGACCACCGTGGCTTAACAATGAGTTTTGGGTGTGCTTAAAAGCAAAAAAAAAGAAGCCTACTGGCTGTGCAAAGGCAGCCAGATAGCCATCAGGGACTACAAGAACCTTGCTAGGGCATGCAGAGATGCAGTCAGGAAGGCTAAGGCTGAGCTAGCAAACTGGCCAAAGATGTCAAGTGCAAGAGAGGGTTCTTCAGATACGTGAGCAGCAAGCAGAAACACAGGAAAGACACAGACCCATCACTAAACATGGCAGAGAAGCTAGTCACTAGTAACGCTGACAAGGCAGACGTTCCCAATACCTTCTTTGCCTCTGTCTTTACCGGCATAGTTGGAGCCCAGATCACAAGGTCAAGTAGCTATGAGAACGCGTGTGTCGACCCAACAGTAGTGGGGGAAGGGCTGGTCTGCGGGCTCTTGCAAGGGCTCAACCCACATAAATCTACGGGCCTGGACGGAATCCACTGCAGGGTGTTAAGAGAAGTGGCTGACATTGTTGCAAGGTCACTATCTATAATATTTGAGAAGTTGTGGAGATCAGGGAAGGTCCCTGATGTCTGGAAGAGGGCAAATGTCATACCCGTCAACAAGAAGGGCCCATTAGTCTTACTCCAGTCCCTGGGAAAGCAATGATCCCAGGAGCTCTGTGTGCTGGGGCCACCTGAGCCTGTGGCTCCTGGCCTCTCCCAGTCCATGGGACAGCTCTTCCCTAAGAGTGCTTTCTTTCACCCCAACGTGGGAATATGAAATCCATGTTATTATAGACAGAGGCCCAGGAGCATGAAAGGGAGAGAACAAGTAATGGCTCTTAGCCCTGCGTAACCTCAGCTGTAGCTGCCAACGCTGTGTACAGATGTGGAAACGAACCTCTGGAGGAAAAAATAAAAAGAAAAGAAAAAAACCCAGCAAGGAAGTGATCAGATTTCTAGGCTTTTCTGTAGGCTTTATTTCGGTAGCTTGTCCCACAAATTACATGCTTTCCCAGTGCAGGACTTGACCATTCTCTGGGGGTGGCGAGCAGCACATGAATGGCTGTACCTGCAAATCTTGAGCTACTTCTCTTCTGCCCATCTCCAACCAGTGCCTCTTGCTTTGGTCCCTAGTGTCCCCAGGGCATTGGGAAGAGGAGAAAAAGAGTATTTGTGCTCAGCAACAGTTGCCCAGGCGTGCAGCATGCTAGGAAAAGTGGCCAGAAACCCCTTCGCCCTTTGGTTCTTCTGCTGAAGCCTTAACGCTTCCAACAAAGCTCGTGGGCAGAGCCCCGAGCTGTGGGGATCCCTGAGAAACTTGTCCTTGGAGATGTCCCCAAGTCCTCTCCCAGCCAGGAACTGCCATTTGTTTCCCGCCCGTGTGTTGCTGGCTGGATTGTTGAGGGGGCCGAGGTGCCTCTTTAGCCGGCACCTACGGAGCTCCTTCCGTGCTGTGCCGCTGGGGCAGGTTTGCCAGGCTGGGGGAGGCCCCAGGGCACGGGCCTGTGGCAGTGTGTCACAGGGCCCTTTGTGACCCGCTGTGAAATGGGCACTGCCACTTGGATGGCATGTGGCCGTGTGTCACAGGGCCCTTTGTGACCTGCCGTGATATGGGCGCTGGTGGCGACGCGGCCACCTCACTGTGCCCAGTGGACACGGCGGGACAGGACGGGACCGAGTGGGGCTGTGAGGAGCCCCCGCGCAGCCACCTCGTTCCCTTCTGACCCACGTCCGCGGCGCTTTTCCGAGGCGTCTCCCATCCCTGCGGCAGGAGCCCTCGAGGCCAGGCCTCAGCAGGATGGCGGAGAGACCCCCCAGCGTGCCCAGGCTGGCCTGGATGGGGGAGGAGGAGGAGGAGAAGGAAGGCGCTGGGGCTGCCCCAGCATGGCAGCCCGATGAGGAGGAGGAGGTCCAGCCGCTGCAGGCGGGTGAGTGGCTGAGCTGCGCCACAGGGCTAGTGGCTGCAGCCAGCTTGGCCCCATCCCATCCCCTGTGGACGTCCCCAGGGAAAGAGGGGAAGAGGGGAGGGGGCTGTTCCCCACAGCCGGGCTCCGGCCGGGCTCCATCCTCTGGGCACCCCCTGCCCCAGCCTGTGGCCAGGGAGGCGGGGGTCAGTGTCCCCACCGGCCCCTGTCCTGGGGCTGGCCCAGCCTGGGGAGCGCGGGGCTCGGCTCTGTTCTCCAGCCTCTCCCGCAGCCTCTCAGCTCTGCCTGTGCTTGGTCTTTGCCAGATCCAGTCTGCGACCTGCCAGAAGTGGAGGAAGAGACCTGCGCCCTCTTCCGCAGCAGAGCACAGGTACCCGCAGCCATCCCCGCCTGCGCTGGGCCTGCTCTCGCTGCTCAGCCGAGCACCGACGTTGGGGCACTCGGTGTGACATCCCTCTCTTCCCTGCCCTTCCTTCTCCTGCAGATGTTTTGGGAATCCCTAGAGCCCACTGAGCGTGAAGGCACCACCATTGTGGCCATCGAGGACATGGCAGACTCTGACTCCTATAACGCGGAGGCTTGTGCTGCCATGCTGGATGTGCTTGTTGAAAGTGACACCTCCAATTTGGAGCACGTAAGTTGCCTGTGGCTGGGGATCGAGCCCCCCGGAGATCGTGTGCCCCCGAACCGGGTCCGCTGGGCACCCAGCAGCCTTTTAGGCCAGCACGGTGTGGTGGGAAGGCAAGCCCTTCTCGGGGGAAGCCGGGGAAATGGCTCGCTCTGGCAGCACTCCAACTCTCAGGCACGTCTCCTCCAGGTGCCGAGCATCGTGAGGTGCATCTACCGGTGGCTCACGACCAACACGGATGTGTCAGCTGAGCACAGGCTGGATAAAGCCCTTCTGAAGCTGACCCACGAGCACCCCCATGATGTGGTGGTGACCCTCCTGCACTGTGCCCCATCGTGCGACAGGTACGGGGCCCACCTGCCTTGAGGGCTCAGGGCTCACCAGCCTTTAGAGCCCATCAACCTGTAGAGCCCGTCCCATGTGGGGACAGACGGAGATTTTCAGGACCCTCCGGCCCCTCCATTTCCCAGCCCCAGAGCGGCTGCCATGCTCCCTCCCTGCCCCTCAAGGCACCGTTGCTCGGCCGCCTGCTGCCTGCAGGGGCAGGCCCGCTGGGTGCTGCCGGAGAGGGGCAGTGGGCAGAGGCAGGGCTGGCGGCCAGCCTGGGTCCCCGGGGTTGCCCAGGCCACGGCGCTGTGGCCCAGACCCTGCTGACACAGAGCTCTGGGCCTGCAGAGCTGCCGGGACCATGTGGAGGGCGATGGTCTCCAGGAGCATGACTGCAGACAAGGTGCTGCTGGAGCTGCTCTGCGTGCTGAAGGACTGGCCGCTGCACAGCACCTCCACCTGCGACGGGGACAAAAAGGACGTCTTTGCCCTGGCCGTGAGTTTCTGGACCAGGCCTTTGCTCACCCCCGGGGTCGCCTCTCCGGGCGGCTCTCCATCCTCCCCCGCCACTGCATCTCCCTGCCTCACACGGTGGGCTGGAAACCTGGGTTAGGGGCAGGTTCAGGGGCAGCCAGGGCGGGTGCTCCCCCTGCGTCTCCCGTGGCCCAGGGCAGCACCTGAGCCTCACCCTCCCACGCTCGGGCCCTGCCACGGGGACGTCTCGGCACTGAGCGCGGTCTCTGCGTGTTTTGTTTTCTGCAGGCAACCAGGGCACTGTGGGAGATCCTCCAGCTGCGCAGGTGCCTACGGAGGTTGAAGGAGCATTTCCCCCGCTTCTTCCTGGCTCTGCTCTTCCAAATCTTCTTCAGCACAGAGCAGGTGCCAGAGGAGGTCAATACCTTCTGGAGGAGATGCCAGCAGGAAGGCTGCCTTCCCACCAACCCCAACAGGTGCCCCATCCCAGTCCTCCCATCCCTCGCATGGCCCCAGAGCTGGGGCCAGGGTTCCCGGCGTGACCTGGGCTTTGCTCCGCACACAGATTTGCAGCGCTGACTGTGAAAGCACTGCTCTGCCGTCTTGGGTATGACTTTGTGGTGTTTGATGTCGAACGTAAGCGTGGCTGGGACACACTCCTCAACGCTGAGACCCACCACTACGCAATGGGTCTGCTGGGCAGGTGAGAGCCCCCTTCTCCCCACTCCCCCCGCCATTTCTCCCCTGCAGACGGGGCGCCCCACACAATCCCCTTGGGCGTGGGTGAGAGGGACTTGTCACCGAGGCACGGCCCAGCAGACTGGAAAAGCCTGGGAGAGGTGGGTGCACAGGAGCAGCCACCTCCCAAAGCGCCAGCGTCCCCTCCCGTGGGGCCTGGGCGGATGGCACAGAGCAGGGGGTCTGTCTGCAGGCAGCCCCACCCAGGGCAGCCCACCGGGGCAGGGCAGGATGCACTGAGGGCCAGCGGCAGAGCCTGGGGGACGAGTCCCCTGCGGGCAGGAAAGGGGCCTCCTCAGAAGGGAAGGCTTTGGGGCAGGAAGGGTGTTTTTCCAGTCTCCTCCCCAAAGGAGCCTGCTCGTGTTGGGCATGGCCTTTCTCCTGGCGAGGGGTGGGTGGTGGGGAAAGACCAGGCCTGTGTGAGTCAGTCCTGGGAGAGGTTTGCTCGCCCTGCTCAGGGTCGACGGTGCCTTCTTCCCCCTGCCAGAGCGATGTGCGGTTCCTCGCAAAAATTGCGTTACGCGATGTCACGCTGCCTGGTCGAGCTGCTCAGCAGGAAGGAGCCACGCTGGGAGCTCTCTGCCATGGCGTTCCTTGTCGAGGTGAGCATGATGGCGAGCTCTGCCTCGCTTAGCTACCTCCCACCGCTCTGCCCTCTCGTAGCTGCAGCTGCGGGGGGAGCCCAGTCAGTGGAGCTGGGGCAGAGGGTGGGCTCCGCTGCATGCCCTTGGCCCCTTGCTGCTGGGGTGACACTTGTCCCCACCTGTGTTTCGTGCCCCCCTTGTGCCAGCTCTCGCTCTTCCATCGTGGCTCCTCAAAGGCCGAGGAATCAGAGGCTGCCGAGGGCTGGGAGGCACAGCGGAGCGGGCGATTGACATGTGCCACGTGCCCCACGGCGCAGGGCAGGGAGCCCAGGGGCTCTCTGCAGCCGCTGCTGCCTTTGGGCTCAGCTGCCTGGGATGGTGCCCGCGCCCTGTGCCGCTGGCTGGACCCAGCCCTGCGCGATGCTGGGGTCCTGCCGGCCGGGCACCCCTGTCACTGCTCTGTGTGTTTCAGCTCCTCGCCTGCCATGACACGAGGGATTGGGATGAATACATGCTGCTGCTCAGCCTAAGGTACCTGCAGAGTGAGCGCAGAGTGATGCATCGCCTGGTGCTCAGAGTCCTCATCATGCTCTGCAGGAGACCCGTGACGGTGAGAAGGGGGCAGCCGGCTGAAGCCGCGCTGGCAGCTGGGTCTGGGTAAGGGGTGCTGGGTAACACAGTAGCTTGGACTTGGCTGGCTTTCGGGAGCTGTGGCAGCTGCTCCCAGTTCTCCTGCCTCCCGTTCCCCTGGCCGAGTCCTTTGCGGCAGGCCTTTGGCTTCTGGGTCCCGAGGGCAGCAGCGTGGGCTCAAACAGCCGGAGCGGTTTTGGCCGTGCAGCCTTTTATGGCTTCACAACAACACAGCATTGTCTTCCACACAGGTCAACAGGATGCAATTCCTGCTGCCAAGTCTCATGGAGGTACTGCAGGATGCAGACGGGGAGGTGGTCGAGATGACCCTCTACGTGATCAGCAAGGTGGTCCGGGCCACACCCACCCCAATTGCCAGCTCCGTCGCTCTGCAGCTGGCTGAGAGGCTCCGGCCACTCTTTGACAGTGTAAGGCTTTGTGGCCGCCCCCCCCCCCGCCGGGCACTGGGTGCTGCCAGGAAGCTTTGTGCCCTGTGGATTTCCAGACCCGTGCCCAGGTGGGCCTGGAGCAGCCGGTGCTGAGGTCTTGCCCTCTTCCTTGCCACCAGGACATCAACTTTGTGCAACTGCTCTCCATGTACCTCTTCCGAGATGTGATGGAGTTTGTAGCAGAGGCAGGAAAAAAGCTGCTGAAGACGCATGTGCACCAGAGCCTGCTCCCACTGCTCTGCCACTCGCATGATGAGAACCAGCGCGTGGCAGAGGTGAGGATTTCTGACCTGCTGGTGTCCCTGTGGGAGGTGGCTCGGCTGCCTCCTGCCCTGGCACCTCGCGGACTGCAGCGCTCCAGCCTCCTCCTGGCCTTGGTACAGAGCGGCAGCTCTGGGGGACCTCTGTCCTGCTGCGCTGGCAGCACCAGGTGCCCCGGATGGGGGTGGCCCCACCCGTCTGCCCGGGCACCGAACCCGCTGACGGACACGTTCCCCAGCTGCTGCGTCTTCCCACCAGGGGCCAGGAAAGGCCCTGAGCCTTGCCCAGCTGCAGGGGACGCAGGTCCTGTGCCCTGGGCAGCGGTGCCATCTCCCAGTCTCTGCTGCTCTGCAGGCCTCTCGGAAAACCCTGCTTGAAGCTACCAAGTTCCTGAAGAAGAGGAAGCTCGAGCAGCTGCTGGAGAGGGAAGAGACATGGGCAGTGGGCGAGTGCCTGGTAAGGATGGCCCCAAAGCCCCAGACCCAGCCTGGACAAGCCCCCTGCCCCCAATGCTCAGTGTGTGGGGCTGGCAGCTGTGCCCCTGCCCACTGCTGCAGCCCATCGCTGCCAGCCTGCACCCCACGTGCTCCCTTCCCTTCAGCGTGCGGCCCCGCGGGCTCTTCTCCAGGCTCCCCTCCCTCCCCGAGCCCGGGGGTGCCGCTGCAGCCCCGGCCCAGCTGGGCTTTGGCAGCAGGCTGGCACCGCAGCTCCCCGGGGAGCACCCAGCCCTCTGCTCCCTCCAAACCCCGGCACCAGCCAGCTGCTGGCTGGGCGTCGTGGGTGTCCCTGGCAGGGGAGGCCAGTCCTGGGGGCAGGGGGAGAGTCGGCACCAACCCTTCCCTCCGTCCCCTTGCGCTCTCTCCAGCTGGCAGAGCACAGCAGCAGAGCAGACGAGTACCTGCACCAGTGCCTGCGGTACCTGCAGAGCCCACAGGAGTCCATGCGAGTGGCGTCCATCAGGATCCTTGGTGAGCCACAACCCCCCAGGGTCCCTCCCTGCCCCACTGCAGCTTGGCCCCAGCCCCGGCTGCTGCACCGGCAGCAGGAATCGGCCCCGTGGCTATGGAGCCCCGACTACCCACGGGGCTCCCTGCTGCCCTCTCCCACCCCGGCCCTTGGGCGTCACGCTCAGGGGAGGCCCCGGGCTCAGCCCTGCCAAGGGGAGGAGGGCGTGTGGCTGGGCTGGTGTGGGGGAGCTGTGCTGCTGAGGCTAGCGGGATCTGTGATGGGCTCTGTGTTCCTAGGGCGCGCTGGGCAGCACATGTGGGGTCAGCAGGAGAAGCTCCAGGTCATCTACGAGGGTGCGTGAGGGCAGCGGGGTGTCAGCGGGGACTGGCGGGGAGGAGGAAAGACCCTGGGCAGGGAGCTGCAGTCCCCGCCCCGGCTGGGGAGGGCTCTGCCCCCTGCGTGGACGAGGGGTGGCATGGGCAGAGCCGAGAGAGATTTCAGGGGCCGATTCGTGGGCGATCCCGTTGGGCCCTGCTCCCTCCTGGCCATGGGAAGAGCTGGGTGGGGTGGCCCTGGCAGGAGGGATTCCTGGGGTCCCTGCAGATCCAGGTTCTGACCTTGGCTCTGTTCCTCTCTCTTCCAGTCCTTCAAGGCATGCAAAATGACATCAGCCTCCCCGTCAGATGCCTGGCATCTCAAACCCTCCTGCTAGTAAGAACTGCAGAGAGGATCCCTCCCTCCAGGCTGCGGGTGCTGCAAGTCCGACTCCGCAGGGCGTGGAGGAGGCGGCCTTCTCTCCAGGGCAATGGCTGGCTGTGCTGCTGGAGCTCTGTGCAGACGTGATCCCGGGAGCTCCGTGTGCTGGGGCCACCTGAGCCTCCAGGGAAGACTGGGTGGCTCCTGGCCTCTCCCTGCCCACGGGACAGCTCCAGCCCTTGGGCCCTGCCTGTCCCCTTTGCCTGCTCCCAGGTCATCCCTCCGCTTGGCCTTCCGTGAATAAACAGTCTGGCTTCTTCATCTTCTCTGCATGTCTTTTCTTTGTGGAAACGAAATGGGGGAGAACTTGGGCCCTGAAGCACCCAGGCCCGGGTCCTGCCTTTCTTTTGCCCCATGTGCTGCGTGCAGAGATGGAGAGGAACGAAGGCAGTTCACCGTGGAAAGGACCTCCAGTAAGGTCAGTCCCTGTTCTGAAGGTCCCGTCACCTTCACAGACGCAAGAGGATCTCCATCTGGCCTGAGTCTCGATGCTGCAGAGGAGAAAGCTGGCAACGGATTTTAGGAGAATGGCCTTCTCCACACGGGCAGATGGGTTGGGGTGCTGAGCGAGGGGATGCTGGCCTTGGAGAAGGAAGTCCTGGAGCTTTATTGCTGCTGTTCCCTGCATATTTCCTGATGTTCACTGCCGAGACTAACTGCTATTTCATCTCCTGCCCACCCCTCCACCAGCCGGCTGGGGCCACCATCTCAGATGGCAGCTGGAGCTGCAGAGAGCTGCTGGCTCCTGGCCCGTTCTCAGCCCCTGCCTTGCTGCTGCAGGGCTTGGCAGAGGGCAGGGCAGTCTCACCAAAGGGTGACCAAGGACAATTCTCGGGAGACAGGGCCTCCCCCCGAGCAGCGGCCACCCCAGCTCCCCAGAGCAGCACCACGGAGATGAAACCTCTCCCAATGCAACTTGTACCCGTTGCCCCTTGTCTTCTCCATGTGGCTCCTTGTGAAGAGAGGGCCTGCATCTTCTTTGCAGCTACCCCTTAAGTAGGGGGTGATGAGGTGTCCCCCCCGAGCCTTCTTGTCTGCAGGGAGAAGAGACCTAACTCCTTCAGTCTTTCCTCATGGGGCAGGTCCTCCTGCAAGTGCCAGCGGACAGCCCAGCTAGCTGGTGGCTTTACAAGCCTACCCGGAAGCTTCAGGTCTCCAGGGAATTAGAAGGGCTTATTAGGCAGTGCTTTAAGTTTGTCGGAAGCATGGTGGTAGAGAGCAGGTGAGGGCTGCGCTCTGCAGCAGACAGGAATCGGCTACCTGGCCAGGGTAGCCTGGGGTTGAGTGGAGGTGGCCACCCAGACAGAGCTTTCTGTCAGGGAAGCTGCTGTCCAGGTGGAGGACTGCAGAGACTGCACCCTTCCTCCTGGGTGGAGGAGGGTGAAAGCTCCACCTCTGCAAGGTGTGCTCTGGTGGAGTCAGTCAGGCAGTGGGTAGAGGAGCTGCAGGAGGAAATGAGCAGACTCGGCTCTATTAGAGGGGGGTGAACAAGAATCAGAGTATTATTCAAGGCTTTAAAGGGAGAAACACAGGGCCCTTTGGCACTGACCTCCAAGGACCACCAGGCAAAAAACTTCAACAGTGAACAGACAGCACCTTGGAGAAGGAGGTGCTATGGTCTCTGGTGACCTGTGGGACCAGGCTATCACTTCACTCCTCTTCCTTTGACAGTGTCAAGGCTTTACTGCAGTCTAGTTAGACCACATCCAGAGCCTTTCCCTCATCCACGAGGCGGGTCACCTGAAGGAGATCAGGTTGGTCAAGCACGACCTGCCTTCCATGAGCCTGTCCTGGCTGGGCCTGATCCCCTGGTTCGTGGCTCGTGAGCACCCTCAAAACGAACTGCTCCATAATCTTCCCTGGCACCGAGGTCAGGCTGACTGGCCTGTAGTTCCCCGAATCCTCCTTCCAGCCCTTCTTGTAGATGGGCGTCACATTGGCAAGCCTCCAGTCGCCCGGGACGTCCCCAGTTAACCAGGACTGCTGGTAAATGATGGAGTCCGGCTTGGCAAGCTCCTCTGCCAGCTCCCTCAGTACCCTCGGGTGGATCCCATCTGGCCTCATAGACTTGTGAGTGTCCAGGTGGCGTAGCAGGTCGTTAACTGCTTCCTCTTGGATTATGGGGGGTTTATCCTGCTCGCGGTCCCTGTCTTCCAGCTCAGGGGGCTGAGTACCCTGAGGATAACTGCTCTGACTATTAAAGACTGAGGCAAAGAAGGCGTTAGTACCTCAGCTTTATCCTTGTCCTTGGTGGCAACGTTCCCCCCCGCATCCAATAGAGGATGGAGATTCTCCTTGGCTCTCCTTTAGTCATTAATATACTTGTAAAAGCATTTTTTGTTGCCTCTCACAGCAGTGGCCACATTGCATTCTAGCTGGGCTTTTGCCTGTCTAATTTCCTCTCTGCACGACCTAACGAGATCCCTGTACTCTTCTTGAGTTGCCTGCCCCTTCTTCCAAAAGTGGTAAACTCTCCTTTTTTTCCTGAGTCCCAGCCAGAGCTCCCCGTTCAGCCAGGCCGGTCGTCTTCCCCGCCCGCTCTTCTTATGGCACACGGGGACAGCCCGCTCCTGTGCCTTTAAGACTTCCTTCTTGAAGAACGTCCAGCCTTCCTGGACCCCTTTGCCCTTCAGGACTGTCTCCCAAGGGACCCTCTCGACCAGTGTCCTGAGCAGGCCAAAGTCCGCCCTCCGAAAGTCCATGATAGGGATTTTGCTGACCCCCCTCCTTACTTCACCAAGTATTGAGAATTCCATCATTTCATGGTCGCTAAGCCCAAGCCGGCCTCCGACCACCACATCTCCTACCAGTCCTTCTCTGTTTGTGAACAGCAGGTCAAGCGAGGCACCTCCCCTGGTGGTTGAAGCTCCCCCATGAGAACAAGGGCTAGCGACTGTGAGACTTCTGCGAGCCTCTGGTAGAATATTTCGTCTGCCTCCTCGTCCTGGCTAGGTGGTCTATAACAGACCCCCAGCAGGATATCTGCCTTGTTGGCCTTCCCCCTCATCCTTACCCACAAGCACTCGACCTCGTCATCACTACCTTTGAGCTCTAGACAGCCGAAGCACTCCCTAACATACAGGGCTACCCCACCGCCTCTCCTTCCTCGCCTGTCCCTTCTGAAGAGCTTATAGCCGTCCATTGCAGCACTCCAATCGTGAGAGTCATCCCACCATGTTTCCGTGCTAACTAAGACGTAGCTATCCCGCTGCACAGTGGCTTCCAGCTCCTCCTGTTTGCCGCCCATGCTGCGTGCATTGGTGTAGATGCACTTGAGCTGGGCTGCCGATTTCTCCCCCGACATTGGCGTGCCGCCCCTAGGCTCTTCTCTAGTGAGCCTGGTTTTATCCCCTTTCCCCTTCGGACCTAGTTTAAAGCCCTCTCGATGAGCCCCGCCAACTCATACGCGAGAATCCTTTTCCCCCTGTGAGACAGCTGAACTCCGTCCGTCGCCAGCAGGCCCGGTGCCGTGTAAACCTCCCCATGATCAAAGAAGCCAAAATTTCACCACTGGCACCAGCCCCTGAGCCACGTGCTGATCCGATGAGTTTTCCTGTTCCCTTCAGTATTCCCCCCTGCCACTAAAGGGATCGAGGAAAACACTACCTGTGCTCCCGATCCTCCCACCAGTCACCCCAGTGCCCTGAAGTCCCTTTTGATCCCTTCAGGACTTCTCTCTGCAACCTCCTCGCTGCCAGCCTGTATAACCAGTAGCAGGTAGTGATCGGAGGCCTGTACCAGACCGGGGAGCTTCTTAGTAATGTCCTTCACCTGGGCCCCAGGGAGGCAGCAGACTTCCCTGTGGGATGGGTCTGGCCGGCAAATTGGGCCCTCCGTCCCCCTCAGAAGGGAACCACCTACGACAATTACCCTCCTTTTTTCCTTAGCGGAGGCAGTCGTAATGCGTGGGGCTGACTGACTCGCCTCGGGCAACCCCCTGGATGGGCCTTCATCTACATCCTCATTTGTCTGGCCCTCAAGTTCCAGAGCCCCGTATCTGCTGTGTAAGGGCAACTGGGAGGTGAGGGAGGCCGGGTGGGGATTTGCCTGGCGCCCCGAGCAGGGACCTGTGTCCATTCCCCCCCGTCTCCTGGGTCCCCTCCTTCTGCCTGGTGGCAAGAGGGCAGGGGATCCTCCGATTCCTGTGGAGCCTCCATCTGCTGCCCTTGCCTCAGGGACGGCAGGGTGCGGCTCCACCAATCTATCTCCCTCTCACACTCCCTGACACTCCTTAGCCTCTCCATCTCCTCCTTCAGCTCTGCCACCAGGCTGAGCAGATCATCCACCTGGTCACAGCGCACACAGGCGTCGTCTCTGCTGCCCTCAGGTACAGTGACAGGCTCAGGCACTCCCTGCAGCCGGAGGCCTGGACAGATGTGTGTTTGCGTGGGGGCTCCGTCTGGGTGGCCACATTCCTTCTGGCGATAGCTTCCAGCCGAGTGGAAACCATGGCTAGGTCACCTTCTGGGAGGGCGATGAGGACCAGTGAGCTAGCCTCTGGAGCCTGGAGGGGCGATGCGCCCTGCCCGCCCGCCTTCCCCGCTCGCCCTGCCGGCGCCAACTGCCGTGCTGCGCCACGCCCTGTTCGCCCGCGCTCCAGGTCGCTCGCGCTCCCTGGGGGCTGCTCTTGTAGCTGAGGGGGTTCGGCCGCCGCCCGTCCTGTCCCCGCCCGCGCTGAGTCAGAGCTGCCGCTCGGCAGGAGCTCGCTCCTCCGGCTCGGGGGAGGGCGGGGGGCTGGGGCACCCTCTCGCTCCCTGCGCTGTTGCCTTCGCGGTTTTTGCCGCGGTTTTGCCGCTTCAGGAAGGGTCCCCCGGCGGGATCCTCCGCTGACCTCCAAGGACCACCAGACAAAAAACTTCAAGAGTGAACAGACAGCTCCTTGGAGAAGGAGGTGCCATGCTCTCTGGTGACCTGTGGGACCGGGCTATCACTTCACTCCTCTTCCTCATACCTACCAACCTGCTGCAGGTACAAAGCCTTGGCAGCGGACAAAACCGATGAGCAAGGTTCACAGGGAGAAACGGCACCAGCAGCACATACTGAAAGCTGCAAAAGGAAGCATGGAGTGCTAGTAGTGGGTGACTCTCTGCTGAGAGGCACTGAGGAGCCCGTCTGCTGGCCTGATACACAGTCAAGGGAAGTTTGCTGCTTGCCAGGAGCCAAGATCTGGGATGTCACAGAGAGACTGCCACAACTGGTAAAAAAGCACAGACTACTGTCCCCTACTTCTTTTTCCACGTGGGCCAACAGAACCTGGTCTTCACAGGTGACCTCAGTTACTTGGACATTGGTTGGGAAACAATACAGCTGTGTACAAGCCATCCATCAGGTTCCTGGAATGCATTGAGGACTGTGTCCTGCTACAGATGCTGGACACGCTGACCAGGAACGGCGCATTGCTAGACTGACTGCTCACAAACCAAGACGACTTGCTTGACAACAGAACTACCAATGTTATCCTTGGATACAGCAACCACAACGTTGTGGAGTTTAAGATCTTGCTGAGCACGCCGAAGACCAGTAGTAGGACAAAGACCCTGGATTTTAGAAGAGCCAACTTCAATATGCTCCGAGCCCAGCTCCAGGGGACTCCATGGGAAGCACGGAGGGCAAAGGAGCTTGTGAATGCTGGGAGTTGTTCAAGAACAGCCTCCTGAAAGCACAGGAACAGTCCATCCTCTACAAAGGGCAAGGAAGAAGGCAGAACAAGAGACCACCGTGGCTTAACAATGAGTTTTGGGTGTGCTTAAAAGCAAAAAAAAAAAAGCCTACTGGCTGTGCAAAGGCAGCCAGATAGCCATCAGGGACTACAAGAACCTTGCTAGGGCATGCAGAGATGCAGTCAGGAAGGCTAAGGCTGAGCTAGCAAACTGGCCAAAGATGTCAAGTGCAAGAGAGGGTTCTTCAGATACGTGAGCAGCAAGCAGAAACACAGGAAAGACACAGACCCATCACTAAACATGGCAGAGAAGCTAGTCACTAGTAACGCTGACAAGGCAGACGTTCCCAATACCTTCTTTGCCTCTGTCTTTACCGGCATAGTTGGAGCCCAGATCACAAGGTCAAGTAGCTATGAGAACGCGTGTGTCGACCCAACAGTAGTGGGGGAAGGGCTGGTCTGCGGGCTCTTGCAAGGGCTCAACCCACATAAATCTACGGGCCTGGACGGAATCCACTGCAGGGTGTTAAGAGAAGTGGCTGACATTGTTGCAAGGTCACTATCTATAATATTTGAGAAGTTGTGGAGATCAGGGAAGGTCCCTGATGTCTGGAAGAGGGCAAATGTCATACCCGTCAACAAGAAGGGCCCATTACTCTTACTCCAGTCCCTGGGAAAGCAATGATCCCAGGAGCTCCGTGTGCTGGGGCCACCTGAGCCTGTGGCTCCTGGCCTCTCCCAGCCCATGGGACAGCTCTTCCCTAAGAGTGCTTTCTTTCACCCC
This sequence comes from Calonectris borealis, assembly GCF_964195595.1. Classification (NCBI taxonomy): domain Eukaryota; kingdom Metazoa; phylum Chordata; class Aves; order Procellariiformes; family Procellariidae; genus Calonectris; species Calonectris borealis. The sequence goes on from NC_134317.1 coordinate 42,641,998, forward strand.
AACGTGGGAATATGAAATCCATGTTATTATAGACAGAGGCCCAGGAGCATGAAAGGGAGAGAACAAGTAATGGCTCTTAGCCCTGCGTAACCTCAGCTGTAGCTGCCAACGCTGTGTACAGATGTGGAAACGAACCTCTGGAGGAAAAAATAAAAAGAAAAGAAAAAAACCCAGCAAGGAAGTGATCAGATTTCTCGGCTGTTCTGTAGGCTTTATTTCGGTAGCTTGTCCCACAAATTACATGCTTTCCCAGTGCAGGACTTGACCATCCTCTGGGGGTGGCGAGCAGCACATGAATGGCTGTACCTGCAAATCTTGAGCTACTTCTCTTCTGCCCAGCTTTCTCCAACCAGTGCCTCTTGCTTTGGTCCCTAGTGTCCCCAGGGCATTGGGAAGAGGAGAAAAAGGGTATGTGTGCTCAGCAACAGTTGCCCAGGCGTGCAGCATGCTAGGAAAAGTGGCCAGAAACCCCTTCGCCCTTTGGTTCTTCTGCTGAAGCATTAACGCTTCCAACAAAGCTCATGGGCAGAGCCCCGAGCTGTGGGGATCCCTGAAAAACTTGTCCTTGGAGATGTCCCCAAGTCCTCTCCCAGCCAGGAACCGCCATTTGTTTCCCGCCCGTGTGTTGCTGGCTGGATTGTTGAGGGGGCCGAGGTGCCTCTTTAGCCGGCACCTACGGAGCTCCTTCCGTGCTGTGCCGCTGGGGCAGGTTTGCCAGGCCGGGGGAGGCCCCAGGGCACGGGCCTGTGGCAGTGTGTCACAGGGCCCTTTGTGACCCGCTGTGAAATGGGCACTGCCACTTGGATGGCATGTGGCAGTGTGTCACAGGGCCCTTTGTGACCTGCCGTGATATGGGCGCTGGTGGCGACGCGGCCACCTCACTGTGCCCAGTGGACACGGCGGGACAGGACGGGACCGAGTGGGGCTGTGAGGAGCCCCCGCGCAGCCACCTTGTTCCCTTCTGACCCACGTCCGCGGCGCTTTTCCGAGGCGTCTCCCATCCCTGCGGCAGGAGCCCTCGAGGCCAGGCCTCAGCAGGATGGCGGAGAGACCCCCCAGCGTGCCCAGGCTGGCCTGGATGAGGAAGGAGAAGGAGGAGAAGGAAGGCGCTGGGGCTGCCCCAGCATGGCAGCCCGATGAGGAGGAGGAGGTCCAGCCGCTGCAGGCGGGTGAGTGGCTGAGCTGCGCCACAGGGCTAGTGGCTGCAGCCAGCTTGGCCCCATCCCATCCCCTGTGGACGTCCCCAGGGAAAGAGGGGAAGAGGGGAGGGGGCTGTTCCCCACAGCCGGGCTCCGGCCGGGCTCCATCCTCTGGGCACCCCCAGCCCCAGCCTGTGGCCAGGGAGGCGGGGGTCAGTGTCCCCACCGGCCCCTGTCCTGGGGCTGGCCCAGCCTGGGGAGCGCGGGGCTCGGCTCTGTTCTCCAGCCTCTCCCGCAGCCTCTCAGCTCTGCCTGTGCTTGGTCTTTGCCAGATCCAGTCTGCGACCTGCCAGAAGTGGAGGAAGAGACCTGCGCCCTCTTCCGCAGCAGAGCACAGGTACCCGCAGCCATCCCTGCCCGCGCTGGGCCTGCTCTCGCTGCTCAGCCGAGCACCGACGTTGGGGCACTCGGTGTGACATCCCTCTCTTCCCTGCCCTTCCTTCTCCTGCAGATGTTTTGGGAATCCCTAGAGCCCACTGAGCGTGAAGGCACCACCATCGTGGCCATCGAGGACATGGCAGACTCTGACTCCTATAACGCGGAGGCTTGTGCTGCCATGCTGGATGTGCTTGTTGAAAGTGACACCTCCAATTTGGAGCACGTAAGTTGCCTGTGGCCGGGGCTCGAGCCCCTTGGGGATCGTGTGCCCCCGAACCGGGTCCGCTGGGCACCCAGCAGCCTTTTAGGCACGGTGTGGTGGGAAGGGAGGCCCTTCGTGGGGGAAGCCGGGGAAATGGCTCGCTCTGGCAGCACTCCAACTCTCAGCCACGTCTCCTCCAGGTGCCGAGCATCGTGAGGTGCATCTACCGGTGGCTCACGACCAACACGGATGTGTCAGCTGAGCACAGGCTGGATAAAGCCCTTCTGAAGCTGACCCACGAGCACCCCCATGATGTGGTGGTGACCCTCCTGCACTGTGCCCCATCGTGCGACAGGTACGGGGCCCACCTGCCTTGAGGGCTCAGGGCTCACCAGCCTTTAGAGCCCATCAACCTGTAGAGCCCGTCCCATGTGGGGACAGACGGAGATTTTCAGGACCCTCCGGCCCCTCCATTTCCCAGCCCCAGAGCGGCTGCCATGCTCCCTCCCTGCCCCTCAAGGCACCGTTGCTCGGCCGCCTGCTGCCCGCAGGGGCAGGCCCGCTGGGTGCTGCCGGAGAGGGGCAGTGGGCAGAGGCAGGGCTGGCGGCCAGCCTGGGTCCCCGGGGTTGCCCAGGCCACGGCGCTGTGGCCCAGACCCTGCTGACACAGAGCTCTGGGCCTGCAGAGCTGCCGGGACCATGTGGAGGGCGATGGTCTCCAGGAGCATGACTGCAGACAAGGTGCTGCTGGAGCTGCTCTGCGTGCTGAAGGACTGGCCGCTGCACAGCACCTCCACCTGCGACGGGGACAAAAAGGACGTCTTTGCCCTGGCCGTGAGTTTCTGGACCAGGCCTTTGCTCACCCCCGGGGTCGCCTCTCCGGGCGGCTCTCCATCCTCCCCCGCCACTGCATCTCCCTGCCTCACACGGTGGGCTGGAAACCTGGGTTAGGGGCAGGTTCAGGGGCAGCCAGGCCGGGTGCTCCCCCTGCGTCTCCCGTGGCCCAGGGCAGCACCTGAGCCTCACCCTCCCACGCTCGGGCCCTGCCACGGGGACGACTCGGCACTGAGCGCGGTCTCTGCGTGTTTTGTTTTCTGCAGGCAACCAGGGCACTGTGGGAGATCCTCCAGCTGCGCAGGTGCCTACGGAGGTTGAAGGAGCATTTCCCCCACTTCTTCCTGGCTCTGCTCTTCCAAATCTTCTTCAGCACAGAGCAGGTGCCAGAGGAGGTCGATACCTTCTGGAGGAGATGCCAGCAGGAAGGCTGCCTTCCCACCAACCCCAACAGGTGCCCCATCCCAGTCCTCCCATCCCTCGCATGGCCCCAGAGCTGGGGCCAGGGTTCCCGGCGTGACCTGGGCTTTGCTCCGCACACAGATTTGCAGCGCTGACTGTGAAAGCACTGCTCTGCCGTCTTGGGTATGACTTTGTGGTGTTTGATGTCGAACGTAAGCGTGGCTGGGACACACTCCTCAACGCTGAGACCCACCACTACGCAATGGGTCTGCTGGGCAGGTGAGAGCCCCCTTCTCCCCACTCCCCCCGCCATTTCTCCCCTGCAGACGGGGCGCCCCACACAATCCCCTTGGGCGTGGGTGAGAGGGACTTGTCACCGAGGCACGGCCCAGCAGACTGGAAAAGCCTGGGAGAGGTGGGTGCACAGGAGCAGCCACCTCCCAAAGCGCCAGCGTCCCCTCCCGTGGGGCCTGGGCGGATGGCACAGAGCAGGGGGTCTGTCTGCAGGCAGCCCCACCCAGGGCAGCCCACCGGGGCAGGGCAGGATGCACTGAGGGCCAGCGGCAGAGCCTGGGGGACGAGTCCCCTGCGGGCAGGAAAGGGGCCTCCTCAGAAGGGAAGGCTTTGGGGCAGGAAGGGTGTTTTTCCAGTCTCCTCCCCAAAAGGAGCCTGCTCGTGTTGGGCATGGCCTTTCTCCTGGCGAGGGGTGGGTGGTGGGGAAAGACCAGGCCTGTGTGAGTCAGTCCTGGGAGAGGTTTGCTCGCCCTGCTCAGGGTCGACGGTGCCTTCTTCCCCCTGCCAGAGCGATGTGCGGTTCCTCGCAAAAATTGCGTTACGCGATGTCACGCTGCCTGGTCGAGCTGCTCAGCAGGAAGGAGCCACGCTGGGAGCTCTCTGCCATGGCGTTCCTTGTCGAGGTGAGCATGATGGCGAGCTCTGCCTCGCTTAGCTACCTCCCACCGCTCTGCCCTCTCGTAGCTGCAGCTGCGGGGGGAGCCCAGTCAGTGGAGCTGGGGCAGAGGGTGGGCTCTGCTGCGTGCCCGTGGCCCCTTGCTGCTGGGGTGACACTTGTCCCCACCTGTGTTTCGTGCCCCCCCTTGTGCCAGCTCTCGCTCTTCCATCGTGGCTCCTCAAAGGCCGAGGAATCAGAGGCTGCCGAGGGCTGGGAGGCACAGCGGAGCGGGCGATTGACATGTGCCACGTGCCCCACGGCGCAGGGCAGGGAGCCCAGGGGCTCTCTGCAGCCGCTGCTGCCTTTGGGCTCAGCTGCCTGGGACGGTGCCCGCGCCCTGTGCCGCTGGCTGGACCCAGCCCTGCGCGATGCTGGGGTCCTGCCGGCCGGGCACCCCTGTCACTGCTCTGTGTGTTTCAGCTCCTCGCCTGCCATGACACGAGGGATTGGGATGAATACATGCTGCTGCTCAGCCTAAGGTACCTGCAGAGTGAGCGCAGAGTGATGCATCGCCTGGTGCTCAGAGTCCTCATCATGCTCTGCAGGAGACCCGTGACGGTGAGAAGGGGGCAGCCGGCTGAAGCCGCGCTGGCGGCTGGGTCTGGGTAAGGGGTGCTGGGTAACACAGTAGCTTGGACTTGGCTGGCTTTCGGGAGCTGTGGCAGCTGCTCCCAGTTCTCCTGCCTCCCGTTCCCCTGGCCGAGTCCTTTGCGGCAGGCCTTTGGCTTCTGGGTCCCGAGGGCAGCAGCGTGGGCTCAAACAGCCGGAGCGGTTTTGGCCGTGCAGCCTTTTATGGCTTCACAACAACACAGCATTGTCTTCCACACAGGTCAACAGGATGCAATTCCTGCTGCCAAGTCTCATGGAGGTACTGCAGGATGCAGACGGGGAGGTGGTCGAGATGACCCTCTACGTGATCAGCAAGGTGGTCCGGGCCACACCCACCCCAATTGCCAGCTCCGTCGCTCTGCAGCTGGCTGAGAGGCTCCGGCCACTCTTTGACAGTGTAAGGCTTTGTGGCCGCCCCCCCCCCCGACGGGCACTGGGTGCTGCCAGGAAGCTTTGTGCCCTGTGGATTTCCAGACCCGTGCCCAGGTGGGCCTGGAGCAGCCGGTGCTGAGGTCTTGCCCTCTTCCTTGCCCCCAGGACATCAACTTTGTGCAACTGCTCTCCATGTACCTCTTCCGAGATGTGATGGAGTTTGTAGCAGAGGCAGGAAAAAAGCTGCTGAAGACGCATGTGCACCAGAGCCTGCTCCCACTGCTCTGCCACTCGCATGATGAGAACCAGCGCGTGGCAGAGGTGAGGATTTCTGACCTGCTGGTGTCCCTGTGGGAGGTGGCTCGGCTGCCTCCTGCCCTGGCACCTCGCGGACTGCAGCGCGCCAGCCTCCTCCTGGCCTTGGTACAGAGCGGCAGCTCTGGGGGACCTCTGTCCTGCTGCGCTGGCAGCACCAGGTGCCCCGGATGGGGGTGGCCCCACCCGTCTGCCCGGGCACCGAACCCGCTGACGGACACGTTCCCCAGCTGCTGCGTCTTCCCACCAGGGGCCAGGAAAGGCCCTGAGCCTTGCCCAGCTGCAGGGGACGCAGGTCCTGTGCCCTGGGCAGCGGTGCCATCTCCCAGTCTCTGCTGCTCTGCAGGCCTCTCGGAAAACCCTGCTTGAAGCTACCAAGTTCCTGAAGAAGAGGAAGCTCGAGCAGCTGCTGGAGAGGGAAGAGACATGGGCAGTGGGCGAGTGCCTGGTAAGGATGGCCCCAAAGCCCCAGACCCAGCCTGGACAAGCCCCCTGCCCCCAATGCTCAGTGTGTGGGGCTGGCAGCTGTGCCCCTGCCCACTGCTGCAGCCCATCGCTGCCAGCCTGCACCCCACGTGCTCCCTTCCCTTCAGCGTGCGGCCCCGCGGGCTCTTCTCCAGGCTCCCCTCCCTCCCCGAGCCCGGGGGTGCCGCTGCAGCCCCGGCCCAGCTGGGCTTTGGCAGCAGGCTGGCACCGCAGCTCCCCGGGGAGCACCCAGCCCTCTGCTCCCTCCAAACCCCGGCACCAGCCAGCTGCTGGCTGGGCGTCGTGGGTGTCCCTGGCAGGGGAGGCCAGTCCTGGGGGCAGGGGGAGAGTCGGCACCAACCCTTCCCTCCGTCCCCTTGCGCTCTCTCCAGCTGGCAGAGCACAGCAGCAGAGCAGACGAGTACCTGCACCAGTGCCTGCGGTACCTGCAGAGCCCACAGGAGTCCATGCGAGTGGCGTCCATCAGGATCCTTGGTGAGCCACAACCCCCCAGGGTCCCTCCCTGCCCCACTGCAGCTTGGCCCCAGCCCCGGCTGCTGCACCGGCAGCAGGAATCGGCCCCGTGGCTATGGAGCCCCGACTACCCACGGGGCTCCCTGCTGCCCTCTCCCACCCCGGCCCTTGGGCGTCACGCTCAGGGGAGGCCCCGGGCTCAGCCCTGCCAAGGGGAGGAGGGCGTGTGGCTGGGCTGGTGTGGGGGAGCTGTGCTGCTGAGGCTAGCGGGATCTGTGATGGGCTCTGTGTTCCTAGGGCGCGCTGGGCAGCACATGTGGGGTCAGCAGGAGAAGCTCCAGGTCATCTACGAGGGTGCGTGAGGGCAGCGGGGTGTCAGCGGGGACTGGCGGGGAGGAGGAAAGACCCTGGGCAGGGAGCTGCAGTCCCCGCCCCGGCTGGGGAGGGCTCTGCCCCCTGCGTGGACGAGGGGTGGCATGGGCAGAGCCGAGAGAGATTTCAGGGGCCGATTCGTCGCCGATCCTGTTGGGCCCTGCTCCCTCCTCGCCATAGGAAGAGCTGGGTGGGGTGGCCCTGGCAGGAGGGATTCCTGGGGTCCCTGCAGATCCAGGTTCTGACCTTGGCTCTGTTCCTCTCTCTTCCAGTCCTTCAAGGCATGCAAAATGACATCAGCCTCCCCGTCAGATGCCTGGCATCTCAAACCCTCCTGCTAGTAAGAACTGCAGAGAGGATCCCTCCCTCCAGGCTGCGGGTGCTGCAAGTCCGACTCCGCAGGGCGTGGAGGAGGCGGCCTTCTCTCCAGGGCAATGGCTGGCTGTGCTGCTGGAGCTCTGTGCAGACGTGATCCCGGGAGCTCCGTGTGCTGGGGCCACCTGAGCCTCCAGGGAAGACTGGGTGGCTCCTGGCCTCTCCCTGCCCACGGGACAGCTCCAGCCCTTGGGCCCTGCCTGTCCCCTTTGCCTGCTCCCAGGTCATCCCTCCGCTTGGCCTTCCGTGAATAAACAGTCTGGCTTCTTCATCTTCTCTGCATGTCTTTTCTTTGTGGAAACGAAATGGGGGAGAACTTGGGCCCTGAAGCACCCAGGCCCGGGTCCTGCCTTTCTTTTGCCCCATGTGCTGCGTGCAGAGATGGAGAGGAACGAAGGCAGTTCACCGTGGAAAGGACCTCCAGTAAGGTCAGTCCCTGTTCTGAAGGTCCCGTCACCTTCACAGACGCAAGAGGATCTCCATCTGGCCTGAGTCTCGATGCTGCAGAGGAGAAAGCTGGCAACGGATTTTAGGAGAATGGCCTTCTCCACACGGGCAGATGGGTTGGGGTGCTGAGCGAGGGGATGCTGGCCTTGGAGAAGGAAGTCCTGGAGCTTTATTGCTGCTGTTCCCTGCATATTTCCTGATGTTCACTGCCGAGACTAACTGCTATTTCATCTCCTGCCCACCCCTCCACCAGCCGGCTGGGGCCACCATCTCAGATGGCAGCTGGAGCTGCAGAGAGCTGCTGGCTCCTGGCCCGTTCTCAGCCCCTGCCTTGCTGCTGCAGGGCTTGGCAGAGGGCAGGGCAGTCTCACCAAAGGGTGACCAAGGACAATTCTCGGGAGACAGGGCCTCCCCCCGAGCAGCGGCCACCCCAGCTCCCCAGAGCAGCACCACGGAGATGAAACCTCTCCCAATGCAACTTGTACCCGTTGCCCCTTGTCTTCTCCATGTGGCTCCTTGTGAAGAGAGGGCCTGCATCTTCTTTGCAGCTACCCCTTAAGTAGGGGGTGATGAGGTGTCCCCCCCGAGCCTTCTTGTCTGCAGGGAGAAGAGACCTAACTCCTTCAGTCTTTCCTCATGGGGCAGGTCCTCCTGCAAGTGCCAGCGGACAGCCCAGCTAGCTGGTGGCTTTACAAGCCTACCCGGAAGCTTCAGGTCTCCAGGGAATTAGAAGGGCTTATTAGGCAGTGCTTTAAGTTTGTCGGAAGCATGGTGGTAGAGAGCAGGTGAGGGCTGCGCTCTGCAGCAGACAGGAATCGGCTACCTGGCCAGGGTAGCCTGGGGTTGAGTGGAGGTGGCCACCCAGACAGAGCTTTCTGTCAGGGAAGCTGCTGTCCAGGTGGAGGGCTGCAGAGACTGCACCCTTCCTCCTGGGTGGAGGAGGGTGAAAGCTCCACCTCTGCAAGGTGTGCTCTGGTGGAGTCAGTCAGGCAGTGGGTAGAGGAGCTGCAGGAGGAAATGAGCAGACTCGGCTCTATTAGAGGGGGGTGAACAAGAATCAGAGTATTATTCAAGGCTTTAAAGGGAGAAACACAGGGCCCTCTGGCACTGACCTCCAAGGACCACCAGGCAAAAAACTTCAACAGTGAACAGGCAGCACCTTGGAGAAGGAGGTGCTATGGTCTCTGGTGACCTGTGGGACCAGGCTATCACTTCACTCCTCTTCCTTTGACAGTGTCAAGGCTTTACTGCAGTCTAGTTAGACCACATCCAGAGCCTTTCCCTCATCCACGAGGCGGGTCACCTGAAGGAGATCAGGTTGGTCAAGCACGACCTGCCTTCCATGAACCTGTCCTGGCTGGGCCTGATCCCCTGGTTCGTGGCTCGTGAGCACCCTCAAAACGAACTGCTCCATAATCTTCCCTGGCACCGAGGTCAGGCTGACTGGCCTGTAGTTCCCCGAATCCTCCTTCCAGCCCTTCTTGTAGATGGGCGTCACATTGGCAAGCCTCCAGTCGCCCGGGACGTCCCCAGTTAACCAGGACTGCTGGTAAATGATGGAGAGCAGCTTGGCAAGCTCCTCTGCCAGCTCCCTCAGTACCCTCGGGTGGATCCCATCTGGCCTCATAGACTTGTGAGTGTCCAGGTGGCGTAGCAGGTCGTTAACTGCTTCCTCTTGGATTATGGGGGGTTTATCCTGCTCGCGGTCCCTGTCTTCCAGCTCAGGGGGCTGAGTACCCTGAGGATAACTGCTCTGACTATTAAAGACTGAGGCAAAGAAGGCGTTAGTACCTCAGCTTTATCCTTGTCCTTGGTGGCAACGTTCCCCCCCGCATCCAATAGAGGATGGAGATTCTCCTTGGCTCTCCTTTAGTCATTAATATACTTGTAAAAGCATTTTTTGTTGCCTCTCACAGCAGTGGCCACATTGCATTCTAGCTGGGCTTTTGCCTGTCTAATTTCCTCTCTGCACGACCTAACGAGATCCCTGTACTCTTCTTGAGTTGCCTGCCCCTTCTTCCAAAAGTGGTAAACTCTCCTTTTTTTCCTGAGTCCCAGCCAGAGCTCCCCGTTCAGCCAGGCCGGTCGTCTTCCCCGCCCGCTCTTCTTATGGCACACGGGGACAGCCCGCTCCTGTGCCTTTAAGACTTCCTTCTTGAAGAACGTCCAGCCTTCCTGGACCCCTTTGCCCTTCAGGACTGTCTCCCAAGGGACCCTCTCGACCAGTGTCCTGAGCAGGCCAAAGTCCGCCCTCCGAAAGTCCATGATAGGGATTTTGCTGACCCCCCTCCTTACTTCACCAAGTATTGAGAATTCCATCATTTCATGGTCGCTAAGCCCAAGCCGGCCTCCGACCACCACATCTCCTACCAGTCCTTCTCTGTTTGTGAACAGCAGGTCAAGCGAGGCACCTCCCCTGGTGGTTGAAGCTCCCCCATGAGAACAAGGGCTAGCGACTGTGAGACTTCTGCGAGCCTCTGGTAGAATATTTCGTCTGCCTCCTCGTCCTGGCTAGGTGGTCTATAACAGACTCCCAGCAGGATATCTGCCTTGTTGGCCTTCCCCCTCATCCTTACCCACAAGCACTCGACCTCGTCATCACTACCTTTGAGCTCTAGACAGCCGAAGCACTCCCTAACATACAGGGCTACCCCACCGCCTCTCCTTCCTCGCCTGTCCCTTCTGAAGAGCTTATAGCCATCCATTGCAGCACTCCAATCGTGAGAGTCATCCCACCATGTTTCCGTGCTAACTAAGACGTAGCTATCCCGCTGCACAGTGGCTTCCAGCTCCTCCTGTTTGCCGCCCATGCTGCGTGCATTGGTGTAGATGCACTTGAGCTGGGCTGCCGATTTCTCCCCCGACATTGGCGTGCCGCCCCTAGGCTCTTCTCTAGTGAGCCTGGTTTTATCCCCTTTCCCCTTCGGACCTAGTTTAAAGCCCTCTCAATGAGCCCCGCCAACTCACACGCGAGAATCCTTTTCCCCCTGTGAGACAGCTGAACTCCGTCCGTCGCCAGCAGGCCCGGTGCCGTGTGAACCTCCCCATGATCAAAGAAGCCAAAATTTCACCACTGGCACCAGCCCCTGAGCCACGTGCTGATCCGATGAGTTTTCCTGTTCCCTTCAGTATTCCCCCCTGCCACTGAAGGGATACAGGAAGACACCACCTGTGCTCCCGATCCTCCCACCAGTCACCCCAGCGCCCTGAACTCCCTTTTGATCCCTTCAGGACTTCTCTCTGCAACCTCCTCACTGCCAGCCTGTATAACCAGTAGCAGGTAGTGATCGGAGGCCTGTACTAGACCGGGGAGCTTCTTAGTAATGTCCTTCACCTGGGCCCCAGGGAGGCAGCAGACTTCCCTGTGGGATGGGTCTGGCCGGCAAATTGGGCCCTCCGTCCCCCTCAGAAGGGAACCACCTACGACAATTACCCTCCTTTTTTCCTTAGCGGAGGCAGTCGTAATGCGTGGGGCTGACTGACTCGCCTCGGGCAACCCCCTGGATGGGCCTTCATCTACATCCTCATTTGTCTGGCCCTCAAGTTCCAGAGCCCCGTATCTGCTGTGTAAGGGCAACTGGGAGGTGAGGGAGGCCGGGTGGGGATTTGCCTGGCGCCCCGAGCAGGGACCTGTGTCCATTCCCCCCCGTCTCCTGGGTCCCCTCCTTCTGCCTGGTGGCAAGAGGGCAGGGGATCCTCCGCTTCCTGTGGAGCCTCCATCTGCTGCCCTTGCCTCAGGGACGGCAGGGTGCGGCTCCACCAATCTATCTCCCTCTCACACTCCCTGACACTCCTTAGCCTCTCCATCTCCTCCTTCAGCTCTGCCACCAGGCTGAGCAGATCATCCACCTGGTCACAGCGCACACAGGCGTCGTCTCTGCTGCCCTCAGGTACAGTGACAGGCTCAGGCACTCCCTGCAGCCGGAGGCCTGGACAGATGTGTGTTTGCGTGGTGGCTCCGTCTGGGTGGCCACATTCCTTCTGGCGATAGCTTCCAGCCGAGTGGAAACCATGGCTAGGTCACCTTCTGGGAGGGCGATGAGGACTAGTGAGCTAGCCTCTGGAGCCTGGAGGGGCGATGCGCCCTGCCCGCCCGCCTTCCCCGCTCGCCCTGCCGGCGCCAACTGCCGTGCTGCGCCACGCCCTGTTCGCCCGCGCTCCAGGTCGCTCGCGCTCCCTGGGGGCTGCTCTTGTAGCTGAGGGGGTTCGGCCGCCGCCCGTCCTGTCCCCGCCCGCGCTGAGTCAGAGCTGCCGCTCGGCAGGAGCTCGCTCCTCCGGCTCGGGGGAGGGCGGGGGGCTGGGGCACCCTCTCGCTCCCTGCGCTGTTGCCTTCGCGGTTTTTGCCGCGGTTTTGCCGCTTCAGGAAGGGTCCCCCGGCGGGATCCTCCACTGACCTCCAAGGACCACCAGACAAAAAACTTCAAGAGTGAACAGACAGCTCCTTGGAGAAGGAGGTGCCATGGTCTCTGGTGACCTGTGGGACCGGGCTATCACTTCACTCCTCTTCCTCATACCTACCAACCTGCTGCAGGTACAAAGCCTTGGCAGCGGACAAAACCGATGAGCAAGGTTCACAGGGAGAACCGGCACCAGCAGCACATACTGAAAGCTGCAAAAGGAAGCATGGAGTGCTAGTAGTGGGTGACTCTCTGCTGAGAGGCACTGAGGAGCCCGTCTGCTGGCCTGATACACAGTCAAGGGAAGTTTGCTGCTTGCCAGGAGCCAAGATCTGGGATGTCACAGAGAGACTGCCACAACTGGTAAAAAAGCACAGACTACTGTCCCCTACTTCTTTTTCCACGTGGGCCAACAGAACCTGGTCTTCACAGGTGACCTCAGTTACTTGGACATTGGTTGGGAAACAATACAGCTGTGTACAAGCCATCCATCAGGTTCCTGGAATGCATTGAGGACTGTGTCCTGCTACAGATGCTGGACACGCTGACCAGGAACGGCGCATTGCTAGACTGACTGCTCACAAACCAAGACGACTTGCTTGACAACAGAACTACCAATGTTATCCTTGGATACAGCAACCACAACGTTGTGGAGTTTAAGATCTTGCTGAGCACGCCGAAGACCAGTAGTAGGACAAAGACCCTGGATTTTAGAAGAGCCAACTTCAATATGCTCCGAGCCCAGCTCCAGGGGACTCCATGGGAAGCATCCGTGGGAAGCACGGAGGGCAAAGGAGCTTGTGAATGCTGGGAGTTGTTCAAGAATAGCCTCCTGAAAGCACAGGAACAGTCCATCCCCTACAAAGGGCAAGGAAGGAGGCAGAACAAGAGACCACCGTGGCTTAACAATGAGTTTTGGGTGTGCTTAAAAGCAAAAAAAAAGAAGCCTACTGGCTGTGCAAAGGCAGCCAGATAGCCATCAGGGACTACAAGAACCTTGCTAGGGCATGCAGAGATGCAGTCAGGAAGGCTAAGGCTGAGCTAGCAAACTGGCCAAAGATGTCAAGTGCAAGAGAGGGTTCTTCAGATACGTGAGCAGCAAGCAGAAACACAGGAAAGACACAGACCCATCACTAAACATGGCAGAGAAGCGTAACGCTGACAAGGCAGACGTTCCCAATACCTTCTTTGCCTCTGTCTTTACCGGCATAGTTGGAGCCCAGATCACAAGGTCAAGTAGCTATGAGAACGCGTGTGTCGACCCAACAGTAGTGGGGGAAGGGCTGGTCTGCGGGCTCTTGCAAGGGCTCAACCCACATAAATCTACGGGCCTGGACGGAATCCACTGCAGGGTGTTAAGAGAAGTGGCTGACATTGTTAAGGTCACTATCTATAATATTTGAGAAGTTGTGGAGATCAGGGAAGGTCCCTGATGTCTGGAAGAGGGCAAATGTCATACCCGTCAACAAGAAGGGCCCATTAGTCTTACTCCAGTCCCTGGGAAAGCAATGATCCCAGGAGCTCTGTGTGCTGGGGCCACCTGAGCCTGTGGCTCCTGGCCTCTCCCAGTCCATGGGACAGCTCTTCCCTAAGAGTGCTTTCTTTCACCCCAACGTGGGAATATGAAATCCATGTTATTATAGACAGAGGCCCAGGAGCATGAAAGGGAGAGAACAAGTAATGGCTCTTAGCCCTGCGTAACCTCAGCTGTAGCTGCCAACGCTGTGTACAGATGTGGAAACGAACCTCTGGAGGAAAAAATAAAAAGAAAAGAAAAAAACCCAGCAAGGAAGTGATCAGATTTCTAGGCTTTTCTGTAGGCTTTATTTCGGTAGCTTGTCCCACAAATTACATGCTTTCCCAGTGCAGGACTTGACCATTCTCTGGGGGTGGCGAGCAGCACATGAATGGCTGTACCTGCAAATCTTGAGCTACTTCTCTTCTGCCCATCTCCAACCAGTGCCTCTTGCTTTGGTCCCTAGTGTCCCCAGGGCATTGGGAAGAGGAGAAAAAGAGTATTTGTGCTCAGCAACAGTTGCCCAGGCGTGCAGCATGCTAGGAAAAGTGGCCAGAAACCCCTTCGCCCTTTGGTTCTTCTGCTGAAGCCTTAACGCTTCCAACAAAGCTCGTGGGCAGAGCCCCGAGCTGTGGGGATCCCTGAGAAACTTGTCCTTGGAGATGTCCCCAAGTCCTCTCCCAGCCAGGAACCGCCATTTGTTTCCCGCCCGTGTGTTGCTGGCTGGATTGTTGAGGGGGCCGAGGTGCCTCTTTAGCCAGCACCTACGGAGCTCCTTCCGTGCTGTGCCGCTGGGGCAGGTTTGCCAGGCTGGGGGAGGCCCCAGGGCACGGGCCTGTGGCAGTGTGTCACAGGGCCCTTTGTGACCCGCTGTGAAATGGGCACTGCCACTTGGATGGCATGTGGCAGTGTGTCACAGGGCCCTTTGTGACCTGCCGTGATATGGGCGCTGGTGGCGACGCGGCCACCTCACTGTGCCCAGTGGACACGACGGGACAGGACGGGACCGAGTGGGGCTGTGAGGAGCCCCCGCGCAGCCACCTCGTTCCCTTCTGACCCACGTCCGCGGCGCTTTTCCGAGGCGTCTCCCATCCCTGCGGCAGGAGCCCTCGAGGCCAGGCCTCAGCAGGATGGCGGAGAGACCCCCCAGCGTGCCCAGGCTGGCCTGGATGGGGGAGGAGGAGGAGGAGAAGGAAGGCGCTGGGGCTGCCCCAGCATGGCAGCCCGATGAGGAGGAGGAGGTCCAGCCGCTGCAGGCGGGTGAGTGGCTGAGCTGCGCCACAGGGCTAGTGGCTGCAGCCAGCTTGGCCCCATCCCATCCCCTGTGGACGTCCCCAGGGAAAGAGGGGAAGAGGGGAGGGGGCTGTTCCCCACAGCCGGGCTCCGGCCGGGCTCCATCCTCTGGGCACCCCCTGCCCCAGCCTGTGGCCAGGGAGGCGGGGGTCAGTGTCCCCACCGGCCCCTGTCCTGGGGCTGGCCCAGCCTGGGGAGCGCGGGGCTCGGCTCTGTTCTCCAGCCTCTCCCGCAGCCTCTCAGCTCTGCCTGTGCTTGGTCTTTGCCAGATCCAGTCTGCGACCTGCCAGAAGTGGAGGAAGAGACCTGCGCCCTCTTCCGCAGCAGAGCACAGGTACCCGCAGCCATCCCCGCCTGCGCTGGGCCTGCTCTCGCTGCTCAGCCGAGCACCGACGTTGGGGCACTCGGTGTGACATCCCTCTCTTCCCTGCCCTTCCTTCTCCTGCAGATGTTTTGGGAATCCCTAGAGCCCACTGAGCGTGAAGGCACCACCATTGTGGCCATCGAGGACATGGCAGACTCTGACTCCTATAACGCGGAGGCTTGTGCTGCCATGCTGGATGTGCTTGTTGAAAGTGACACCTCCAATTTGGAGCACGTAAGTTGCCTGTGGCTGGGGATCGAGCCCCCCGGAGATCGTGTGCCCCCGAACCGGGTCCGCTGGGCACCCAGCAGCCTTTTAGGCCAGCACGGTGTGGTGGGAAGGCAAGCCCTTCTCGGGGGAAGCCGGGGAAATGGCTCGCTCTGGCAGCACTCCAACTCTCAGGCACGTCTCCTCCAGGTGCCGAGCATCGTGAGGTGCATCTACCGGTGGCTCACGACCAACACGGATGTGTCAGCTGAGCACAGGCTGGATAAAGCCCTTCTGAAGCTGACCCACGAGCACCCCCATGATGTGGTGGTGACCCTCCTGCACTGTGCCCCATCGTGCGACAGGTACGGGGCCCACCTGCCTTGAGGGCTCAGGGCTCACCAGCCTTTAGAGCCCATCAACCTGTAGAGCCCGTCCCATGTGGGGACAGACGGAGATTTTCAGGACCCTCCGGCCCCTCCATTTCCCAGCCCCAGAGCGGCTGCCATGCTCCCTCCCTGCCCCTCAAGGCACCGTTGCTCGGCCGCCTGCTGCCTGCAGGGGCAGGCCCGCTGGGTGCTGCCGGAGAGGGGCAGTGGGCAGAGGCAGGGCTGGCGGCCAGCCTGGGTCCCCGGGGTTGCCCAGGCCACGGCGCTGTGGCCCAGACCCTGCTGACACAGAGCTCTGGGCCTGCAGAGCTGCCGGGACCATGTGGAGGGCGATGGTCTCCAGGAGCATGACTGCAGACAAGGTGCTGCTGGAGCTGCTCTGCGTGCTGAAGGACTGGCCGCTGCACAGCACCTCCACCTGCGACGGGGACAAAAAGGACGTCTTTGCCCTGGCCGTGAGTTTCTGGACCAGGCCTTTGCTCACCCCCGGGGTCGCCTCTCCGGGCGGCTCTCCATCCTCCCCCGCCACTGCATCTCCCTGCCTCACACGGTGGGCTGGAAACCTGGGTTAGGGGCAGGTTCAGGGGCAGCCAGGCCGGGTGCTCCCCCTGCGTCTCCCGTGGCCCAGGGCAGCACCTGAGCCTCACCCTCCCACGCTCGGGCCCTGCCACGGGGACGTCTCAGCACTGAGCGCGGTCTCTGCGTGTTTTGTTTTCTGCAGGCAACCAGGGCACTGTGGGAGATCCTCCAGCTGCGCAGGTGCCTACGGAAGTTGAAGGAGCATTTCCCCCGCTTCTTCCTGGCTCTGCTCTTCCAAATCTTCTTCAGCACAGAGCAGGTGCCAGAGGAGGTCGATACCTTCTGGAGGAGATGCCAGCAGGAAGGCTGCCTTCCCACCAACCCCAACAGGTGCCCCATCCCAGTCCTCCCATCCCTCGCATGGCCCCAGAGCTGGGGCCAGGGTTCCCGGCGTGACCTGAGCTTTGCTCTGCACACAGTTTTGCAGCGCTGACTGTGAAAGCACTGCTCTGCCGTCTTGGGTATGACTTTGTGGTGTTTGTTGTCGAACGTAAGCATGGCTGGGACACACTCCTCAACGCTGAGACCTACCACTACGCAATGGGTCTGCTGGCCAGGTGAGAGCCCCCTTCTACCCACTCCCCGCGCCATTTCCCCCCTGCAGACGGGGCGCCCCACACAATCCCCTTGGGCATGGGTGAGAGGGACTTGTCACCGAGGCACGGCCCAGCAGACTGGAAAAGCCTGGGAGAGGTGGGTGCACAGGAGCAGCCACCTCCCAAAGCGCCAGCATCCCCTCCCGTGGGGCCTGGGCGGATGGCACAGAGCGGGGGGTCTGTCTGCAGGCAGCCCCACCCAGGGCAGCCCACCGGGGCAGGGCAGGATGCACTGAGGGCCAGCGGCAGAGCCTGGGGGACGAGTCCCCTGCGGGCAGGAAAGGGGCCTCCTCAGAAGGGAAGGCTTTGGGGCAGGAAGGGTGTTTTTCCAGTCTCCTCCCCAAAAGGAGCCTGCTCGTGTTGGGCATGGCCTTTCTCCTGGCGAGGGGTGGGTGGTGGGGAAAGACCAGGCCTGTGTGAGTCAGTCCTGGGAGAGGTTTGCTCGCCCTGCTCAGGGTCGACGGTGCCCTCTTCCCCCTGCCAGAGTGATGTGCGGTATCTCAAAAAAATTGCGTTACGCGATGTCACGCTGCCTGGTTGAGTTGCTCAGTGGGAAGGAGCCATGCTGGGAGATCTCTGCCCTGGCGATCCTTGTCGAGGTGAGCGTGATGGCGAGCACTGCCTTGCTGAGTTACCTCCCACCGCTCTGCCCTCTCGTAGCCGCAGCTGCGGGGGGAGCCCAGTCGGTGGAGCTGGGGCAGAGGGTGGGCTCTGCTGCGTGCCCGTGGCCCCTTGCTGCTGGGGTGACACTTGTCCCCACCTGTGTTTCGTGCCCCCCCTTGTGCCAGCTCTCGCTCTTCCATCGTGTCTCCTCAAAGGCCGAGGAATCAGAGGCTGCCGAGGGCTGGGAGGCACAGCGGAGCGGGCGATTGACATGTGCCACGTGCCCCACGGCGCAGGGCAGGGAGCCCAGGGGCTCTCTGCAGCCGCTGCTGCCTTTGGGCTCAGCTGCCTGGGATGGTGCCCGCGCCCTGTGCCGCTGGCTGGACCCAGCCCTGCGCGATGCTGGGGTCCTGCCGGCCGGGCACCCCTGTCACTGCTCTGTGTGTTTCAGCTCCTGGCCTACCGTGGCCTGAGGAATTTGGTTGACCGCATGCTGCAGCTCATCCCAAGGTACCTGCAGAGTGAGTGCAGAGTGATGCGTCGCCTGGTGCTCAGAGGCCTCGTCCTGCTCAGCAAGAGACCCGTGACGGTGAGAAGGGGGCAGCCGGCTGAAGCCGCGCTGGCAGCTGGGTCTGGGTAAGGGGTGCTGGGTAACACAGTAGCTTGGACTTGGCTGGCTTTCGGGAGCTGTGGCAGCTGCTCCCAGTTCTCCTGCCTCCCGTTCCCCTGGCCGAGTCCTTTGCGGCAGGCCTTTGGCTTCTGGGCCCCGAGGGCAGCAGCGTGGGCTCAAACAGCCGGAGCGGTTTTGGCCGTGCAGCCTTTTATGGCTTCACAACAACACAGCATTGTCTTCCACACAGGTCAAGAGAATGCAATTCCTGCTGCCAAGTCTCATGGAGCTACTGCAGGATGCAGACGGGGAGGTGGTCAAGATGACCCTCTCTGTGATCAGCAAGGTGGTCCGGGCCATAGGCATCCCAATTGACAGCTCCGTCGCTCTGCAGCTGGCTGAGAGGCTCTGGCCACTCTTTGACAGTGTAAGGTTTTGTGCCCCCCCCGCCCCATGGGCACTGGGTGCTGCCAGGAAGCTTTGTGCCCTGTGGATTTCCAGACCCATGCCCAGGTGGGCCTGGAGCAGCCGGTGCTGAGGTCTTGCCCTCTTCCTTGCCACCAGGACATCAACTTCGTGCAACTGCTCTCCATTTACCTCTTCCGAGATGTGATGGAGTTTGTAGCGGAACCGGGAAAAAAGGCGCTGAAGACGCATGTGCACCAGAGCCTGCTCCCACTGCTCTGCCACTCGCATGATGAGAACCAGCGCGTGGCAGAGGTGAGGATTTCTGACCTGCTGGTGTCCCTGTGGGAGGTGGCTCGGCTGCCTCCTGCCCTGGCACCTCGCGGACTGCAGCGCTCCAGCCTCCTCCTGGCCTTGGTACAGAGCGGCAGCTCTGGGGGACCTCTGTCCTGCTGCGCTGGCAGCACCAGGTGCCCCGGATGGGGGTGGCCCCACCCGTCTGCCCGGGCACCGAACCCGCTGACGGACACGTTCCCCAGCTGCTGCATCTTCCCACCAGGGGCCAGGAAAGGCCCTGAGCCTTGCCCAGCTGCAGGGGACGCAGGTCCTGTGCCCTGGGCAGCGGTGCCATCTCCCAGTCTCTGCTGCTCTGCAGGCCTCTCGGAAAACCCTGCTTGAAGCTACCAAGTTCCTGAAGAAGAGGAAGCTCGAGCAGCTGCTGGAGAGGGAAGAGACATGGGCAGTGGGCGAGTGCCTGGTAAGGATGGCCCCAAAGCCCCAGACCCAGCCTGGACAAGCCCCCTGCCCCCAATGCTCAGTGTGTGGGGCTGGCAGCTGTGCCCCTGCCCACTGCTGCAGCCCATCGCTGCCAGCCTGCACCCCACGTGCTCCCTTCCCTTCAGCGTGCGGCCCCGCGGGCTCTTCTCCAGGCTCCCCTCCCTCCCCGAGCCCGGGGGTGCCGCTGCAGCCCCGGCCCAGCTGGGCTTTGGCAGCAGGCTGGCACCGCAGCTCCCCGGGGAGCACCCAGCCCTCTGCTCCCTCCAAACCCCGGCACCAGCCAGCTGCTGGCTGGGCGTCGTGGGTGTCCCTGGCAGGGGAGGCCAGTCCTGGGGGCAGGGGGAGAGTCGGCACCAACCCTTCCCTCCGTCCCCTTGCGCTCTCTCCAGCTGGCAGAGCACAGCAGCAGAGCAGACGAGTACCTGCACCAGTGCCTGCGGTACCTGCAGAGCCCACAGGAGTCCATGCGAGTGGCGTCCATCAGGATCCTTGGTGAGCCACAACCCCCCAGGGTCCCTCCCTGCCCCACTGCAGCTTGGCCCCAGCCCCGGCTGCTGCACCGGCAGCAGGAATCGGCCCCGTGGCTATGGAGCCCCGACTACCCACGGGGCTCCCTGCTGCCCTCTCCCACCCCGGCCCTTGGGCGTCACGCTCAGGGGAGGCCCCGGGCTCAGCCCTGCCAAGGGGAGGAGGGCGTGTGGCTGGGCTGGTGTGGGGGAGCTGTGCTGCTGAGGCTAGCGGGATCTGTGATGGGCTCTGTGTTCCTAGGGCGCGCTGGGCAGCACATGTGGGGTCAGCAGGAGAAGCTCCAGGTCATCTACGAGGGTGCGTGAGGGCAGCGGGGTGTCAGCGGGGACTGGCGGGGAGGAGGAAAGACCCTGGGCAGGGAGCTGCAGTCCCTGCCCCGGCTGGGGAGGGCTCTGCCCCCTGCGCGGACGAGGGGTGGCATGGGCAGAGCCGAGAGAGATTTCAGGGGCCGATTCGTGGGCGATCCCGTTGGGCCCTGCTCCCTCCTGGCCATAGGAAGGTGGGGTGGCCCTGGCAGGAGGGATTCCTGGGGTCCCTGCAGATCCAGGTTCTGACCTTGGCTCTGTTCCTCTCTCTTCCAGCCCTTCAAGGCATGCAAAATGACATCAGCCTCCCCGTCAGAAGCCTGGCATCTCAAATCCTCTTCGTAGTAAGAGCTGCAGAGATTAATCCTCCCTCCAGGCTGCGGGTGCTGCAAGTCCTACTCCGCAGGGCGTGGAGGAGGCGGCCTTCTCTCCAGGGCAATGGCTGGCTGTGCTGCTGGAGCTCTGTGCAGACGTGATCCCGGGAGCTCCGTGTGCTGGGGCCACCTGAGCCTCCAGGGAAGACTGGGTGGCTCCTGGCCTCTCCCTGCCCCTTGGGACAGCTCCAGCCCTTGGGCCCTGCCTGTCCCCTTTGCCTGCTCCCAGGTCATCCCTCCGCTTGGCCTTCCGTGAATAAACAGTCTGGCTTCTTCATCTTCTCTGCATGTCTTTTCTTTGTGGAAACGAAATGGGGGAGAACTTGGGCCCTGAAGCACCCAGGCCCGGGTCCTGCCTTTCTTTTGCCCCATGTGCTGCGTGCAGAGATGGAGAGGAACGAAGGCAGTTCACCGTGGAAAGGACCTCCAGTAAGGTCAGTCCCTGTTCCGAAGGTCCCGTCACCTTCACAGACGCAAGAGGATCTCCATCTGGCCTGGGTCTCGATGCTGCAGAGGAGAAAGCTGGCAACGGATTTTAGGAGAATGGCCTTCTCCACACGGGCAGATGGGTTGGGGTGCTGAGCGAGGAGATGCTGGCCTTGGAGAAGGAAGTCCTGGAGCTTTATTGCTGCTGTTCCCTGCATATTTCCTGATGTTCACTGCCGAGACTAACTGCTATTTCATCTCCTGCCCACCCCTCCACCAGCCGGCTGGGGCCACCATCTCAGATGGCAGCTGGAGCTGCAGAGAGCTGCTGGCTCCTGGCCCGTTCTCAGCCCCTGCCTTGCTGCTGCAGGGCTTGGCAGAGGGCAGGGCAGTCTCACCAAAGGGTGACCAAGGACAATTCTCGGGAGACAGGGCCTCCCCCCGAGCAGCGGCCACCTCAGCTCCCCAGAGCAGCACCACGGAGATGAAACCTCTCCCAATGCAACTTGTACCCGTTGCCCCTTGTCTTCTCCATGTGGCTCCTTGTGAAGAGAGGGCCTGCATCTTCTTTGCAGCTACCCCTTAAGTAGGGGGTGATGAGGTGTCCCCCCCGAGCCTTCTTGTCTGCAGGGAGAAGAGACCTAACTCCTTCAGTCTTTCCTCATGGGGCAGGTCCTCCTGCAAGTGCCAACGGACAGCCCAGCCAGCTGGTGGCTTTACAAGCCTACCCGGAAGCTTAAGGTCTCCAGGGAATTAGAAGGGCTTATTAGGCAGTGCTTTAAGTTTGTCGGAAGCATGGTGGTAGAGAGCAGGTGAGGGCTGTGCTCTGCAGCAGACAGGAATCGGCTACCTGGCCAGGGTAGCCTGGGGTTGAGTGGAGGTGGCCACCCAGACAGAGCTTTCTGTCAGGGAAGCTGCTGTCCAGGTGGAGGGCTGCAGAGACTGCACCCTTCCTCCTGGGTGGAGGAGGGTGAAAGCTCCACCTCTGCAAGGTGTGCTCTGGTGGAGTCAGTCAGGCAGTGGGTAGAGGAGCTGCAGGAGGAAATGAGCAGACTCGGCTCTATTAGAGGGGGGTGAACAAGAATCAGAGTATTATTCAAGGCTTTAAAGGGAGAAACACAGGGCCCTCTGGCACTGACCTCCAAGGACCACCAGGCAAAAAACTTCAACAGTGAACAGGCAGCACCTTGGAGAAGGAGGTGCTATGGTCTCTGGTGACCTGTGGGACCAGGCTATCACTTCACTCCTCTTCCTTTGACAGTGTCAAAGGCTTTACTGCAGTCTAGTTAGACCACATCCAGAGCCTTTCCCTCATCCACGAGGCGGGTCACCTGAAGGAGATCAGGTTGGTCAAGCACGACCTGCCTTCCATGAGCCTGTCCTGGCTGGGCCTGATCCCCTGGTTCGTGGCTCGTGAGCACCCTCAAAACGAACTGCTCCATAATCTTCCCCGGCACCGAGGTCAGGCTGACCGGCCTGTAGTTCCCCGGATCCTCCTTCCAGCCCTTCTTGTAGATGGGCGTCACATTGGCAAGCCTCCAGTCGCCCGGGACGTCCCCAGTTAACCAAGACTGCTGGTAAATGATGGAGAGCAGCTTGGCAAGCTCCTCTGCCAGCTCCCTCAGTACCCTCGGGTGGATCCCATCTGGCCTTATAGACTTGTGAGTGTCCAGGTGGCGTAGCAGGTCATTAACTGCTTCCTCTTGGATTATGGGGGGTTTATCCTGCTTGCGGTCCCTGTCTTCCAGCTCAGGGGGCTGAGTACCCTGAGGATAACTGCTCTGACTATTAAAGACTGAGGCAAAGAAGGCGTTAGTACCTCAGCTTTATCCTTGTCCTTGGTGGCAACGTTCCCCCCCACATCCAATAGAGGATGGAGATTGTCCTTGGCTCTCCTTTAGTCATTAATATACTTGTAAAAGCATTTTTTGTTGCCTCTCACAGCAGTGGCCACATTGCATTCTAGCTGGGCTTTTGCCTGTCTAATTTCCTCTCTGCACGACCTAACGAGATCCCTGTACTCTTCTTGAGTTGCTTGCCCCTTCTTCCAAAAGTGATAAACTCTCCTTTTTTTCCTGAGTCCCAGCCAGAGCTCCCCATTCAGCCAGGCCGGTCGTCTTCCCCGCCCGCTCTTCTTATGGCACACGGGGACAGCCCGCTCCTGTGCCTTTAAGACTTCCTTCTTGAAGAACGTCCAGCCTTCCTGGACCCCTTTGCCCTTCAGGACTGTCTCCCAAGGGACCCTCTCGACCAGTGTCCTGAGCAGGCCAAAGTCCGCCCTCCGGAAGTCCATGATAGGGATTTTGCTGACCCCCCTCCTTACTTCACCAAGTATTGAGAATTCCATCATTTCATGGTCGCTAAGCCCAAGCCGGCCTCCGACCACCACATCTCCCACCAGTCCTTCTCTGTTTGTGAACAGCAGGTCAAGCGAGGCACCTCCCCTGGTGGTTGAAGTTCCCCCACGAGAACAAGGGCTAGCGACTGTGAGACTTCTGCGAGCCTCTGGTAGAATATTTCGTCTGCCTCCTCGTCCTGGCTAGGTGGTCTATAACAGACTCCCAACAGGATATCTGTCTTGTTGGCCTTCCCCCTCATCCTTACCCACAAGCACTCGACCTCGTCATCACTACCTTTGAGCTCTAGACAGCCGAAGCACTCCCTAACATACAGGGCTACCCCACCGCCTCTCCTTCCTCGCCTGTCCCTTCTGAAGAGCTTATAGCCATTCATTGCAGCACTCCAATCGTGAGACTCATCCCACCATGTTTCCGTGCTAACTAAGACGTAGCTATCCCGCTGCACAGTGGCTTCCAGCTCCTCCTGTTTGCCGCCCATGCTGCGTGCATTGGTGTAGATGCACTTGAGCTGGGCTGCCGATTTCTCCCCCGACATTGGCGTGCCGCCCCTAGGCTCTTCTCTAGTGAGCCTGGTTTTATCCCCTTTCCCCTTCGGACCTAGTTTAAAGCCCTCTCGATGAGCCCCGCCAACTCATACGCGAGAATCCTTTTCCCCCTGTGAGACAGCTGAACTCCGTCCGTCGCCAGCAGGCCCGGTGCCGTGTAAACCTCCCCATGATCAAAGAAGCCAAAATTTCACCACTGGCACCAGCCCCTGAGCCACGTGCTGATCCGATGAGTTTTCCTGTTCCCTTCAGTATTCCCCCCTGCCACTAAAGGGATCGAGGAAAACACTACCTGTGCTCCCGATCCTCCCACCAGTCACCCCAGTGCCCTGAAGTCCCTTTTGATCCCTTCAGGACTTCTCTCTGCAACCTCCTCACTGCCAGCCTGTATAACCAGTAGCAGGTAGTGATCGGAGGCCTGTACCAGACCGGGGAGCTTCTTAGTAATGTCCTTCACCTGGGCCCCAGGGAGGCAGCAGACTTCCCTGTGGGATGGGTCTGGCCGGCAAATTGGGCCCTCCGTCCCCCTCAGAAGGGAACCACCTACGACAATTACCCTCCTTTTTTCCTTAGCGGAGGCAGTCGTAATGCGTGGGGCTGACTGACTCGCCTCGGGCAACCCCCTGGATGGGCCTTCATCTACATCCTCATTTGTCTGGCCCTCAAGTTCCAGAGCCCCGTATCTGCTGTGTAAGGGCAACTGGGAGGTGAGGGAGGCCGGGTGGGGATTTGCCTGGCGCCCCGAGCAGGGACCTGTGTCCATTCCCCCCCGTCTCCTGGGTCCCCTCCTTCTGCCTGGTGGCAAGAGGGCAGGGGATCCTCCGATTCCTGTGGAGCCTCCATCTGCTGCCCTTGCCTCAGGGACGGCAGGGTGCGGCTCCACCAATCTATCTCCCTCTCACACTCCCTGACACTCCTTAGCCTCTCCATCTCCTCCTTCAGCTCTGCCACCAGGCTGAGCAGATCATCCACCTGGTCACAGCGCACACAGGCGTCGTCTCTGCTGCCCTCAGGTACAGTGACAGGCTCAGGCACTCCCTGCAGCCGGAGGCCTGGACAGATGTGTGTTTGCGTGGGGGCTCCGTCTGGGTGGCCACATTCCTTCTGGCGATAGCTTCCAGCCGAGTGGAAACCATGGCTAGGTCACCTTCTGGGAGGGCGATGAGGACCAGTGAGCTAGCCTCTGGAGCCTGGAGGGGCGATGCGCCCTGCCCGCCCGCCTTCCCCGCTCGCCCTGCCGGCGCCAACTGCCGTGCTGCGCCACGCCCTGTTCGCCCGCGCTCCAGGTCGCTCGCGCTCCCTGGGGGCTGCTCTTGTAGCTGAGGGGGTTCGGCCGCCGCCCGTCCTGTCCCCGCCCGCGCTGAGTCAGAGCTGCCGCTCGGCAGGAGCTCGCTCCTCCGGCTCGGGGGAGGGCGGGGGGCTGGGGCACCCTCTCGCTCCCTGCGCTGTTGCCTTCGCGGTTTTTGCCGCGGTTTTGCCGCTTCAGGAAGGGTCCCCCGGCGGGATCCTCCACTGACCTCCAAGGACCACCAGACAAAAAACTTCAAGAGTGAACAGACAGCTCCTTGGAGAAGGAGGTGCCATGGTCTCTGGTGACCTGTGGGACCGGGCTATCACTTCACTCCTCTTCCTCATACCTACCAACCTGCTGCAGGTACAAAGCCTTGGCAGCGGACAAAACCGATGAGCAAGGTTCACAGGGAGAACCGGCACCAGCAGCACATACTGAAAGCTGCAAAAGGAAGCATGGAGTGCTAGTAGTGGGTGACTCTCTGCTGAGAGGCACTGAGGAGCCCGTCTGCTGGCCTGATACACAGTCAAGGGAAGTTTGCTGCTTGCCAGGAGCCAAGATCTGGGATGTCACAGAGAGACTGCCACAACTGGTAAAAAAGCACAGACTACTGTCCCCTACTTCTTTTTCCACGTGGGCCAACAGAACCTGGTCTTCACAGGTGACCTCAGTTACTTGGACATTGGTTGGGAAACAATACAGCTGTGTACAAGCCATCCATCAGGTTCCTGGAATGCATTGAGGACTGTGTCCTGCTACAGATGCTGGACACGCTGACCAGGAACGGCGCATTGCTAGACTGACTGCTCACAAACCAAGACGACTTGCTTGACAACAGAACTACCAATGTTATCCTTGGATACAGCAACCACAACGTTGTGGAGTTTAAGATCTTGCTGAGCACGCTGAAGACCAGTAGTAGGACAAAGACCCTGGATTTTAGAAGAGCCAACTTCAATATGCTCCGAGCCCAGCTCCAGGGGACTCCGTGGGAAGCACGGAGGGCAAAGGAGCTTGTGAATGCTGGGAGTTGTTCAAGAACAGCCTCCTGAAAGCACAGGAACAGTCCATCCCCTACAAAGGGCAAGGAAGAAGGCAGAACAAGAGACCACCGTGGCTTAACAATGAGTTTTGGGTGTGCTTAAAAGCAAAAAAAAAAAAAGCCTACTGGCTGTGCAAAGGCAGCCAGATAGCGATCAGGGACTACAAGAACCTTGCTAGGGCATGCAGAGATGCAGTCAGGAAGGCTAAGGCTCAGCTAGCAAACTGGCCAAAGATGTCAAGTGCAAGAGAGGGTTCTTCAGATACGTGAGCAGCAAGCAGAAACACAGGAAAGACACAGACCCATCACTAAACATGGCAGAGAAGCTAGTCACTAGTAACGCTGACAAGGCAGACGTTCCCAATACCTTCTTTGCCTCTGTCTTTACCGGCATAGTTGGAGCCCAGATCACAAGGTCAAGTAGCTATGAGAACGCGTGTGTCGACCCAACAGTAGTGGGGGAAGGGCTGGTCTGCGGGCTCTTGCAAGGGCTCAACCCACATAAATCTACGGGCCTGGACGGAATCCACTGCAGGGTGTTAAGAGAAGTGGCTGACATTGTTGCAAGGTCACTATCTATAATATTTGAGAAGTTGTGGAGATCAGGGAAGGTCCCTGATGTCTGGAAGAGGGCAAATGTCATACCCGTCAACAAGAAGGGCCCATTAGTCTTACTCCAGTCCCTGGGAGAGTAATGGAACAAGTCCTCCTTGAAACTGTAACTAAGCAAATGAAGCAGGTGACTGAGAAAAGCCAGCATGGATTTACCAAGGATAAATCATGCAGACTAACGTGATCACCTTCAACAACAAAGTAACATCTGTTGCCATAGGGAGAGCAGTGTATGTTATCTGGACTTCAGCAAAGTGTTTGACACTGTTTCCCACAGCATTCTCCTGGACAAACTGGCAAGAAACAGATTGGATAGGTGGTCTGTGAGATGGGTGGGAAATGGCTTACAGTTCACACTCAAGAGGGTGGTAATGGTTTTTACTCAGGCTGGCAGCCTCTCACAAGTGGTGTCCCCAGGGATCAATAGTGGACCCCATGCCATTCAGCACCATGGATGATGGGATTGAAAGCACCCTCATCAAGTCTGCTGATGCCACCAAACTGGGTGGTAAGGTGAACATGTCAGAAGGGAAAGCCATCTTACAGAGACCTGGGCAGGCTGGAAGAGTGGGCTAGCAAGAACAGTATGAAGTTGAACAAAGACAAGTGCAAAATCCGGCACCTGGGACAGAATAACCAAAAAGCCCAGTACAGGCTGGAATCTGTGGGGTTGGGGAGCAGCCTTGCTGAAAGGCACCTGGGTGTCCTGGTGGACATCAAGCTGAACATGAGTCAGCAATGTGCCGCTGCAGCAACAAAGGCAAATCAGATCCTGGGCTGCATCCGCAGGAACATTACCAGCTGAGACGGATGCTTGACCATCCCACTCTACTTAGCGCTTGTCAGGCAGTACCTGGCGTACTGTGTCCAGTTCTGGTTCTCAGAATTCAAGAATTCCTGCCCCTGCATAAGCCACAGTCAGAAATCAAACAAAAATGAGACCAGAGGTAGAGGACCCTTCTAGTCTGTCTTGGCCATTACTGCAAAACAGCTGAAAATGCAGCTGCTGCTTCTTCCTCCACCAGTATTTGGGGTTTGCTGACACTGGATCTGAGCCAGGTTGTGCTCCACTGTCCAAAGGCTGTTCAGAGAAAGCATGAAACATGCTATATGCACAGCGGAGAGTCCTGGATATTGCTTAAAGGAGCATCCTGTGGGAACAGGGATCTGGTGTCTTTGTCACTGAGAATGGACTGTTTTTGCTCTCGTGACTGGAGGCAGGAGTTCAAAGATGTGAAGAAGGCAGCAGCCAGCTTGTGTTTGCAGAGGGCCTGGGGCTTTAAGTCTGATCCTACACCTGGAAACACACTTGGAGAAGTAAGAGCGAGAACTCCTGTTCTGAAAGGGCTGTAAGTAATTCAGTCTTGCCAGGGTTTAAGTGTGTGTTTGTTTTCCCCAAGAAAACTACTGATTTGGGTAAATCCCTTTGGAGGAAAGGGGTTGCTTCCCAAGGAAAGTGCTTCCCAAAACGTTCCCAGTGAGTTAGGTACAAATGTCTCTTTTGGATCTCGCTGTGGTCCTTCCGTTCCTCCTGGCCCACTGCACTCCAGAGAGGGGCAGGGGAAGGGAGAAGGCTTTTCGCAGCTGCTGCTGTGGTCAGTTCAATACAGCAGGGAGAGCTGTGAATTAAAAGGCCTTTACCTGCACGCTTATGCGCATCTTATCTATTTAGGCTTTTTTAATCCATGGCAATATGCGTTTGCCTGGCTTTTGCTGCTGTGCCCCAAGAGGTGATGGATCGATCCTGCTTTTTACTTCCTCGACACACTAATCTAAGCTGGGGATGCATAAATTTGGTGTCGTGATATTCTAGCGCCTGATCTCTCTAGGCCTGTGCTGCCTCTTCTGTGCAGATGGAGATGGTTGCAGACAGATGGAGAGTTAGTCACAGCCTCTTCCTTGGTGGAAGCTGCTCTGGCCCAGCGCCATCACAGAGCTGAGATGCATGGGCCACGCACCTTGGAGAGTCCTTCTCTGTTTGGCACCAGCTGATCTTGAAGTGTCCCTGGCCTCAGGGAAGGGTTGGAAGGTTTGGCTCCCAAAGCTTCCTGCTAATTGGCCCTTTCTGTGCATCTTGGAGAGAATGAGGTAGGCGTTTTTGGCAGCTATTACTGCTGGGCATTAGCAGACCTTAAAATCAGGGCATGTTCTTGAACAAGCACAGCTTAGACGTCTTGAAAGGAGCTGGATGCTGTTTGCTCTTCTCTGTTGACATGTGAGGGTTTGCCTGGTTTCAGGACAACACTAGACTGTTGTGGGTATGTGAGGGGGTACTTCGTGTACACAAGTCGACCTTTAGACAGCCTGTCCTCTCACCTGGGTCCCAGCAAAACCTCCCAGCAGTCCTGCATCCATGTGTGGATGCTGGTCAAGACTGGACTGTCCTGAAAATTGAGGCAGCTGACTTTAAGCTTGCATAGGTACTTACACATGAAGAACAATGATGTTCCTTCAGATATCCTTCAGGATATACCTATCCTGCCGGGTCTCCCCCAACCTGATGGATGCTTTCCACATCTTGTGGTACAAGTTGCTTTCCTGTGGAAATGTCCTACATCTGTCCCCAGCTGTGGGGGCCCTGGCATGGGATAGAGAACTGCAGGGACAGGAGGATGCATCATGGCCCACTGCTGATATTTGAGGCTCCTGGGGGAGCAGGTGACGCCTGAGGCTGTGCCCCTTGGTCAGGAGGGACGCGTGCGCTGCTGGAGCCTGCCATAGGAATCTCGGCACGAAAGCAGTGTCTGGGTGTTATAAATAAGCTAGTCTGTATTTCCTCACAGAGGAGGTGGCTTACATGTTTTTGCCCCTGGCTGTCTCCTGCTTTTCCATTATTAATTTGATTTAAAACATTGATATGATACTGTCTCAAGGCAACTTTGTGTTGAGTTATTTTCCTGCATCCCCAGTATAAGTGGGTAGTAGCTCTTGCTTTATGCCATTCCTATTATTTTTTTAGCGTAGGATGTTAATGTGTTTCCAATAACAACATTGTAAAACTGTCATCTAAGAAACATGTAAATCTAATAATCTCTCTGTTAATTTATGATATGAGTTTTCTGCTATCAGGGAATCTTTCTTGTGAAAAGCAATATTAATGAGATCATATAAAATGCCTTTTTTTTTTTTGAGAGGTATTTGCTTAAAAGATGTAGATTTGCTCTTCATGGTAAATAGCTGGAAAACATTGTGTTTTATCTGCAATGTGGGCTTGGTCTGGGAGACGCTAAAATGACATACAGTTAAATATTGGCTCAAGCAAGGATATATGATTAAGTAAAGGTTGAAAGCGTTCTGCTTGCCTAGGCTCATGGCTGGTATGCAGGTATTGTGAAAAAGGATTTATGTAATTTAGAAATTAATCATGGGCTGTAATTAAACCTTGATTGCAATAAATTTGCTTTCTGTGAAATCTCAGATTCATAAATACAGGATTGTTTCAGCAGGAGTGAAAACGCAGAATGAGGTTGTAACCACATGGCTGTATTGACTGCAGCAGAACTGCCAGAGGTGAAGTGTCTCTTGGTTTCTACAAGAAACCCTTTTGCCCCTTTTTGGCTGGAGTGCACACAGTTGCTAAAAGAGAGGGCTAATTTGTAATGAATAATTTATTCACAAACTTCATCTTTCTTCCCTTTTCTGCTCACAGAGTAGTGAGCAAATAGACATTATTTCTAAGAGGTTTTGTTTGGATATCAGAAATTTTTTTGTTTTGTGACTGGTATCAAGTGTAGAATTTGAACTACAAGGTATTCAGGATGTTTGTGCAGTGTTTTGTACTTGGTTTGTATATGTGTGCTGGTGGGGTCCTGGTGCTTATGCTGGAGTGTAACTGTAAAACTTAATCTCTGTAAATACTTGCTGATGGGCTTAGATTGGGAACGCTTGATAGCTGACTCCCGCAAATGTGTTTTTCAGGGAAAACTGAACACACCAAGTGTTACTACCTTGCTGGAGCTGTACTTGTATAGAAATAGTTGCTTTGGATGACTTTTGCTCTAAGACCTGTGTCAGCATATTTCCCTTAAGACCCTGCCTCTTGCAGTTCGGGAATCTCCACTTAAAAGCAAGAAAAAACCCAAAAGCTTGCTGCAAGCCCTTAAAATGGTCAGCAAGACATAAACTTGAACTATAAAATCCACAAATCCGAAGACAACAATCTTTACCTGTTCTATAATTCTCTTCAGCCTTTTGGCTTTCTGGGGTTTGATGCTGAAATACTTGAATGCTAATGATCACTGGTGTCGGTGATGGCTTTGATGCTGTTCCAGGCACTAAACCCTCAAGAGGCAGAGGAACTCCAACGCTACAAGACTGTTGAATCAGGGAGTACTTAATGCTGCAGAAAATGCTTCAGGAGCACCACTTGTGTCACTGTTGGAGTTGGCTTATCCATGTTAATGTATATCTTTGTGCTTTCTGCCAGCACCATGTGATTGCGTTTTGCTAGCATGAACACCCTTAGGGTATTTGTTCGTGTGCTCAGTATGTCAGGAAAGTAATTGTATTTTTTTCTTAGAGCTGGTCATTGCAATGAGGTTTGTCTGCTAAATGCAGCCACTCAGGGAACAGAGGCAGTATCACACAGTTGGGATAAGGGAGAGAATGGGAAGGGCAAAAGCAGGAAAAAAAAACCTTCTGGATTAAGATAAAGACAGTTTAATAAGTGAAGGGTAAAAAAAAAAAAAAAAAAAGAAAGAAAAATAGTGATGCAAAAACAATCACCAGTCCAGCCAGTCCCTGAGCAATGGCTACTTTGGAAAAACTCCCCCCAGTTTTATTGCTGAGCATGGTGTCATATGGCATGGAACATCCCTTTGGTCAGTTTGGGTCAGCTGTCCCGGCTGTGTCCCTTCCCATGTGTCCCCCCACTTGCTGGGGGGGCAGCACGAGAAGCAGAGAAGTCCTTGACACTGTGCAAGCACTGCTCAGCAATAGCTGAAACATCCGTGTGTTACCAACACTTCTGGTCGCTAATCTGAAACACAGCACTATGCCGGCTGCTAAGAAGAATACTAACTCCATCCCAGCCAAACCCAGTACAGCAAGTTATGATTTGGAACAGGAAGCTGCACATTTAAATAAACCTGACAAAATAATTATATACCTAGGAAGAGGCTGCAAGTGGTGAAACAGAGAATTCGCTTGGAAATGGTTGCTCAGTTTGGCTGGAAGCAGAGTTGAAGAGGGTGGTGAATGATGGTTGAAGATGCTGCTGGATGCTTGCAGATAAACTTTTGTGAGTTTATTGTGAAATCAAACCAAGCATTTCAAGAGTTTCCTCCAAGCGTAAATGGAGGAAGAAGTGTTGCAGTAACTTTGTGAACCAGGGAGGATCAGTTGTGGCATGGTAGGGAACCCAGATGCGATTCCTGTTCCCGTAGTGCTGCCACAGGAGGTGGGGTTTTAAGCTTTGTGTACATGCACGTACAAGGGGGGTTGATGAAAACAGCAGAACTACAAGAAGTTAAGATAGTGCTGCAAAGTGTCTGTCTCAGAAGAGAGGTGATTGAGCAAAGTGCCTACTGACTATGGTCAACCAGGATCTACTCTGGGTCCCCAGGTGGGCCACGGGGTACAGGTGTTATCAGGAGTGGTCCCAGCTGCTGTGAACCTGCTCCTGGGCTCACAGAGAGCCTGATCTGTGACCTCTCCCCTGCAGGACATCAGGCTGTGTCTAGTTTGGATGGTTTTTGCTTGCGTGATGCTGACAGGGCAGACTGATAGCGTGGAGGGCTGTGGCAGGTGCGCCATGCTTTCCTGCTCAGGCCTTTGCTGCTGTGGTTCAATCCTGGAGCTAATTTGCTCTATAAATCTATAATGAGAGACATGTAAAAGGTTCAGCAGCTCTTCTTTGTACTGTTGCTTTCTTCTGTGTGGGTGTAGGCAATCACTACTGGTTGTTTGGACTCTAGAATATCTTGTCTTGCTTTCCTTTGCTGTACTTGCTGAGTAGCTGAGGTTCCTCCTGCAGCTGTAACCAAGAAGTGCTGTTATCCTTGTTGCAGAAAGGACCAACAGCCACCAGGGCCAAGTGGTCCAGGGAGTCTATCAAAAAGGAGGACATGAGATCTGGGGAGCAGCTGGCCAGCACTGTGGTCTGTTTGCATCATGCAGTGCTCTGTATCTTGTCACTTTTGCACAGGTGGTGCACAGGATTAGTGCTGTGCTCCGGCTGCCAACGGGCTAGCAGCCGGGTCACTTGCTCCCCACTGTGGCTAACTATCTCAGTAATGGGTGGGCAGGAGGAGGCTGTAGCACAGGTAGAAGATGGCAACTGGGACCGGAGTGTATTCATGCCAATAGGGAGTCCCTTAATGAACAAGACTTCCCAGAGCTAAGGTGTGCTTCTGGTGGAGAAAATGTAATGCAAAAATGAAAAGTAAATTTTAGGCTGCTTGGGATTCACCTTTGTAAAGAGAACATGACCAGCTGTGGACTGTCTCCTAAGGAGTCTATCTGAGAGAGGAGAGGCCTTATCCTAGCTTTGGGCTTTCATTCGATTGGTTGTAAAATGTGAGCTTGCATAGCCTGGCTTGAATAATAAGATTGGGCTGATAATATCTCTTCTGAGAGCAGTGTGCTTGGAATCAGAGTTGATTCACCTGTGTGGCAATTTGTAGGGAAAAGTGTCAGCAGATGTGCAAGACAAGTCCCTTTTAGGCTTTCATTTAAGCAGTTGACAAATGCCCGAGCACAGCCCTTGAATGAATTCATAAAATTAATTGCTTCAAGTAGTTGAGTCTTGCTTAAACAAATACACCACTTAGCTGTATCTTTTCAACAGTGGACACAGGTGCTTGTGCCATATCTAATCTGGGAGAGCCTGTGTTGTTCTCAATGCTGGGGCAAAGGGGAGATTAGCACAAGGCTTGGTGGTGGGATCCAGAGTAGGTCAGATAGAGTAGAAGGAGCTACCAAGCTGTTCCTGAGTTTCGTGTCCACTCCTAACTGTGCTTGGGCTGAGTGGTTGCCTGGAGGTATGTGCATATGTGGAGGAGAAGGGTTGGGTACCTGAATTTTGTGTTTGAGGGCTTCCCCTCAAGAGGTGGGTTTGCAGAGGGCTTCCATCGTGTGGTGTGCACTCACCAAGGGCCTGGCATGCTGTGGTGCTCTGTCCTTGTACATTTTTCTCCAATCCTCCTTCTACTATTTGCACTTATTTGTCCTCTGTGGTCTCAGGTAAACAACTTCTGCAGTCAGTGCCTCTGCCTCTTAGTGTGATCACAGGTGAGCTGTTTCTAATGCGCATAAGGGCCGCCTGCATCTCTGGTTTTGGTGGTGGTTTTTTTTACAGAAACTGTGGCCATGCACCATCTGTTGAATCAGGCCCAGAAGCGATTTCTTGGGTTTTTCTTTGCTTCGTTGTATTGAGCTCACCCCTGTACGGTCCAGCCTCAGGCACCAGGTTGGTCCCTTTCAGCATCTGAAAGTCGTTGTGGTTTCATGTGTACCCTGAGACTTTTGCAACCCTTGCTAGATGCCAGGCTGCTGCTGTGCAGGACATGAGACAAAACAGCGCCTGGAATTGCCTGTTCGGCTAATTCTTGGGTTTGCTACTCAAGACTAAAGTAATTAGCTAAAATATATGCTGATTTAAAGCTTGAGCTCACCGCCAGTGGCTTTTTATCTAACATCTAAAACCTTGTGTAACTGCTCAGAGACTCTGAAAACCAGAGATGAAAATGACAACTTTGGTATTTAAGAATCCTTGAAGTTTGGACTTCTGATTTTTCTGGTTATGGATCTTAACGCCTGTGGGAAATTACAAAAATATTCTAAATTCTCTAAATTGAGAGAAAGATTCTAACTGGAAGATATAACTTTTTAAAAAAAATTAATTCACACTAAAAATTAATGACTTGTGTTCCTCTGAATACACACCTTCTCATGACTTCCAGCCAGAAACAACCCTTTGTGTGTTGAATTACTCCAGTGCTGAGGGCTAAGGTTGAAATAACATTAAAAGGCAACGCTGGTAATGTGACTGAACGCCAGGAAGGCTGAGCCTACTTCAGCAGTGCAAGCCACTTTCAGTAAATAGCAGCACGAGGCTCACAAGGGGCAGAGTGTGACACTGGTGGCTGTACTTGGCAGTCAATGGCTTCAGAAGTTGGAGGTGAATGTTTGGCTTGGTTTCACCTTGGTTTCAAGTTTTACCAGGGCTTAGTTTGACCGGTGGTTGCAAGTAGCTTTCACTAAGAATGCCAAAGGATTTAACAGCTGAACTATCTGAGAACGTGCCCTAGGGATAGGGTGAAAACCTTGAAAATTATCAATATGGTCAGCAAAAGTTAAAAAAAAAAAATTTTAAACCAGATATAGCTCTTTGGCTTTTCAGGTAACAATCTTTGGGTCTGGAGGTAATGTTTGCCTTGCAACAGCTACAAAATTGTGCCAGTGACCCTGTAAGAGCCATTACTGCTGACCTGGCAGGCACAGGGAATATAAATATTTAAAGTTTCAAAGGCTCAAAGTAATGAGGTGAGACCTCTGAGATTCTGCTGCAGCCTGTGATGTTTCAGAACAGTCATCCAGTGTGTGTTATAGAGCTTTTGTCTGCTGTAATGTGTGCTTTCTGTTGCTTCACTCTCAAAGTCCACTTCCAGCAACGGCAATAGAAATTCTGTAGGTTTAGGTTGCCTTCATTAGACCAGCATGTATGGGGCACCTCAGAAGTGCAGTGCAAAAGGGTTAGGCACTACCTCTATGCGCTTGCTGAAATGTTTCTTTTAATCTTTGTAAAATGACTGTTAAGACATCAATTCCAATGGTTTTCAGTCTTGACATAGAACAACTCGGTGAGTTCTCCCAGAGCATCAGCAACCCTTGCAGAGTATGAAACTGGCATGGTATAAAGTCCAGGCTTATGAAATGCATCTGGTTTCATCCTTAACACTGTAGGTGTGGGAAGCTGCGGTGTCACTATATTCACTTGTCTTCACTTTACTCTCCTTTTGACCACCAAATCTTCAAGAGCTTTACAGAGGAAAGCTGTATGTGGGGTTGAGAAATCAGCCAGCATGGCAGAGGGTACCATCTTATGAGAGTGTGAGAGCAATTAGAGAAATTGGAAGAACAAAGACTTGTTCTCCATCCCGGGTGGTCAAGGGCTGCAGGACGTTCAGCAGCCCATGGGCAGTGTCTGCACTGGCTGTACGATGGAATGCTAGTTTCTCAAGGGACATGCAGACAAGGTCTGACGGGAATCAAAGCTGAGTCTCTGTTGGTGTCTATGAACTGTGGATCAGGTCTCAAAGCCTCTGTTAGTCTGAGTAAAATCTAGAAGTCTTTCTCCTACCTCTGTCAGCTGATGTCAATACAACAGTCTTCTACATGTGTGATGAAGAAGTTACCCATGGAGAAGAACTTTTAGGAAGCCTTTTGGTTTTGCCAATGCCATGCTGCGAGAGCTAGGGGAAAAAAAAAAAAGAACATGCTGCTTTGAATTTAGTCGTGTTTTCTTCTGTCTGAGGGGACATCATTAACTTTCATCTGTCATTTGAATGTCCAGGAAACAAGGGATCAGGAATAGCTCCTTGGTGCCTGGGATGCTGTTTAGACTGTTTTCAGCATACAGACATGTGATGATGCTGGACGATTTACATTTTAAAGGAAAATGCATCTTGTAATTATCAAAATTTCACTCACAAAGAGAAATGATTGTTCTCCCAGTTGTCTGGGAACAGAGCCGACTTGATTGCTGGGAGTGAGAGTGGTCTGAAAATAGTCATCTGACAGAAGCTCTTTTCTTAAGTAGTGCATATCTGTTTGCTGCGTAGATTAAATTGGATACAACCCCCCTCCCTCTGCCCCAAGGTGCTTGGCATCTGGAATTTGCTGGCAGTAGGGTCAAAGTTGAGTTCTTAAATGGTGCAGAGACTTTTTCCATCTTGTCCTCTCTCAAGTTTCAAGAAGTTTTGTATTTTGGGGGGTTTAACTATAACATTTGTCCTTTCTAAAAAGATGTATATGTATGTGCCCATATGCTTTTTCTGTCTGCTCTGCAAGCTCTCTCTAAAAGTCTTCTCGAACTTCTTCAGTCTGGTTAATCGGGGGAAAAAAGTGTTATCCTGATCAGAGACATGTGAGCTCCGTTGCTGCCGCTGCAGCCAGAAGCCTTCATAAAGCTGCAGATGAAATTTGTGGCTTCTCCCCAGTGCTGCGTGGTGTCTGGGCCATCTTCCCATTAAAGCCTGTATAATTCCCTGGGATGTGGAAGGCAGCAGGCAACATGTCAGAAACACTTACTGTCTCATTTTTTGCACTTTCTCCATTTTGTTCTGCCCTGTTTTCGGTCTGAGACAAAGGCTTCACCTTTCGTCACTTCTCCATGTGCCATGGCACTATTCACCAAAATGGCTTGTAGTACCTAGTCATTTGTGGCAGGGCCCTTATCAGCAAATGCCAGGAGACGATCTCTAGAGGAAGGGAAGGATGCTTCGCTCTTTCAAGAGCATGTTGTCCTCGGTCTGTGTGGTCATGCCTGTTGTTTCCTTAGCATAGGTGAAACAACAACTTTCTGTTCTGAATGTGCCAATAAATGAAGAGTCTCTTGGGTTTAGGATTTTGACCTTGGAGGCCTTCTGCAAAGTATTGAGTTTCAGGTTGAATTCCAGTTGCTCTTCACAAGTTTAGTGGTGTTTCCTAACCTGAAGCTTCAGTTACAATCTCCAGTCCAAAGTGAAAACCTTAGACCTCCTCAGAAACCCAGAACTTGGGGCACTTTGAGTCTGAAAATATAAAATTGGTTCCACTGCTTAAATCTACTGAAAGCAGAGGTTTCCCAAGAGTGCTTCTTTTCAACCCCCTGCCCCGAAGGAAAATACCCCATCCTTCTCCTGTTGGCTGTGCCTGGCCCATTAGCACTAGGCAGGTGGTACCTATGGATATGCATTACCCGTGAGCGGGGACAACGCTGCGCCCTGCTCAGACTTGCCTTTCCTCCCGCCAGCATGTGCCCGAGCCCGTTTTCTTCACAGACTTTCCCTTCTCCCTGTTTCCATCCTGCCCACCCCCAGTTTCTACCTCTTCCCCAGGTCCTGTCTCTGTTTGGGTTGAGCACCCTCATCCCAAACACGCCTCTGGCATGGACAGTGAATGAAACCAATTTTGCTGTAACGTGAATCTACTGGAGTGTATAATGTATCTGTGGAGAGATAGGAGAAATATTTACCAAGTTCATTACAGACTTAATGAGCCAGGATTCAGAGAGGTGGAACAGCAAACATCTCCGTTCTCTGGATGCTGCAAAGCAAAGCCAGAGCTCTGCAGAGGAACTTTCATTTCATTAAACAATTTTATTTTCAAGCCCCACTCAGCATTACTACAATCCTGCTGGCAGCATTTCCTAGTAGTACTCTAAGAGGAAAATCTTTAAACCCTGTTCAATAGTTAAAATTACTACTGGACTACTTCACCACTAACTTGCTGTGGCTCGGCAGTTAGAAAGCAATTCTACATATTCAGGTTCTGGTGGAATATTAACCGGTCCCCGCATGCAAGAGGTGGATGGTTCCTTTTCTAGGGATGAAGTTGAGAGCTAAATGTTATCCAAACTACCACAGCAAGCTGGTGGTGAAGCGTGCTGGAAAACAACAAGGACCCTGGGGCTCCGAATGACAGGTTCTTTCCATTCAAGTGGTTTGAGCTATCTCGTTCTTGTGTTTCATTACCGCAGCAGCAGCACGACCCATTGCAGACAAACCACCGCAGAAGCAGGTCAAACAGTGTATGGGAAGGTTTCCTCCTTGATCTGAGGGAGCGTGGTCTTGGCTCTGGTGGCAGAAAAGTTGGGCACAGCGCAACAGACTCTGTTCTTCAGAATCTCCAGCTCGGTTTAAATCCTCCGCGTTGTGGTGCTCTGGCGTGGCTGCAGCCACAGAAGAATATTACCGGCCTCTGCGTGGCACAGACAGCAGTTCAGGAGAACTGGGAAGCAGGAAGGCCAGACCCTGCTACAGATGAGTGCGTCCAAGAGCCGGGAGAGAGCGTCTCCAGCTGCAGTGAACAAGGAGAATGGATGCACGGAAGTGGCTCTGGCTTTTGACTGAGCAAAGTTTCAATCGGCGTTTTTGATCATGTTCCCAGTGCTGAAATCCAAGTTGGCTGGTAAAAAATGCCCACCCCTTTTTGGAATGCGCACCCACATCCGCCTCT
This sequence comes from Calonectris borealis, assembly GCF_964195595.1. Taxonomy (NCBI): domain Eukaryota; kingdom Metazoa; phylum Chordata; class Aves; order Procellariiformes; family Procellariidae; genus Calonectris; species Calonectris borealis. Next base: position 42,680,772 of record NC_134317.1, read on the forward strand.
CTCAAAGCAGTGCTTGGGTGGGATGGCACACACGTGGTGTGGCACTAGCCAGTAATGTGGCCCCGGCGAGGTCCCTGTCTGGCGCTGTGTCTGCTTGTCCCCCCCAGGCATGGCTTGTTCCTAGCACAGCCTCTATGTTCACGTGCAGCTCCACCAACTGGCACACGAACTCTTTCCTGGGGTGTACCACAGGCTCAACAGATTCCTTTTCTAGGATCTCGCAGCAACAACGGGGAATGAATCCAATGACCATCAAGGCCCACACCCCTGGCAGTGGTTTCTGTCGTGTCTTACAAGTGCGTTGCCTTTATGGATCTTTGCCTTAAAGTACTTGCAGCACGAGTGATACTTACCCGACTCCATCTGTCACCCAAGGAGCCAGATCCCCGCAGTGTGCAACCTTGTGATCGGCTGCCATCCTGCAATCTGACGACCTAACAACCAGAAGCAACTTTCTCCTCTTCCTTATTAAATCTGAGCCCTGGTACGTTGGATGCTCCCCTGTCTTTCCTTGCGTGCTTATCATTTGGGAATTTCTTAAAATGACCCTGTGCCACATAATTCAAGTGGAACTGCGATTTGAAGGTTAATGAAGGAATTTCACACATGGGATCTTCAAAATGAACATGGTTAGACACGTCTCTGCCTTGTGAACAGTCAGCAATGGGTGAACTTGTTTGAAGGCAGCAGTTTCCCTCCCAACTCCCATGGACAACCTTTAAGCTCTTAAAACCCAGGTGTGTCTCTGAATCTTGCTAGAAGTGTTTCAGCGGCTCCGTTGTGGGGTACTTGTGGTAGAGTGGTAAAATACGTTGCCTGTATCTGAAAACCAAGACTAGCAAGTGCTGAGTGCTGTGTGTTGGAGAGGGTATAGCAAACACCTTGCCCCGCTGCAGTCTGGCTCCAGTTAGCTAAGAGCTGAGGTGTCGTGTCCAGCTCGTCGCTCTAATTCCTTATGATGTTTTCAATACTGTAGTCAGGCCATAACTTTCCAAAAATCCCATTAATTTCTGTGCTGAAACTGAAGCCTGAGCATCAAGGGGATCTGATAGGGGAAACCGAATATCCACAGCCACTCATTTGTTCGGTTATCTGGGCTCAGGCTTGGCAAGAGTCAGAGCAATGTGGGAGCTCTTCTGGCATGTACCAAATAGCAGAGGTCCCAGGAGCTTGCAAGGCAAAGAGACCTGGGATGTCCCAAGGGTCTGCCGTGTGCCTTGTGTCAGGGAGGTTTCTCTTGGAAAAGAGAAGAAACCTGCAGCTTTGGCCTGCAGGATGGTGGTGTCAGACAGGTCCACGTGGGTGGATTCCCGTTCCGTGCTGGGGAATCCTCCCCTCCTCGGGGAACGGCAGCTTGTAAGTGTTGTCAGTTGCTGCTGAGACACAAAGGCGCTGGGTCCAGTGCTAAGGAAAGAGCTTTAAATGGATAACTAATGGCTAACAATGAACAAAATAACTAGGTTTTGCCTTTGGCTATGGAGATATCAGGAATTCAGTGCTTCCTTTTAGTCACAGTGCTGGGAAAAAGGCACTGCAGCCCATCTTTTATCAGAGAACTACTGCTAAATGGAGAAAAGCTGACAGCAAATATTTACTTTCGGATCAATTCTGTTTAAAGTGCAATGTTTGTAGCAGAGCTTGGACACTGGAAGGTCAGGTGTAGGATCAAGGCTGCATTTATATAAAGACAGAGGAATATGCGCTGGAAACCCTTGCTTAGAAAAGGAAAAGACCAGAGGATTTTGAAGGTCACGCTATGAGGATCTTAATTTTTGTCCTCACACTGAGCGCTTTCTCGTGTTCAGGTAAGAATGGAACCACGTCCTCTTCCTTACGGTGGTTTAGGGAGGAAAAGTACAAGACCACAGCAAACTTTTAATGGAACTGTGCCTCTGTCTCAGGGTTTCCAGTGTACGACTATGAACTCCCTGTCACAGAAGAGGCTCTCAATGCTTCCATTGCAAGGATCAATTCTCAGTCTTGGGGGACAAACCTGTATGGTGTTGTCAGGAGCCGTGTCACAAGAGTAAGTGTGCAGACAACGGAGATCCTTTACCTGGAATATGCTTTGCTGTGGTGGAAAGCTTTTTTTCACTCAATCCTGCAAACCCAGATTTAGTTGGAGTTTTCTGATGTTGCTTGGAAGAGGGTGGGTTTGGGGCATTATCTGAAGCTATGGCTTTAAGAACTTAAATATTCTTTGTATGTTGGTTTGTAATTAAAAATACTTTAGGACTTCAAATTTCCCACCCCTAGAGTAGAAAACTTTGAGGGATGTCTTGTAAGATTTTGTTCAAAACTGACGTTTTTGAATACCTCCAGCTAACTGCTTTGGGCATAAAGTAACCTGGTTCATCTGAAGGTCTCAGCTGAACATCTGCACTGCTAATTAAATGCCACCACAAACATATTTAGGATTCTTTCTCCAGTCTCTGTTTACATCATCTGTCTCTACACACCAATTCTGGTTTAAGTCTACCAGTGTCTAAATGCAGGCAGGAAACCCTTATCTGTTTTAATTTGTGTTGCTAAGAAATGTATTGGATATCCAGAATTAAGGAGTTAAAGCTTCCTAATTTAAAGTTAGCATGTTCATGTTCCTGAACATCCTCAGAACCATTCTGTTTCTATAGATGGCATGTATCAAGTCTTCTGCAAGAATGAATGACAAGGCGACTTTTGGATTGATCTATTTTGGGGGAAGAAAAAAAAGTGCTTGAAAGCAGAGGGGATTTGTTGTTTGTTGGGGTTTTTTTTTCCATTTTTTTTTTTTTTTTGAGTCTCTCATCTTGAGCTAAAACGTTGATTAGACTGTGAGAAGGAGAAAAGAAAATCCTAATGTGTCAACAAAAGGAACCAAATTCTCTAAAGCTTGCAGTGTGACAATGCATGCTGCCCATTGAGGCACCCGAGCTGACAAGGAGCTACTCTATAAACTGCATTAATTCAATTGCTTGCAGTCGTGTGATTTACTTTCCAAGTCATGTATTTGCAATAGACTTGCCAGCAGTCTAGATATCCAAAGCAGAGCTGTTAGCACCCTGGTTCCCACAGAAGCGGGGGTAGCATGCAGGGGTAATGCTGTGCTTATCTACCTTTGACAGCTACAGACCCCACACTGACTCTGAGTAGTAGGAGGATCCCGCAATGGGCTGTGGGGTTTCCACTCCCGTGGAAAGCGGCTCTCTGTTGCTGCTACCAAAGCTGCCTAAGAGAGTAACTCCTGAGCACAATAAAATACCCTTTCTCACACGCAGTGATCTGCTCTAAATTGGGCACTGAGCCACAATGCCCTTATGTCTTGCTTCTGCTTGACAAAGAAGCAAGGTTGCCATGTAGCGGGCATAGAAGAATGACAGGCACTAATTAGATGTTGTGTTGACCTTCTTTTTACCAGGTTGACATGTGGAACAGCGATGCTTATAGACTAGAGCTGCAGTTCAGCATTCGTGAAACTGTGTGCACAAAAGCTTCAGGGAGAGACCCGTTCACGTGTGACTTCAAAATAGGGCCTTTCGTGGTAAGTGCTCCTAGTGTGAACGTGAAACCCCCTCTCCACACAGAGTGTTCTCAGGACATCTTGAAACGCTACTGGTGCTGAAGAATGAAGAATGACTGGCCTTCTGAAAACAAAACCAAACCCAAACAAATACAACATACAGCATGGAGTGGGTCTTAGATGGGAAGGGTCGCTGCTGGGAAACTCTTCTGCCTGGTCATGGGGAATACAGGAGCTGCTGTGAGCTGGAAAGAGAGGATGCGTGTCTTGGAGCAGCGTGTGGTGAAAGTGTCTGTGTGCTTTGGGACCCAATCCTGGAAGGAAAGTGTGGCTTCTTTTCTAAGATAAGAATGTGGAAAAACTGACGTTTGACCTGCTTTTGTCTATCATGCATCTAGGCACCAGATAAAGGCAGATTCCCACTCTGTGCTGACAGTGCTAATCTTTCAGATTTTCAACTCTCTTTTTGGCCTGAAATAAACACAGATCAGGCTCTTGATATAGCTCGTGCTGCGCTCTGATTCGTAGATGACCAGCTTTGGCATAAATACATCATCTTTGAATCTGGACTTCTCTATACACAGTTATTTTCAACAAAACATAGCTCCTATTGCAAGCTTCTGAGTGGTTGTGTCCTAACTGCTTGCACAGGTCTTACAAAGCATGTGGAGTAGCTCTTCGAGTTCCTGCGTGCCATGATGCCATACTGCGTGTCAGACTTCCACAGAGATTACTTCTGGTTCTTTGTGCTGCTCCAAGCTGAGCTCTTCTCGCCTCTTTTTCCTCTGTGATGGCTGCCAAACTTGTCTGTCCTTCCTGGGAACAGTCTTTAGGGAAGAGGAGGGATTCTGGGAAGGCACTGAAGAGATGGCGCAAAGGCTTTTCTCATAGCTTATGAGTCATCCTACTGCCTCAGGAGGTAGTTTACCCCATGAAGAGGGGGGTAAACGCCTCTTCAAGTATCGCTACTCTTGAGCTAAGCAGCTTGTGTGTGCCTGTAGATGGGACAACATGGCACTGATGGTTGTTGCTAGGTTTTCTTTAAAGATGCAAGGGTTGGCTGCTGCGAAGTTATCGCTGTATGCTAAACAGACACCATCCCTCTTCTTTTCTTCTTGGGGCAATACGGTATGAAAGATAGTGTGAGGATCTCTGTTTTCCAAACTTGGGTGCAGGTTTTGCTGGAGCTTCTGGTCAAATCGTAGAGACAACTTCTTTAAAGGTAATTTAACTTCTAGAGCTGGAGCTGCCATCAGCATAGCCCTGCGCAGCTCTTCTGTTTGTGCTTGGTGATGCCAGAGCCATGAAAAGGATTTGGAGGTTTTCTTCTACCTCAAGCAGGCTCAAGGCTTCATACAGCTAACATGCAATTGTGGACCAATAACTTGTCTGCCAGAATATATTCCTCTGGCCGCAGTCTGCTCCAATAATTTGTTCGGTGTATAATCTTGCTTGAGTTTCTTCCTTTTGGAATTTGTTTTTTAAATCCCTGTACAGGTTCCCACCCCCAATGAAACTCCCATGAGAGGGTTTGTACTGTAGCTTTGCTTTACGAGATTTGCTCTATTTTGATCTTTTACAGTCAACCGCTTTCTGCAGAAGTATTGTAGAAGTGTCTGGTGAGCAGATCTCAAACGTTATCGTGCAGTGCCATCGTGGCACATCCAGCTCCGAATCGATGAGCAGCGAGGAGGTAAGGAAGGGGAAAACCGATTTTTGCTGCCTGGGGGAGCGAAAATTCTGCTTATCCTCTTTTAAGGAGAAGTCAGGTGTATATGTGTGAACTGCAACTCCTGTTGCAGTTGGAGGTTTTGATCAGAAAACTGAATGTGGTTTGAAATCCAGCTGTCTCCTATAACGCTTCACTTTCCATCAGCTGAGAGGTTTGACCTTGCTTGATGGATGCCTGGGGAGAGTGTGAATCTCTGCAGCAGTCTGGCACATCCACCAACTCCGACACTCTTTCTTCTTTGACATATAGAGTATGTGCCTGGAGAACAGTGATTGGCACATCTTAGACAGAAACAAATACCAATGACTCTGGCTCTGTTACCAAACCGAGCTCTCAGCTGAGCATGTAATCACAGTATGGCTGAAGAACATTTGCTCTACTGAGGTTTGTGTTCCCTTTTTGAGCTCTTATTTGGTTTTTAAGGTGTAATTAAATGCCGACCTAACATGTGAATTAGGGCTAGCGGTTTTCAAATCATGCCAGTGTCCACTTTTTCCATGAATGACACTTGAAACTGGGTGCCTACACTTACAATACAGATCTGCAGTGGGTGTTGTGCTTGAGGATTATATGCAGGGAACAAAGATAGTTTCACAAGCAAGGTGCCAGAGGATATGGACAGCTTTTATTTTTGGAAGGTGCAAGTGACTAAGAGAACAACTTGAAGCAAATACGATTCTATGTCACCTTCTCTTGGTTTGAATTGCCAAATTAGCTTGTAACTTTTTTTTTTTTGTTCAGGATCTCTATTCAGAGCTAGCTAGTGAATGCACCACAGGAAGTCTTGATTTGCAGAGCAGAAAGACTGCATGTGAAGTACTGAAATATCTAACGTAGTGTTGGATGTTCAGTCTGTCCTCTGTGGGTTAAGCGTAACTTGTTTAATAGGGCACTCAGTATAAACACTTGCTTTTACAAGCAGAGATCTTCCTGCACGTATTCTTTAACCATCACTTAAAATTCAGTACTGCTGCCAATATTCCTGCTGGGGAATATATTTCCTGCAATGTTAATAAGGAATAAATGCCAAAGGGAATAATTGCACATGAAAATGAAAGTATTTCTTTCTGCAGAGGGCTGCAGCAAGTGCACTGCAGCTCTTGCTCTAGAGCTGTAACTCAGTTCAAGGGATCTCAGCCTGGCTGAGATGGTGTGGTGTAGCTGTTGTGGATGGTGTTGGTGTAGCTGCTGTAGTGCTGGTGGCATTTGGATAGGAGAAGGAATTGTGATTGGCCAAGGCTGGGATCATATTATTGGGATAGAGACCAACAAAAGAAGAGTATAGAAAGCATTTAAGAGAGTAATTTGGGATAAATGAGTCAAAGAGGTGCCCTGTGTGACTGCAACAGATAAACTCTGCTCTCCAGGCGCTGCCGTCCTGGCTGTATCTGCACTACATTAAGGTCAGGTAAGGTATGAACTACTAAAGATTCTGACCTGAGTCTACCCACAACTGCAGACTTCCTTAACAACATCACTGCTTTGCAATGGTATCAGCAGTAATCTTGTTTTCGGAGAAATTAATCATGAAGTTTGGAATTACTGCAGTGATCACATAGTACCCGAGGAAATGAAGGAGAGGCGGACTTTTTGACAGATGAGCTTTTTAAAGAAATGTCTTTAATTTACAGATGATGCATATGTCGATAATGAACCCCAACAGGCGAGGCAGCGGTCGCAGAGGAGGTAAGCCATCTCTGCTGCGCCGGACTGTCCTGGCACATGTAGGTTTGCCTTTTGGATCATCTGTTTGGTCACCTGCCTGAGGGAGAATAAAACACGGGAGACCAGCAGTTTGCTCAGGTCACGCCCAGCTGTTTTTTCCTGTGCAGAGGGGTGTCTCGTTCAGAAAGCAGTGAGAGCAGTAGGCTACAAAGTAGGGCAATGCTGAGGCTGGTATACTCTCTGTACGCGTTTTCTGGATTGCCAGATTTGTGCTCTGATAACCAGTACTTGTGTGCATCCTTGAGGTTGTCCTGATGTTGTGCAGAATGCTGAACGAACATGTGTTTGAAAACATATAACACTCATGTATGTCTCCATGTTCTTTTTTTTAAACGATGTATTTGCTCCTGAAGCCTTCCCTTCAAGAGGAAGAGGCAGCAGCCGTGGATATTGGCATAAACCCAGCTATTTCAGCTCTGACAAAATTGAATAATATGGATTAGGTGAGTACTATTCAAAGTGTAGCTTTTATGCACCTTAGGTCTGGAGGTTTTGTGTGGCAGGGTGGGAAAGTGACTGCTCAGGATAAAGGAGCTCTTTGGGAATGTGCTTCTTGGCTGCGAGCATGTTAAAAGCCATTTTACTCTGGGCATTTGTAGGACTTGCTTATGGGGAAACTCAGTTACACAGAGTACAAACAGCACTACAGCACCATTGACAAATGTTGACGGGGTGGCAATCTCTAGTGCCTATGGGAGGTCTCACAGAACAAGGGTCTGACCAGTTGTCAAGGCAGCAGACGCTGTTTTGATTTTCCTCGTGTTGCTTCACTCCTAGGAAGACATCCAACCACAGAGCTCACGGCTTTCACTCGCTCTCGAGTAGTCCATCCCACATGCTCACGCAAACACCAGTGTCCTGGTGTGCGGGTAGTGTGAACAGTGTGCAAGAACACCAACCTGCTGGCCTGAGCTTATCATAGGGCTCAAGTCTTGAGCCACAGTTCTGCCTTTTTGCCTCCATCTCTCTTGGCTGGCAGAGACATGTTTCTGTCTAATGTTTCATGGGTACTTTGGACCTTACCCAGTTGCCCTTAGCAGGGGTGGATCACTTGGCTGTGGGATTTGGAACATGCCTTGGCTGTGTATTGGCAAAGACACAGATGAGTTGTTGGGTGCCCCGTTCTGCCCCAGTCTTTCATCAAGTCACTTGCCATTTTTGCGCTGGTGCTCTCCTCACACCCACGACTTGTTGTATGTCTATTTATACTGAAAACTCTTGGAGGCATGGCTGTGTCTTTGTGCCGAATCTAATGCAATAACGCCCCGAGGCCACACAGTTCAGCAAACAGAAAATGAATGTGGTAGTAAGGTATCTGGGAGAACCAAGATGCATTTTACCCAGGGCAAGTGTTTGTTGCAGAGAAGCTGTGAAGGAGATGTTTGGAACCCAGTTAATGGGAATGAAAATGAAAGGCACTCGTGATTGATTGGAGTTAGCAAGGCCTATCCTACACAAACCACCCTTGCTGACCTACTTCTGAGGCTCCATGTGGGAGCAGCTCTAATTGCTGCTGACATTTTACCTGCCATCTTAGGAGTTAATTTAAAGGGAATTGTTTTTGAAAGAGTTTTAGCAACACAGAATGGAGATCATTCTTTGGCATGCTAAACAGTTTTAAAGTAGTTGGGAAAGGAAGAGGAAATTACTTAGCACTATGTCTTTGTGATTAAAAAGGTTTCACACATTCGCTTGGGTACTTATCATTGGCAGGTCTCTGTCCCCATAGAGAGTGCCAGAACTGAATGCTCCACATGTGTGGAGCTCAATTCAGGCTGGCTGCATTGGAAACAAGACAGTTTTAGATGTAATTTAGCACCGATGACTCACCAAAAACTAACACATGTTACTCATAAGCATGTCTGTGGTAAACCTATATGTGCTGAAGGAGACAAACCCGCTACTCTCCTAGAAACTAGATATGGAAGGAAAAGCCAGTCTTTCTGCTAGGTCAGGTCTGGCTTTGTAAAAATGATTTCATTAAATCCATATGCTATTTTAGTTTATCCATGAACCAGTGAAGGTGATATGCTCTTTTAATCACTGCCTTTCCTCTTATAGGAATCTCTGACTTTTCTAAATGTCTTTGAACTTCCTTGAGCATGTTGCAGTGGCATTCTGGTGTGCACTCCGTGTCCTTCTGTGTAGCTTTAATCCAAGGAGATGGTGTGGAAAGAGTGAGGCTTACTAAAGAGTAGCATAAGGTTGACCTTCTGTTCCAGAGAAGAGGGGGACAAACTTCATAAATGCCTGACCACTGTTGGCTTCTGAGAACCAAATTGCCTCAATCTGGCTGGGTGAATTTAGGTTGAACTTTCTTCAACTGATCTTCCAGAAAAGTTGTGGGGAAGGAGGTCTATGTGCTCAAAATGCTCCTTTTCTTTGCATTTGGAACGTGCCAGGTATTTTAAATTACTTCTTTGGCTCTCAAGAGGAGCTATCCCCATTAAGCAGTAATTGCAAATGTTTTATGTTCCTGGATCGAATGTCTAACAGATCTCTAAACCAGAAGCAAGCTGTAAAATCTTCTTGAAAGACAATATGAAACAAATGGGGAGAAATTTATGGTTCTTGAAATCCTGTGCAGTTTGAGTTTTAATACTTTCTGCTTGCTCTTAAAGATAGGTTGCAAGTGTCAATTGTGGAGCTGTGTTTCATATCAGTGTCCTAGGTTTTGGACATCTCGGAGGCAGATACATCAGGAGATTAAGGGAGATTTTCAAAACCCTTCAAAACTCCTTGTTTCTCTTGTTTTTATTGATTTGACTTATTATTAGCTGCAAAGTTTGGAGAGAAGTCTTACTTCTCAATTTCACTTGTATCCAGAATTAGAGGGTTTCATCCATGGGTTTAATTTGGAGCCACATGTATCCAAATTATTTCATGTGTTTGAGGCCAGGGCAAGTTATTAATGTCTTTTCTTCCTGTGTTTTGGCACGTGTGTGATCATGGCTGAAATTATTACAAGCCGTACTGTGATGGCAGTGTTTGGTGGGGCATGGGAAACGTGCAGAGTTTTGAGATGGCAGTAGCTCAGCTGGCTTAGCTTAGCTGAGAATATTTTGGGGGAGGCTGGGGAAACAGCAATTTAATAATAGAAGACTTTTGTCTCTTACTCAAAGAACCTGTTGTTGACAGGCAAAGCTAGACAAGTTCAGGTGAGAAATGAAATGTGATTCTTTTTTTTATGCAACAGTATGAGTAACTGACTCCTGCAAAAATTACTAAGGCAAGTGGCTGAGAGTTTTTCATGCTGGATTTTACATTTTCTGAACTAGATCTTCTTATCTTTTTGGCTACAGGAATTATTTCAGGGGAACCCTGTGCCTGACTCAATGCAAGAAGCTAGGTTAAGCGACCTCATTGGTGCTTTCTGGCTCTTTTTATTTATTAGAATGTGTTAAATATTCAAGAGGAAAAAATCAGTGCAATTGTTATATAAAGAACTTTTTAAAGCCTGCAGTCTTCAGACCCACCAGTCTGCTGATGCCTGCAGGAGTTAGCAAACTGCATATGAAAGAACCACGTCAATGATTAATGAGCTTACTCCAGTGACAAGTCCTAATCAGATTTTCTGGATTTATTTCCTAGTGCATCTCCGGAACTGGGGAGATTGTAAAATTCACATGTCACGCTGTGGACCAGTCTTTCCAACAAATAGCTCAGGCACATGAGCGAGTGACAGCAGGAGGGCCAGCTGCTGTACAACAGCTGATCACCGGTTAACAACCTTAGCCTGCAACAGGCGTTAAGGTCATTAGTTAGCTTGGCCTGCCAGGTATGCGCAGGGCTTGTTGGAGCTGGGTCAGCTGCCACAGTGTCAGCAAAGGGCATGTAAGTGATGCAGTCAATCCCCTGCTGAAATTTTTGGGGCGGAGGGCCTCCTGCTCTGAAAGGCTGCTGTTTAGCACACGCGCAATATGAAAAGCTTCTGGAGTGTGCACAGGTACTGTAGAATTATGGGTTCCATTAAGCTGGAATCTGCTTTATGGTGTTCGTGGCTCTGAATCACAAAGAGGAGCCTAAAAAATGGCTCAAACTCACCTAACACCTTGAACCCCAGAAAGCAAAAGAACAGGGCCCCGACGCTCTGCTCTTCCAAAATCAACTGCCTAAGGCAGTTGTCTTTGTGGAGGGTGGAGTCCGACCTGTGACTTATGTCTGGAGTCTCACCAGCAGTGCTTCATTTCCTTGAACAGGAAAATTAAGAAGAAAGCTCCTGCCTTTGCTTGCAATACACATATAGATTGTGAATACTGATTTTCTTGCACTGTCATCAATCACACTAGGGAATTGTTTTTTAACAGACAATCAGACTCCTTCTGCATCAAGCCGAGGGGCTGTGATTTCCTCCTCGAGTTTTCTACATTTTCTTAAAATGACTCTCTGGCTCAGTTCTCACGTGGCGGGACATGTGGTGATGGCAGCTGTTACAAGCTGATTAGCAGCCTTGCAGAAGCAGAAGTGAATAGGCTGGCATCCTTGAATATTAGGGTTTTTTTTTCAATGGAAAAATAACTGGCAACATTGGGCCTCTTCTGCTCATACCCAAGACATCCGGGATCCAACCTTCAGAGTGAAACGGATGCTTATTTGTCTGTCTTCTAGAAAAATAATAATCGGGTAGGGTGCATAACCCTCCTGGGGCATGGAAAGAAGAGCTTTAATCCCCAGTGTCCTCATTAAGAAGCTGCTTGATTTTAGTTCCAATTTTTTATTCTCGTGGCTTCCTATTTTCTGTCTTTGTTTTTTCCTCTCAGTTCACCCACCCCACTTTCTACAGTTCTCAGAAAGCAGCTTATTGCTGTCTGGGGAAAAAAGTGAAGCGTCAGAGGGAAGGAAAATCCCTGCAGAACGGGATCTGTTGCATAGTGCATGAGCTCCGTATTGGATCAGCTTTGAGAGTGAGAGCTAGAGCAATTTATCGCTTAGCAATGTGGAGAAAATGACAGGCTACCATTATATTCCTCTTGCCTTGGAATCCGTCTGTGCTGGCTAAGTCCTTGGTGTCACCTGGCATCTGTGATATGCTGTAGCAGAGAAGACAGCAGCATGCTTTCATCTGTTCAGAGGTGAAGGATTGAAAATGAAACAGACCCAGCAGGACCTTTCCCGATGCTCAGGTCAGATCAGGGTGCGGGGATGAAGCAGAGGTGTTACAACAGAGAGGAGAATCGCTGTGACAATCTCTTGTTGCTATTCTAAACGGCAGCGATTTTTGCCTTGCCCTTTGTCCACCTCTTCTGGATCTGTTTTGAAGGATTAGACCCACTGCTGCACTGAGGAAATTGTTCCCGCTTCTGGAGGATGCAAAGCTTGGATGATTCCTTAGACTTCACTATGTCTTTAAGGCCTGATTGATTTAATTGCTGGAGACTTCAGTGAGGAACAGGACCTCGGTGGAGGAACAGAAAGGGCGCTCAGCTGTTTTCCAGCCTGTTGCTCAATGTTGCATTTTGCAAGCCCTAGAAATGAGCTTGTCAAAGAACCATGCAGGTTGGGAGCGACCTCTGGAAGCCCAACCCCTGCTCAAAGCTGGGCCAGTTTCATGAGGCTGTGTAGCTGAGGTTTGAATATCCCAGGATATAGATCCCTCATCCTCTCTGGGCTCCAGGGTCAGTGTGGGAGCGCTCTTGGGGAAAGATTTTTCCTTAAACTGAGCTGGAATTTCCCATGTTCCCACCGGTTCCTGTTTCTTCTCTTGTGGCTTGGTCCCCAGTGATGAGTGTAGGGGCTGGTCCCAGTTCTTTGGCCTGCATCCCCCATCTCCAGGGCTGGGCAGGACCCAGGCACTCCTGGACAAGCCTCTCTCAGAGGGTCCCTGTATCTGGCACTACCACATGTGTGGACACTCCTTTCTGTCACAAATCTATCCCTAAAATTCTACTAACAAAATTGTCTTACTGAAAAATTTCAGGTTGCCATGGTGACAAACTTGCTGAAGATACAGTGTGGGCTACAGACTGCTGTAGAAGTAGTCACGTGTTCTCTTAGAAAAACATATCTCAAATTTCTTGTGCATATTGTAGCTCTTAATTCAGATACATTTCTCAGAAGACCATACACCAGCTTATAGCCTCAACCGTCTCTGCTTTTGAGACTTTACAATATGCATTGATTTGTGTCCCATGTTACTTACTTCACTGTTGTTAATTTTTCTAGCAGTCTGGTTCTTTTTTCTTTCTTTATTTCACTAATCAGCAATTGATATGACATTTTTGCACATGTGAAGTGTTTGCATATGCAGGTTTCTTTTTACAGATTCCTCATGGTGTGACTCTGACACTAAACAAATTAATAAGCAACTCAGTGAAGCTGAATACATTTTTTCCGAGGCCACAGATGTTTGGTTAGTTCTGTGAAGTATGAGACAAATTTTGAGCTATGACGTTTCTCTCCCCTCCCTTTTTTTAAAGTAGATTGGAGAATGAGAAGAATCAAGAATCAAAGATCCAGCATGTGAAGAAAGAACCTGTTGTCATTTCCTTTTCTTTTTCATGGAAAACTATTCTGTAACGAAGTGGCAGTCTTTCCCTAAACTTACTTTCTGCTGTAATGTCAAACAACCATCGGGTGAGCTCATGAGATGCTAAATGCGTGCACTTCTCAGTCGATAGCCGCCTTCTGAGGTGTTAGAGCTCACTGGGAGGACTGTCTCAGACACCCAGTGTAACTGTGTCCAGTATGTATTGTACCATCTCATAATGATGCTATTAAAGGATCATTATTCCATCTGTTTGTTCTGCATCGCTCTCTGGTTGCTTGTAATTTTCTGTAATGCTTGTAGCTAATTATTGATTCATTCAAACTAATAAAGGCACTTAATTCCTTTTTCTCTGGGGTACAGCAGCTGTGGACAAGGTGTCTTGCTACAAATCCAGAGCGTGAGTTTTAGCCCACTAGCAATCTAGCTTTAATGGGTACTTGACCACTGAAGTGGGGAGCTGAGGGAAGTAATGACAGTGATTGTCAGGTACTAATAGCTTTTGGAACAAGGCCAGGTTAGAGCAGACCTTTGATACGTTCCTCCCCTGGGAAACAGGTCTTTGTAGTCTTATCCCTTTCTCTCCACTCCATGCAACAGAGCTCCCCCTGCAGCCCTTTGGGAAGGGAGAGGTTACTCTGCAGTTTTGGGGTGGGTTTTGTTTGGTTTTTTAAGGCTTTACCACCAAGTTTCCTCGTTGGTTATGGTGTAGGCTGGTATTAGGGCTGTGCTTCTATCCACACCTAGTTCACCTAGTGGAGATGTGACCATGCTGGACGTACGCAAGTCATCTGTAAACAGGCAACAGAAGCTGTTCCTACAGAAGTAGTCGTGTAGGAAAGTCTTTTGTACGTAGTGAAGGTACTGAAGAGGTGTTTTTTTATGCAGTTGGAATAACAGCAAAGGTTCATCCATGCACTGGGTTGGTCACACCGGCGCCTGGATCAGCAGGATTAGAAGGACTGAGCAGCCCTGTGGTGCGGGGAGTCTTCTCGTGATTGAGCTGCAGACCCTGCTTCAAACTGTGCACCAGAGACTCTTCTTGCAGCCGACCTGTTTGGGCGATTTGATTCCCTGCATGTTACCTGATCCGAGATCCCAATGAAATAGTTTTCCTCTTCCCAAGCACTCTGGAAGCATGGCTTTCCACAGCTCCTGGCTGCAATGGAAATAAACCAGGTGAGGAGTTTGCAGTTTTGGGACCGAGTGTGCTTTTCTCCCTGTCTTTCTCTATGTCTTTTCTTCTCTGTTTCCAGCTCTGTTTTTCTGGAACGGGAGGGAAGAAGCCTCTGGGGGAGGTGCCCGTTGCCTGAGCACTGGAGATCCAGATAGGTGTTTTCTATCATGCTCATGATGGTTTTGTGCCAAACTGGATCGAAGTAACAGGTGAATTTTCTGAAACAGAAATGGTAAAATTAGTTGGATATCTGGTGGAATACAAGTGCCATTTAGTGCCGAACAAATCTTTAAAACATGCGGACGTAATAAAGCTGTCTCCTTTAGGAAAAGTCATCAGCTGCGTTTTAAGATCTATGTCCACCTCTGCTCCCATCGCGCAGCGCACTGACTTGGTTTGCAGTTTTGCTGCTGCACTCCCTAGTACTCGGCTGTCTTGCTCGGTAAGTGGGGTCATGGGAGCTGCAGAATTGATCGTTGGCTCCTTACCAGTTATGCAACTGTCCCTCCTTTCAAAATAAACTGATTTTTCTCTCTAAAGCAACTCTCCCATCCAGTTTGACTCTCACTTAATTTTCCTTACTGATTGCATCAAGGTAACCTGATTTGTGGGGATTTCTATCTCATAAACATGACAACACGTAGTCAGAGGAGCTCTCGATGATTACCCGTAACAGCAGCAGGGAGTAGAAGGGAGTGGAAGGTGCTGATAAGGTGTAGAGTAGAGGTCCAGCAGAGGAAGGGCTGTTTTCCTTTCTCGTGGTGGTTTTGCTTTGCCTGTGTCAACAGGATTGGGAACATCACCCTTTCCTTTGTTGTGAACGCACAGCTCCAGAGTCTTTGCATAAACTGTTTCTCTGCTGCAGTCGAGTAATTTTTGCTGAGCATCTTCTTTTTCTAATAGGGGTGACTTCACACCTTTGTGCTGATTTTAAGTAGAACCATGACTCTTCATTTAAAAGCTGGTGGAAAGAAACAGCTTAGCTGCTTTCTGAAATTCCTGAGCTCAAGTGATTGTGGTCTTTGTCTTCTCATGTAGACATGTATGTCTTCCTGTCTTAGGCAAAGGCATGGGTGAGCAGAAGAACTTCCTGGGCGGTTCCCCTAAGACCATACTTTGCCTCCTGGAAGGGATGAGGTGGATTGACACGAGCCAGCTTCAGCTGTGCTCGTACTCTTCCCTGTTTCACTCTTGCTTTTCCCAGTTCCCAACAGACAGTTCTCTTGGCCTAAAAGTGGTCACATTTTGCTGGTTGAGAGTAGTGGCAGGTCTCTGCATTGGTGGAAGAGAAAGGGACCATGTTTGCTACAAAATCCTTGTATATCGTGGCTCTGTATGTCTGGGAAAAAAGACAGAAGAGACCACTCAGTTTCATAGTGAGTCTTTCAAGACCTGGCGTAGAAAACTTGTCTTTGAGCTAAGGGCAGGCTGGCTGATGCTGCAATGATGACAGAGCCTGTCCCTTGCTCTTTCAGGTGCAGTGTGTTTGGAGAAATAACCATCTGTAAGCAAACATTATTAAGTTACCTTCTCTGCCCTCTGCGGACAGAAGGTCAGTGGCAGGGACCTGTCCCTGCAGTGATTTCCATCACTCATGGGGTACACTGTCACTACATTGTCACTGGCAATGCCTTGTCATTTAGATCGTTACATATACATGGTTATTGTCTGAGCTAATAAACCTTACTACCGTTAAAGAATGAAAACTGAGGTTGCCTCTGACCTCCAGATGTGACCCTTGTACAGAAAAGGTCTTCTGATCTCTTAGCATTGCTAACACAGGTGTCCCATGAGCAAAAGCTTCTCAGAAGGCAGGACTTTGCAGTCATGTCCCTTGGGAACAAAGAGCTTGTCTGCAGGCAAGCACCATTGTAGCGCGTGCATGGGCTGTAACATCTCCTTTTGATAGACATAATGAAAGCAATGAAAGGCCAGCCCTCTCCAGTATACATGGGACACCTATATGCTAATCATATGTGCACTTCTCTAAAAAAAAGCAAAGAAAACACTTTGGTTTTTTTCCCAGCAAAATGGATTACAGGTACTTTAAGCTCCTTGCTGCAAATACCTTCACACCTAGAAGCTGATGTGGCATCTGCTGTGCAGATGTTTATCTGGCGCTGGGGAGAGATATTTTCTTTGTCCACATTACTTAAGTCTTTCGTGGTCTCAAATCGCTGACTCAAGCACTTGTTGTTCCAACATACCAGTGATAGTTGCTACGGATGTTCCCTTCCAACTCCCATGTCTGAAAGTTTGGTCTGAAATACCACAACTGCTTCCAAGACCAAATCGCTCCTCTCTGTGACTGAAGACTGAAATCCTACTGGGGTCCTGGTTCTGTTCGTATTCAGCCACGTCCTCAGACTTGTGGACTCTGAGCCTCTAAATGCACTGGTAGGCTCCAAAACTGCCTCCCCCGTCGAAGGGAGCAAGTTCAAATGGAGAATTTCATCATCAAGCCCTTTTCACACTCCTGCAACAAGAAATATTTTGACTTGTTCATTTGCATGCCATGTTCTCCATGGCCACCCTCCGCAAGCTATTACTTACAGTGGCTTTGCTAAGTGATAACCAGGGTGTTACACTGGAGTTCATTAGGTAACATACTGACTTTCTTCTATGTTGTACAAAGGACATCGGCATTCTGCGTTTAGCATAGAAAGGAGGAATGCTACAAAGAGCAAGATGAGAGCAAAATACACTGAGGAGGAGGCAGGCTCTATGTAAGCAGACCCCTAGTTTTGTTGTTGGATTTTGCTTGGAGAGTGAAGATTTATGCAGCAGCAGGGACAGGGAGGGAGCTTTCCCCACACTGCTTAGAGACGCTACTGGCAGTGGAAGGAATGTGCAGAGTAGAAATTCTCCTCTTGTAGGTTTTGAGGTTGTTCAGAAACTCTGAGACAGCAAAAAAGGGAGCTATGTCTGAAGGGAGACAGCAAAACCATGAGGTATTAGACTGGGGCTTTCTCCGTACAGGGACTTTGTGGCAGTTTGTTTGAGCCTTGCGTCACCAGAAGGTAAAAATGTAGTCACCCTTTCAATGCAGAGCATCTGCAGCAATTGTAGGATGAGGAAAAAAGTGAGGACTTACGTTGATTTGGACTCGTGCAATAATTTGGGGAATGAGTATGAGCAACCACGACTGCCTGCTGCGGCGGGGTCAGTGCCAGGAGAACCGTCCCTGCACACAGCGAGCGTGTCCTACGCAGACCTCAGTTTATCCCTGTGGAAGGAGGGAAACTGCTGAATTTCTACTCTCTATGACAAGGAATTAAAATCTGCATTCATGGCAGAATCAGTCCTTTTATATGCATTTCCTCTTTTTTTCTGTACACCCCAACACTTTTTATGCTGACAATGTCTGAGCAGGAATTCCCATGGTGTGGTATTGATGAAGGATGACACCATACAGTGGTGTTGCAGCAAAACTGGGCTCAGTTCCCTTCTTGCCCTTCTGCCAACACTTGGGGAAACACAGCGGTATTTGGGCTCCAGGGTGCCACAGCATTTCGTTTCCCAGGCCCTCGCTTTGCCATCGCGCCATAGATGCTCAGTGATAATTGCTGCATATAGTGCTTGACAGTGGTATGGTTTGTGCCACCCTGGGAACTGCGCTGGTGCGTTGGTAGCCCCAGAGCAGTTCTGTTCACTTGGGCTAGCTGTGATTGGGTAGAATTACCAGCAACTAAGAGGAGTTCAGTGCTACGTGAAACTAGTCTAAAAAATTTCTCAAAGGGCAGAGATCATCCCGAGTGAAAGCTGGATGGAGCCGAGCCCATGTTAGAAAGAAGGTTATTGCTCATCCTGAAGAAACATGGAGATTTCCTGGCATACAGTCTCCTGTCAGCAACGTAATCTCAGGTGGGTGACAAACCAGACCGACCCCTGGATGATCTCTCTGAAATGAAAAATAGGCCTTAATTGCCAAGCCCATGTCCTAATTCAGAGAAGCAAGATGCTGGGATCAGGACCTGAGCATTTTCCAGTCTTGACTCTACCGTAGAACATGCAATTGTCAGTACGTCTGCACAAACAAGTTCAACGTGGAGGCTTGGGAGGGTTTAAGGAGACACAGCTGTGCTAAGGACGGAGCACATCCCTCGTGGCAGAATTAGGAGCTAATGCTGAGCATCAGCATTACTGCTAGGGCTGTTGGTGAGCGTGGCTGGTGCTTCTGCTCCTGCTCCCCACCGGTGGTGATGCCCACTAGGTGTCAGAATTGAATAAATGCAAGGCTGGCACAGGGGAGACAGGATTCTGGTTTTCAAATAATTCTGATTTTTTTTTTTCCCTTCTGATTTCTGTCCTGCTGTGTAATAAAATGACTGTTGGGGAAGGAGGATCTGTTTGTTTAAATGGTAAAGAGAACAGGGGAGGAGGAAGAGGAGAAATGACTGAGACAAAAAAATCCCGGCCAGGTTAGAGTGCTTGTTTTGCAGAGCTGAAATTCTGCTCCAGGCTCAAAAGTGGTTTTGCTTTTTACTGCTGAGGACACTAGACTTTACTGTCTCCTGCATGACAAACTTAGGCTTTTTGATAAAATGGCTTTTAATCAAATTTCCCAGCCACCCCTTGCCTTGGACTAGAGGCTGTAAGGTGCCTTTGGTAAGAGGAAAGTTAGAGAAATGCTGGTTGTGGAGAGGGCTTAATTTTATAGTTGAAGTTTTCTACCTGTTCCTCTCCGCCTGCTCCTAGCTCCTGTCTCTCCTCTTATTCAAGAGCTCAGCTCATTCACTGCAGCTGATTAACGTTAGCAAGGGCATCATAATGGTTCTAAAGATTAGGTGCACTAATTAATGCTTGCACAACCAGGAAGAAATTTGCTGCTGTCTGACACTTCACAGCTGCCACTGTGTTTTCTCCTTTCAGACCTTTTGCTGGCTTTAAAATCCTCTTGTTTTTCGCTCTTCTCATGACAAATTGTTGCCTCAGTCTCACGGTGCAGTGGGGACTCTCTGCAGAAACAGAGCACCAGTGGATCCCTGGAACCTCAGACCAGTTATATTGAATGAGCTTCTGGGCATATTGCTGGTAGGGTTTGGTGGTTCAGCAGTCAGAGCTGCCATGTGAAGACCCAAGAAGATCTGCCAGCTGGGAGACATGTTCTTGTAGTTTTCTTCCTGGGGCATTGGTGGGTAAAGCTCATTCTTCTTTATGATGTTCTCACATGCCTTGCGCAGCCCAGGGTGGCTCAAAACATCTCTCAGGGAAGGAAGCACTGTGTTGAGTGACTTGTTGAATGTGCTTGTCCTGGCTTTAGCTGGTTCTTCTCTTCCCAGAATATGATATTTCCTTCCCCCTTACCTTGGGTTTTCTTCATACTGTCTCTGTGTCACTTCCTTGGTGAAACAAGAACTCACCATTAGTGATCTTTGCTGTACTTAAGAATCCAGTTCTGACTTTGTTACTACTTCTGACTGAGCTGTAAGTCTGAACCTGTAGCGGCAGCAGCCAAATGAAACTTTTCCTAGCATAAGGAAGAAGCAAAACAGGAGTCAATCCTTTATTGAGAGGCTAATCCTTTACCTAGGCTAATAGCACTAGGAGAACACTCTTAGATCTTTTTTTCTCAGTTAGTAGCTTTAGTCTTGTTTGATTCCTCAAGCACTAAAATGCTTGGGGACCTATCAGATTGATCGATATCATGGAGTACCTAGGCACGTGCCCCTCCTCATCTTCCAAATACTGTTTGTTTTTTAGACTGATACTGAAGCCAGATCGAGCTGTGCATATCTGCCTTGACTGTCAACATGTGTGGCATTTGTTGCAAAGACCAGCAGTGGATTTCTTCCACAGCTTCAATCCAGGCAACATTGGATGGCTGATAATGCACTTGGCAATCCTCCATGTGGCAAAGGCTTCTGAAAAGGTGGTGGTGATGTGTCTGTGGGCATTGCTTGTTCTCCGTGACAAGCAGGGAGTCTATGCTAGAAAACCAGTGTCAGACCAGTGCTAGAAGGAGAAGCTTAAAACATGGATCTTAACTCTTTCAAGGAAGTCAGGCTCCTAGAATTGGTCTAGATGTTCATTGCAGATTAAGTTGGAGGGAGGTGAAGCTGGAACAAAATGGAGAGCAAGAAGGAAATTGGGATTTCTGGTTGGCCTCCAGAGACCAAACTGGTTTAGGGCATTAGCTGTCTGTGAGAGTTGGAGTTGAAGAAGGAGACCACCAGGAAAACCACAGAGCCTGGCAGGATCCCAGGGATTACAGGCCATGATTAATGAGAACTTAAAAAGAATCTTATGTGCTTTTTGAGACTGAATCGTTTTCTGAGCAGTGGGGAGGTGCTGCTGCTGGCTGAGTCTCCTGATCTGGAATGAATAATGGAGAAAAAAATAACACCCTCCCAAATTGAAGGCTGTTGATTTAAATGAAAAAAAGCCCCTATAATAAATAAGCACTGTGCAGAGGACTGGGGGCCAGAAATATTTAAACCTGGAAATATTAAAGCAGTAAGCCTCGTGTCCACACCAAGCATATCAATTGAAATGATCTTGAAAGTGTGGTTGGAGTATAGCAATGTAGTAGACTCTTGCCAGTGCTGTTTCTGCAGGGGAGAGCTCAGAAGTGTTTGGGATGCATCACGAAAGTAGAGGCCTGATCTAGACTTCCCAAAAGCCTTCTGACAGGCCTTCCTAAAGAGAATATTAAGGAAACAAAACAGGCATGATGCAAGGTGAAAAAGTGTCATGGCTCAAAAACTGGCGCAGACAAAATTAGAAAGTGAGTGGACGACACTTGACAAGCACAATAGGTGCAGGGCTGGTTGTTGCAGACAACCTCTGAGACTGGGGTGAATAGTTTTGTTGATGCCCTTACAGGCATCATGCTTCTAGAAGAGGGCTACGTGACACCTGTGGGTTAGTGGGAAAGGGCAGCAAAAACCAAACAATTTTTTTCTGTGCGTGTTTTAAAGGTCTTTAATTTTCTTTCTTATTTGAATACTAAAGGCAATCTTGTTCAGCAGTGAGAGATCTCCATTAGGCAGGTTTGCCAGGTACTTTGTGAGATCTAAAGGGGGAAAAAAACAGAAAACCCTGGGACTGTCTCTGATGCGGGGGCTACTGAGGAATATTTTATACCTTTCCTGCTTAGTGGATTGGTCTTGCAGAGTATTTTGAGGGGAAGAAGCACTGACTATAGGAAATACTAGAATTGATTGCAAGAGGTTTTGACTTGTTTGGTTTTCTAAGCTGGTTAAAAACTGTTGTTTTATTAATTGCAAACTTTTTATAATCTTGGAAGGAACTGAAATAAACCATTGTCCATGGAATTTTTTTCAGTTTCTTGAGTTCCTAAATGCTTTTAAAAGATTCACAGGTCCTGATGGTGAATTTTCTGGAACTGGCAGTATCAAAAGATAACCCAGGTCCCCCACCATCTTTCCAAGCAGAAAGAAAATGTTCCAAATAGCTGAGGTTATTGCATCGAGAAAGACTGTCACAAGAACAGGAACAGCGTTTAAAGCCTGCCTCTTTCAAAGGGTCGGAGCGGCGGATCTGTGCATCTGCAATGTGTTCAATGAACCAGAACGCAGCCTTTTCTCCGGAAAGCTTACATGCCAAAGTCTGCAAATATACCTACTGAAGTGGGGGTGTTCGGGGAAAGATCAGAAGTGAATGGTTGGGTGCTGTTGCTGTTCGCCTGTGGTTCCAAGAGTGTCACAGATTTAGTTCTTTCACTCAAAGAGGATGGAACAAAAGCCTGAAGCTGAAATATTAGACCTTGGCTTTCTGCCCCAATTACATTACTGAATCTTCTTTAAAATGACTATTCATTATGACTACTTCATAACGAAATGACCATTTTGTTGCTATCTGCTGTTGCACAACAGGCTACGTTCTGACACTTTCGAATTTCTTGTCCCTCTCTGCAAAAATTTGCCAATAATCTAGTTTCCCTAAAAATCCTATTTTTAGGAGAACTTACTATTTATTGAAAATCTTGCATGGTCCCACTGTGAACAAAAGCACAGATGCTCAGTGTGGTGCTGATGCCTGTCATCGATTGACATTTGCGGTGTTTGCTCTGCTGGAGAAGAGCAACATGGAGCAGAGGGCTGGAGTTCCACAGGGAGATGCTGGTAGGCTGGAGTCTGCCACGGTTTCAATGCGAATGCTGCCGGCGATGCAGGAGACTCCATCTGTTTTGTATTTGTACCCATTCTCTGATGAAACTGCAGGGCTCTGGACCTGGCCTTGCAGGGGTTTCAAAAGCCAATGTGCCCATGAGCCTGGCTTGTAGGAGTGGAGTGGGATCTCTGCAATGTGCACCGCTGAGCAGCCAGAGAAATTGCAAGACTTGGGTCTAGACTCTTTGTCTAGGGTGCTTGATACCAGGGCATCGAGTCCTGCTACTAATTTAAGGATAAGGCATCTGTGAGACCTGGTGTTAGTGGTTTTTTCCAACCTCCAGTGCTCTTGGATCTGCCACCCTTCATACAGCCCTGGTAGGCGCAGTGGTGGAAGGAAGTGGGCTCGTTCCACCTAGGAGCTGTCGGAGCCAAGGGCCAATTTGGCAAAGGAGGGGCTTTCTCGTGCTTCTGCCTCCTCTTTCCTTCTAGAGAGAAGGCTCTGTGTTTCACAGAAGAGATCTGTGTTTGCACAGAAAAGCTGCTTTTCAGTTCCCAACTAAAGGGACGTATGAAGACTTTCTTTGTCGTATGTGTGATTTGCCAAGAATGGGGAATTTACTCTTTAGCAGCCCATGACAGATGGCAGAGTTCAGTAAAGGCTAAGCTGAAAGTCTTGTCCTTCTCCGAATGTCTTCTCTCTTACCTGAGTGCAGTGTATGATGTGACTGCTGTGCCGCTCATGTCCTGAAAATATACCTCCCCAGCTCCTAATGTGTTAAAAAATATTGCAGCTGCTCGTTACAGAGTTGGTAAACGATGTTCTGAATGGCTGAGCCTAGCGTGGGCCAATGCGCTCTGCCAGTTTCCCTTGCACTAATCCCATATAACGTAACCACAGGACATGCTGTTGCATGAAGATACAATGAACAAATGCTTCGCAATTATTAGAGGCCCGTAGATACTTGCTAGCGTGGAGTGCTGCCCGGTTTGTGGTTACTTGCTCTTTGGAGTCCACTTTTAGAGTAGAATTAAACAAGTCAGTTACCATCTGGTTCCAAGACACTGAGTTTAGCAAAAACAATACTAAAAGTCTGGCTCCCCTCTTTTCTCCCCCTTCATCCTGCTCTTCACTGATCAGGGACAGCCAGTTCAAATGTGCAAGTAAAATGCGAGCTGAAAACATGAAAGGCAGGGAGACAAGGCAGCTCTGAAACTAGGTTAGAGATGAAACGAGCCTGAAATTTGGCAGCTGTAGGGAAGGCTGGGTGGCCCTAGGGAAATGGTTCAAAATGATTGATGAAATAAATGATTAATGAAATGGTGTGATTATCCTATCACGGGATTGCATTACTGTTTGGATCCCAAAAAGAGAAACTAAGAGGAGCCATGTGGATGTGAATGATGTAGAGGAAAGAGTGCAAGAACAGCATCTCCCAGAAGGCAAGTAGATCCCTCAAGGCAACCTCACGTTTGCTTTATTGGACCCCACAGAGTCTAAAATATGCTCCTCACTACTAACCCATTCAGAGGATTGACTCATCATTTGGTATTGGGATTTACCATCTGCACAGCTGTCCTTTCTCTGTTCAGGTGGCTCAAAAAGAAGGCATTTCATTTTATGCATTGGTATTTCCTCTTACCTTCACTGCCATCCACTGAACACCTGGGCAGAGCAGGATTTTTGGTGTATCAGGAATATTGGGTCTCTTGGGCTTCCAATGGCTTTCTGGATAAGGGCAGTAGCAACCTTGGGGGTTCAGATCTCATTCTGCTTTTTCCTGGCAGATACTTATTTCAGGAAAGCAGAATGTCGGTGTGAGTTGTTCAAATAACAGCTAATCTGTCATGCTGATAGTTGTGTCAGTGCAGTCTAAATAAGAGATCGATCTATGTTTACACCCCCCCTGCCAACTTCTTGGAGAGGGAAGATTTCAGAGCTTGGAGAGTGGCTTGTGGGAACTCGTTGCATCTGCCGTTAGATTAATAGATTCAGACTTTAGAATGACATAGCTATGCCCTCAAGGGTTTTTTTTACCAGTTAAAAACATAAATACATCACTGTTGCTCTAATCCAAATGTTTACAGTGCAAAATACTGTCAATCAAACTCTGGTTCATTAGGAATTAGCTTGAAGAACCAGTCTCTTTGGGGCCATCAAATGACTTCTATATTTCCAGAACTGCAGACACATGTGTTGGCTTTTCATGGCTAGCATGTCTTAACAAGTGGCTACCTCCTACTGTACAAGCTTATAGCAAAAGCCGCACCCGGAAGATGCTGTTTCTCCCAGAAATTGCAGGACCTTCTGGCCATTTAATGGTGACTGACTGGGATGGCTGGAAACTAAATATGTACGTGCATGTACACACATACATGTATATGTATATATAGATATAAATGTGGATGTCTTTAATATCTAGAAGATTTTCTTTTCCCCCTTTGCTCTGCAGTTCTTCAGCTGTTGTTGCTTAGGAGGACACTGCTGTATAGAAACCATACAGTATAGAAATGCCAGATTTCTTCACCTTTTTCTTTCTGACATGAGTAACTTCTTCAGCACAGCCTGGTAGCTGAGGTGGTGTTCTGAGCAACACAGGTCTGGGCCATGTTCCTGCTTTTGCTGCTAAATAAAGAGGCAGCTGGCTTTGCAGCCCTGTATTGTCTCCAAGAGCTTCACAGGGAAAACCAGCTCTGTATGAAGGTCGTTTATTTCCCCAAGGGCAATAAACTTAATCCATGGAATGGATTGTCAAAGGACTAAAAGTTGGATTTTTAAGCAGTCCTGAATTTAGTCCTGGGAGCTGTGCTGTAGAAATGGGGTATGCTCAGTCTTTCCTAACTGTGCGGGTGGAGAGCTTATAGTGTTGGTTACTCGCTAGGCTAGATGTAAGCTCTGGTCTGACTTGGAGAAAGGCTAAGGAAAAAAAAGAGTTTCTGTGTGTCTGTCCTTTGCTTATTCTTTTCTTCTTCTTAACAGCAAGACCGCATTTTGGGGAGTGCGTGCTCTTTCAAAAGCTTGGATGGGACTCTTGGGCTGGGTGGCATCACCGTTTAAATGCTGAGGTGGGTTTCAGGAACTTGTTAATTTGGTGAGCACAAAGTCATGAGCCAGTGAATTTGGCTGACCTTCTGCAAGGCGGATGTATCAGGAGATAAAGACCTCTTATGAAACCATTACACAAGAGCCGTTCCTTTCTCTTGCTCCTGCTGACAACAAGGCTGTTTGGGTGGCTCCTTTACAAAACTTCGTGGGACTTTTGTGAACAATTACCCATAATGGTTTGCCTCTGAGGAAACTTGCTCTGACTCCTGCTGTGCGCTTGGGCTATGTTATGGTTAAATGCTGGTGGGGCACTGCGGCTATGCCTCTTTTTGGCTGAACATCAAGAGGCACACATCCAAATGTCAAGTTTTTTTCTATGTACGCAATCTAAATCTTTTTTAAATGAAGGGATTAAAACAAGGAAGCAGAAATGAGATCTCCGTGTGATCACTCCATGTGATCTGTGCTGTCCTTGATGCTGCAGAGGAGTTGTGTGACTTCCTTTGGTCCTCAGGAAAGCCAGACCTTGCAGCCTTTCCTTTGCTGCAAAGGTGTCCCTTGCTGAAATAACCAGGTAATTGCCTTCAACTGAAACCTCCAGGGCGTGGAAAGTTACCAAATGCCATGTCATCAAGACCAACCATCTAATGTTGGATTGCCGTCTCGCCCTGCTGAGTAGGCTGGAAAGCCCTTGAGTCCAAAGATCTAAGATGTGTCATCATCATGAGACAGAGAGAGAAAAAAGAGCTGTACAGAAGCCAAGTGCACTGGTGTCATCTTGGATGGTACCGGTAGAGATTTTGTGACACAAGGAAGCCGCCA
Organism: Calonectris borealis; assembly: GCF_964195595.1. Classification (NCBI taxonomy): domain Eukaryota; kingdom Metazoa; phylum Chordata; class Aves; order Procellariiformes; family Procellariidae; genus Calonectris; species Calonectris borealis. The sequence continues at coordinate 42,707,332 of NC_134317.1, forward strand.
TCTTTTTTTCCAGGACTGCTTTCCTTCAAGGCCTTGGGAGCTGAGAAGCTTTAGGAGAAATGTCATAGCCCAATTTCTTGCTCTCAGACTTATCTGCAACCATTCACTACCTTCTGCAAGGGCACATCTTGCAGGCTCGTTGGGATGCTGGGAATACAGAGGGTAACGCTCAGCTGCTCTTCATGCTCTTTTCCCTGCTTGTCCTTCTTTCCTTCTGCTGGATATGACATGCACATCTCAGGGCATTGGGAATCCTGACAGTTGCTGAATTCGGTTTCAGAAGCCAGACTGTACTTGCGATTTGATGTTTCTTTGAGTAAAGTGAAGGATGAAAAAAAATCATTTTTTAAAAAAGATAGTTTATAAGAAGAAAACTGTGCAGAGCAAAATAAAACGGGATACTGAAAGAGATTGACAGGGTATTTTCATCAGCTGCTTGCTCTCACAATAAGCGTATACTTTTTTTATCAAAGAAAAAAAGCTTTTCCAAGTGAAAGGTATCTTCAGTGCAGCATGCTGCACCTTGTCTTCTCTTGGTTTAAGTGAAAGGCAGTGATGACTGCTCCCCTGGAAGTGGCAGTGAACAAGTCAGTTCTGCTGCCTGCAGATTCCCAGGTAGAAGGCATTGTGCAAATGTCAGAAGAGTATCTCAAGGCTTGAAAAATCAACTGTCATTGCTTTCACCTTAACGTGAAACAATATGCAGGGAGGGGGGAGAAGATAGGACAGACAAAAACTGAACTCCAAGACAAAAGTAGGCCTACCTCTGAAAGCAGTTTTCTGATTAAGAGGTCCCTTTCCCTCCACATGTGGTGGGTTGACCTTGGCCAGCTGCCAGTCGCCCTCCCGGATGCTCTCGCACTGCTCCTCCATGGCAGGACAGGGAGAGAAAATAAGATGGAAAAGCTCATGGGTCAAGATAAAGACAGGGAGATCATTTACCAGTTACCGTCATGGGCAAAACAGACTCGCCTTGGGGGAAATTAATTTAATTTCTTGCCAATTAAAATAGATTTGGATAGTGAGAAACAAAGACAAAAATTAAAACATCATCTTCTCCTCACCCCACCCCGCTTTTCCCAAGCTCAACTTCACTCCTTCATTCCTGACTCCTCTACCTCCCCTGGCCCCCGAGGGATCGGGGATGGTTGCGGTCAACTCATAACAGCTCTTCTTTGCTGCTCCTTCCTCCTCACACTTTTCCCCTGCTCCAGTGTCGATCCTTCCCATGGCCTACTGTCCTTCAGGATAAACTTGCCTCTAAGTGGGCTTTCCATGGTCTTCAGTTCCTTCAGGAAATATCCAAGTGCTCCAACATGGGGTCATCCATGGGCTGCAGTGTGGACATCTGCTCCACCGTGGTCCTCTCCGTGGTCTGCAGGGAAATACCTCCTCTCCTGTGGTCTCTCATGGGATGCACCTCTTCCCCCTCCTTATTTTCTGGCCCTGGGGTTCACATGCTTTTTTTCCTCACTGCTCTCAGGCATTTTTTGCCCATTCTTAAATATGTTATCCTGCAGGTGCCACCAGCTTTGCCAATGGGCTCAGCTGTGTCTGATGGTGGGTAAAGTGCCTTGCCATTCATACCCAATACACCATACCTGCAATAATCGCTTCAGTGCAAGATTCCCCATTGCACCTGCATCAGTGGTGGCCTCTCAGCCTTACTGAAATATTTTTTCACATCAGCTCTGTTGCTTTGTTGATCCAGGCAACGTGCTTTTACAATTGCACTCTCTGCACCCAGAGAATGGTCCTGGGCAGAGGCAGGAGAGCAGCTACAATGGTAGAGAATAATGGTCTAAGACATCAGAAACCTGGACCGTGGGCAAATGAATTTGTCCTTGGGGCTTTAATTTCTAAGTCCAATGCAGGAAACAACGTTGATCTTCTCTTGTGAAATATTTGGGGTTCAATTGTTAACTGTCCTAATTGAGGGTGTAGTGAGATTGCCAAATGATTTAAAATTCCTATTTCCCTGTTCATTCTGGCCTTGCAATGTAGTGTTTAATAAATCCTTTACAACACTGAGAATTAAAGACAGTTTAATAGGTTGTCACTTCAAGTTTATGTTATTTTAGCATTTGCATAACTGCATTCATGATTTTGGCACTTAACCCAAAGCCACCCCAGAAATTCTAGCCTCTTGGCTCACCCAGCAACAGAAAGCAGGTTGGGGGTAGATTGCAAGGGTTGATTTTCCTGTGGGGTGGGCAGGAATGTTCTCCATGCTGGTAAAAATAAGCTGCTTCTAGTTCAACCAGGCTAACGTATCTGAAGCAAATTCAAGTCTGTGGTCCTCCCACTGCTCTTCTTTCCTGGCAGCTACTACAGCAGTAACAGCTGCTTGTGGGCCTTAGCTGTACGAGCTGCTGCTTCAGTCCAGGCAGCTGAGATCTTGTTCCAGAACAGAAAAATCTGGGACCAATTCATCATCTGTGTTAAATGCCCCCACGTCACATCGTACCGAGTTGAGCTGGATGGCTCATTGAACAAAACCTCTAAGTCTCTTGTCAGTACTTCAGCTGGGTATCTGGAGTAAAGAACCTTGTTACCCTTCTCCTGGTTTTGTTTTCCCTGATGAGCTATCAGCCACGTTCTCTCAGGAAAATGTCTTTTAAGAACGCAGTCTGCAATATCTTGGATGTAGACCTAGCTTTTTCTTTAGAAGGAGTTTTTTGGATATGCCAGTCAGAACTGGCTATGAGGTTCCTTTTCCAAAAGATTTGTAAACATCTAAAATAACCACAGTGCACTGATTTAAAATCAGAAAACTCATAGAACAAAAAACAGGCGTATGCAATACAAAATGCACACTCCAAGCATCTCATGTTGCACAAAGGCTTCAAAAGCATATTAGATAGCAGAAAAACCAATTTGTAATTACTTGTTGATGGTGTCTGGATGAGACAGTAGAGTGCTCAGTTTGACAGTAGTACTGCTGAAATAACGGGGAGTAGAATACCAGGAAAGCGCTGGAGGCAAAATGAGCTGGGAGTTTTCATAGCCGGACTCCAAAAGATGCTGAACTCCAAACAGTGATGCAGGTGTACCTCTGTCTCACAGAGCTCGAGATGCTTTCTGCCTGTCAGAAGATGATGAAAAAGGACCTTTGTTATGGAATGGATGTTGAGCTCCTGTTCATGCAGAGTTTCTCATCTACAGTTGTCCTGAGATCGCTTCTGTAATCTAGTTTCTAACTCTCAGAGAACTTCTTCCCCAAACCCCTGACTGCCTGGCCATGACCTTTAGAAGTATTGAGAGCTCTGTTTCCCCTTGTCCTTGTTATCTCTTATTACGCTGCATTGCTATTGATGTATCTAGCCTTATGTAGGTTGTTCTAAAATCCCCAGAAAACATTTTCATTTGGTCTATCGATGTGAATGTATGGGTATTTTTCTTACTGTGAGGCAGATTCCTTAAACTCTTCTAGTTCCTAGCTTATTTCTAGGAAACAGCAGGTGTCCAGTCAGAAAAACATCACCGATAGAGCCCATTTGCCATTTTGTTTTCCCACAATTTTCCCACCTTCGAAAATCTTTCAGAGAGCTCTTTTAAAACCAGTCCTTCTATTTTTGGAGATGCTTTAGCTTAATCTTGACCTCAAAATATCTGACTGAGCCAATATCAGATTCGATACTCTTTAAGTTTTACTTTTTTTGCCATGTGGAAACTTGACACTTCCACTTTGCACCAGCTGTGATGAAGGAGATTTCTTAGGATTTCTGTAGGAAAATGCTTCCTTGCTAATGTGTTAGGAGGATGGTAACAGCTGCTGTGAATTGGCAGTGGCCCTGGAGGCTCCTGGAGTTCAGAGAGTAAGGGCAGAGTGAGACAAGAGAAATGAAGCCAGCAGCTGGAGGAATGTGGAGAATGAAAACAAACTAAGAATACCCTTTAGTCATGCCAAATGTAAATGTGAACACTCCGTATCACTGGCACCCAACTAAAAAGCGGAAACGAATGAGCTAATGAGATGCTGAAATTAATGCGGCATGCAAGAATGCCGCTGATCCAGAGCTGCTCTCTGAGCAGGGATGGGAAGCAGGTGAAAGTTGAAGTGAGGTGATAGTTTCAGAAACAGCTCCCACCTTATCTTTTGAGCACGCTTGCAAAGCCTTTGCTGAATTAGAGGCTTGAAGTGTGTATCCTGTCTTGCATGTGCGTGTTTGCTGCTGTTTGTGTTCTCTGATTTTAAATTATTCAGGCTGAATGGAATAGCAGCTTGTTAAACAAGAAGCCTGTTAGAGAGCAAGAGCTGCGCTTGGACGGAGGCAGAGGGAGAGGACTGGTGGAGCCCTTGGCTCCTTAAAATGGCTTTGATGCTAACCATGATACAAGGACATAGGGTGAAATGTGAAGGTCCGGGCTGCTCCCCTGGAGCAATCAATGCCCTTTCCACAGCAGGAACAATGGCTGCTGCAGTGTTGCCACTCCTGCCCAAATGGTTCCTGTTTCATTATCCTGAGAATGACTTAAGCAGACACTAAAATTTGACCCATGGCTCAGAAACTTGAGAAGTAGATGAGCCTAAACATATATTTTTAACTTTCTCTGCATTCGTCAGAGTTAAAAGCTGAACATTCTCTGCATGAAAGCGGAAATTTTGTTGGTTGCTTGAGTCAGAAGTGGAGAAAAAGAACGTCTCTTCCCTCATCCTTCCTTAACCGTCAATGACGGACTGTAATTGTAACAGTGTGAACGGTGGCATTTACTACTGCATTGCCAAGCGGGGCTGCTAGGACCCATATTCTCCGATACTTAGTTCTTACCAGGCTGTGACCTGAGAAAGGGTTTGCTGTGCTCACAGGAGGAGTTGGGCTATGCGTAGGGTGTCTGCTGAGCTTGGTTGCACATGGGTGTGGGATGTGGCTTTGGAGATGCTGTGGAAGACCTGTGTTTGGAGAACTGCCGCTCACCGTCTCGGTGAGAGCCAGTGGCAGATGGCAGTAAGCATCAGATGCTGGTCTCCAACTGCACAGTAACAGCTTCTCTTATTTCTAGCCTTTTCACACCGAATGTGTGCAGCAATGGATGGATCTTGTGCCCGACCTAGTACAGCCCCCAGAAGTTTCCCGCAGTCGTTACTTTTCTCCAAGCTCTTCATAGCATTAACGGTCCATTTAAATAGTGGTCATGTCTCAGACTTTTGGTGGTGGATGATAGAGGCTGCTGTAAACGGCGTGACTTCAGTAAATAGCTGGGACAGAGTTGGACTCAGTGCAAAAATACCACTATCAAGTACACAGGTTGTCTGTCTTCAGCAACCTTCAGGATTTTTCTGCCCCAAGATAAATTTTTATCTTGTAGTATGAATCAGTTGTGTCCTTTAAAAAGCAAGCAAACCCACAAAATCTGAGTCGTTGCTCTTTGCCTTCAGTCGTCTCCTGATAAGGCCAATACGAATGGCTGTCGAATGGGGCAAAACATCACTTGCACCTACCAGCCCCTCTATATACTTCGGTTATGTTGGGAAGTAGGGGAAACCACCTCTAGCCAGGGCTCCCTATCCCTATCCCTATCGAGATTATATGGAGAGTGACCATGCAGACATAAGTTTCTGGCAATTCCTGTTTCACCCTTTAATTAGCTTGGTTTCCAGAAGTGTTTTTACCACCCAGGTATGTACCACTTAAAAATTTACCTCTGCAAAACCAAACTTGGTTCCGTGTATATAAACCAAGAAATGCTAGGACTTTTGAATGCAAGTCAGTAATGCTGTTGTGGTGGTAGAGATGCTGATGCCCATGGACAAACCCAACACCATCCTGTGCTGACATTCCTGGCTCATGTCTGACTGTGAAGAATGAGTCAAGCCAAGCTCTAACAAGCTGTAATACCTATCATTACTCTTATCTGGAAATGGTGTTGAGGAGTGACTGTCAAATATCCTGTTACACTTACAGTTCCAACTCCACTTCAGCTTTCTGACAGCAAACCACTTTGTGTCATGCATAAACTCTCTGTTTTGGGTTATGTGACTGCATCCAGATTTTCCAGGAAGTCACAGAAAAGCGGAAAAAAAGCTACCCTAAAGTTTTACACTTCAAACTTGAGTAGTGGTTCCGAAATCAGGGTCAGCTTTGCTGCCTGTCACTTTTCAGCCAAGGTGATAAAACGCACTTGGACAGGGATTTCGAAAGCTTTCTTTGCAGCAGTAATCTTGGGAACTTGGATTCTGCAGGACCCGAATGCCGAGCAGCCTACAAGGAATCTTGAAATCATCTTTGATATGCTAGGGCTCCCTCTACGTGAAAAGTTGCAAAATCTGCCTGAGACATCAGCAGCTTTTCCAAGAGGAACTTGGCAAGCAGGCAGGAGGCTGTATGCTCTTGTCACCTTGTGTAGGCTGTAATAAATGCCAGTGGGAGTTGAGTGCTTAAGGTATGGATCCACAAAGAGCACTGAAAAAAGTCAACTCCTGGTCTGCAATCCTTCTTTCCTATCTAGGAAAAGCACTCGCTGAGTAGAAACCTCTGGACGACATGCCTAACTCCAGTCTTTCCCACAGTTTTCTGCAAGCTTTTTGGACATCCTTGTTCTTTCCTTCATTTCATTCAATATTGAGACCTTTGTCTCCTACAGTTGTCTTCTAACGTGGTATCTTGCAAATGGTGGGAAGATGTTTTGTGTGTCTTGTGGGTGTTTTTGGCAGAGAGTAACCAGGGTTTTGATATGGTTTGCAGTAGGTTTCTGAGAGACACCACTAAGGAAGGAGCAAAACTCAGCATCCTTGGCACTCTTTGTGTCCTTTCAAATTAATTTAGCACCAAAATGATATTATCTCCTGAGGATGTAGGTAGCATGAGACTAACCCGGCCAGCTACCTCTGTAATGCATGTAGCTAGAGATGCTTTTCCACTTGCCAAATGATTGTTTAATGCTCTGACTTGCTACTCAAATTAGAGCTTCATATTAAGTACACTACTTATGAATTAGTAGCAATAACCAATTGCACTGTAAGATAATTATTTTGCCCAATAACAAAATACTTTCCAGGAACTCTCAACTTTTGCATCAGCTCTAGCTTGCCCCTGGCTTTCCTGCTGCTTTCTTTTAAACTTGACAGCTATCAGTGGCTTTGTAGAGGCTTTTTCATATGAATGTTTGTTGTCACGCTTCTGCGATGATTGCTTCTCTGAACTAATACAACTGAGCGTGTTCCCTGAAGGTCTTACCGAGACCTGTCCATCCAGCTTAGACCCTGTAGCTGTCGGGTATTTCAAATATGCATGAGCTATTGCCATACTTCTGGACTATTTATTTCCTACTCAACTGTCTGTTTTGTGGTGGATTTTTTCTTTGTTCTCTTTTTTATTTCTTTGAGGGATTGTGAAATTCTCACTGGAAAAGTGCAAGTGGAGAACACAGCTGAATCTTAATTCTGCCCATCACTGGCTTGATATATGGGTTTGAACAAGTCATCTAACCTGGCTGGGTTTGAAGCTGTGTCAACAAATTGAAAAGCACTAACTGAAAGGACTGTAATTAGAAAACTATGCCCTGGGAGATTTTTCAGGATGCTTCCTATATTTTAACAGCAATGCCCATGGGATGTATGGTACCTTACAGGAATAACTGCAAGAAATCCTAGATGGAAAATTAGAGGCACAACCTTTGTAATCTTACCAAAATAGCAGTAGGGAGCATTGCTGAGAGCTGTCTGTGAGGGAGGATCCAATGCATGTCAGATCCTTGCTTCAAGTTGACAGCTCAGCTCTAGCCGTGTCTGCCTTTCTGTGCTGCTTTCTTCAGTGTCCCACCTGGTGGTAACCCTGCTGAGGTTTCCTCCAGTGTAGAGAAGCTGCCAAGTGGACGTTTTTACCTTATTTATTAAAACACTAGGAAGAGGATTTATAATTTCTTTTTTTTTTTTTAAATGCACCTTTCCCATATCTTCCATTGATATGGCTTACACCACGGAAATTGAAATGCAGACCTGGAGCTTCGTGCAAGCTTTTGAACTGCTAGGGACATCTGTTGTTAGTGCCACGGGCAGGCTCTGAAACAGACAGCGCTGCTGACAGCAGACAGGAGAAGATCTGCCCGGACAGCGTTAATCACAGTCTTTGGCAGACTGGGTATTTGAAGGCAAGCACAGATGGCTGCCCATTCTGCAGCCGCTCCCTTCAAGTACGAACTCTCCATTATTTGTAGCTTGGTGGTATTTTGTGAATCGATCTCATTTTAGCACATTTTATGTTTTATGCTCTCACCACGCAAGGACTGCCATAGTTCTCCTCTACAGTGACACTGAGCTGGCAGCTCAAATTTGATTCCCCACTGCACTTCTCTCCCATGTTGGGATACGATGTCTGTCCTTGTGGCCGGCATCTCATGCCATTTAAATGTCTTTTATTTGAAGGGGCTCCACTTAACAAGAGAAATAGATCTCTTTCAGCTTCAGTAATACTTCTTTATCTCCTTTCATCCCAATCAAAATATCACTGGGAACTTGATTAGGAGGAAATATAATGCAGATCATAGATGAAAATATGCTTCAACAGCTTTGCATCTGGAAATGATCCTAGAAATACCATTGTTCATTGACAACTGATTAACAGAAAATCTTTACATAGCCATTAACATACCTGACTGAGGCCTCCATAATAATCAACTGTGTTAATGCTTTCATTAGGGTAACAAAGGAGGCAAGTCAAATCTCACAGCACATTTTCAGTGTCTCTCTCTAATAGAAATGTAACTGTGAAGGTCATCATCTCGGTTGCCTGATCTGAAGGGTGCTGTGACATCAGCTAGGCACTTAGGGCTTTCCTGGTGTTAAGACCCTAGGTGGACAATGAAGATCTCGGCCAACTCCTCCAGAACTCCCACATCATTGTTACCCAGGTTAGTTTTAATTCACTAGCACCTGTTGGGATAACACTTAATATCCTTCATTACTTCCGAGATGGAAGTAGTTTGTTTTAGCCCAACAGCTGCGCTTTGAATACAGATGAATCCTTTATTGATCCCTTTGTGATAAGTGATTTGTACTGGGTGCAGGTGCCCAGGAGGCGGTGGTGGGGGGCTACAGGGGGGTCTCTGTGAAGGTCCCAGCTGTCTCCAATGGACCCACTGCAGGGCACAGCTGAGCCCATCAGCCACAGGTGGGGCACCTCTGGGGAAATGGTATTTAAGCAAGGGCAAACACACCAGAGAACAGTAAGGAGTGGAGAGAAAAGGTGAAGAGTACTTGGTATGAGAAGCTAGTATTAGCAGTCTATGTGTAAGGAACAAGCTATCAATGAACTAGCTTTAGAGCAGAATTCTAGGTGCTGGTTAAACTGGCTGGTAACTTGTTCAAATAAAACTACCCAAAGAGCGTCTATGCTTGCATGTTTACAAAGTACCTAATGTAAAGATGCTGTTCTGTTGAGGATGATCCTCTTCATCACTATCAAAATGCTGATCTCCTTTTGTAAAGGTAAGTCTGTGTGTATGTATATGCCTCTGTGTGTGCATGTAAAATGAAATTAAACAGAGAGGGTTTGCTTGCTGATTAAAATCAGTGTCTATAAATAATTCTAATGTTAAATGCTGCCTGTGCCCTGCAGAGTTGTTGGTTGATGTTTTCTGTTAGCTCAGCACTTAAACAGGAGTCTTACGAGTGAGTGTAACATTATGTTTGAGTGGTGGCTAACTCACTGCCCATAGCCCGAGGGGATAGGGTGGTATTGTGTATAGTCCTTGTATCGAAGTCTAGCCGTGGCAGAATAGCAGAAAATATCCCTCCTGCTTAAAATCTGGGCAGGCTCAGTGGCAAGGTTCTTGGTGGAGCGCTTCGTGCCGAGCAGCCTCGCTGGGACCCCGGCTCTCCGCAGTGTCTGTGTGCGGTACATCTGTGCAACCAGGAAAACTCATTCCAGTGCTCCACACTCATGTTTTGCTGAATTATGCCCTTCAGTACTTCTTGCTGCAATGATTACTTCAATAAGATGCTTAAAGAATCTCAAGGATTCTCTAAGCATCGTAATTGTTCTGGAACAAATATGGGATATCTACTGGAAAAGGAAGGATGTGGGTTATTTTGCAGCATGGTATTTCTCATTCAAAAGGATCACTTTTGCAGGCAATTACACTGTGCTAGCAGAACAAATTTCAGTGAGCAGTTGATAAAATTCATAATTAATGAGCTTTGGCTACCACAATGCTGATTCTGTTCAAAATAAGCTCACATTCCACACTTGCTTTTCTAAATACTAATGAGTCTGCCATTAGTAGAATCAAATGTCATTTAGACATATATAGCCTGGGGGGAAAGTACATTCTTCAGCTGTTTAGTACAGGTCCCAGTCTGTTTTCAGGGATATGTTGATTTTTTGGCCTTCTGGGCACAAAGTAGTAAGAAGAAAAACTTTCTCCTCTATTCTATCTAAAATGCTGTCTGTAGGGCAAGACAAATTTATATCAGGTGAATACCTAAAGCATGAGCATGGAATGGATGGAGATGCCTATGTGAGCTGGCTGTCTTCTGTGATATCAGTGTCTCTCTCCTATTGCTTTCCTCTCTCCTGGAGGAAATATCTACAGACTTTTGCTGTGATTTGCCTGGAGACATCTCTTTCCCAGCCAGATAGCAATGCAAGTGGTGGGCTAGGAGGATTAGAAAGGCCTTGAACTCCCCATGGAAAGGGGGAGAATAGTTTTGAAGAACCTTCACCGTAAGAGCCTTGGGGGGAGATACCCACAGAAATACCAGACTATTGACCTGAAGAGGGAAAGCCAAACTGCGCAGGAGACAGCACAGAGAAGGAAATACCACTTTCTATGGAGTCAGCGGTGGAGAACATCACCCCTTCTCTTTCTGCTGTGTGTTACAATGAGTGCCTTAGTAATCATAGAATACCAGTTTGGAAGGGACCTCAAGGATCATCTGGTCCAACCTTTCTTGGCAAAAGCATGGTCTAGACAAGATGACCCAGGACCCTGTCCGGCTGAATCTTAAGTGTCCAATGGGCAATCCATCACTTCCCTGGGGATATTGTTCCAATGGCTGATTGTTCCCATTGTGAAAAACTTTCCTCTTGTGTCCAATCGGAATCTTCCCAGGAGTAACTTGTACCCATTACCCCTCGTCTTTTCCATGTGACTCCTTATAAAAAGGGAGTCTCCATCTTTGTAGCCATCCTTTAAATACCGGAACATGATGATAAGGTCTCCCCTAAGCCTTCTTTTCTCAAGGCTGAACAAACCCAATTCTCTCAGCCTTTCCTCAAATGCCATGCTTCCCAGTCCTCTGATCATCTTTGTAGCCCTTCTCTGGACCCTCTCCAGCCTGTCCACATCTTTTTTTGTATAGCAGGGACCAAAACGGAACACGGTATTCCAGGTGTGGCCTGACAAGCGCTGAGTAGAGTGGGATAATGACTACTTTATCTCTGTTGATGATGCCCTTGTTGATGCAACCCAGCATCCTGGGAGGCTGCATTCATGAAGAGGCTGTTGGGCCACTGCGGGAAGAAGAAAAAGAGGCTCTTGTGAATCCAGAGTCTGGGTTTTGGCATTTTTGCTAGTACTAGTGCAGGTGGCCCAGCTCACTGAAATGGCTGGGCTAGCAAGGAAAGCCCTGAGCTTTATCAAACTGAAGGCTGCCAGAACAACTGATGTGTCAACTGAGCCACCCTTGCAGACAGCACTTTGGTAGAGGGTTGTTTCCTTGCTGGCAGGTTCAGTCATCTGAGTAAGTGAGTGTGTTTGGAGGATGAGCAGTGGAGCCAATCATTTGCTGCAGGGAACTCATTATAAATTAGCCCTGGCTGCTCAGGTAACCAAGAAAATATTCATGAAACAATCAAAGCTGAGAAAAGGTGAGCTGGGAAAGTTTAATTGGTGAAAATGAAGGAAACCTCAGCAGCCAGCTCAAGTAGGGTTAAGAATCACAGTGTTATTAGATGCTTACATCTGTCAAGCCAGAGCAGAGTGTTTAATCTTCAAACCAGCCTTAGATTAGCTCTGCCCTGGCAGAGATGCTATAATTCATTATTTTTCATCTAATTGAGTGAGATGGTTGCCTAAAGTGTGGTGAGAACATATCACCCAGGGACCTATCGGGGAGGGCAGAGCATTTTCCCTGTTTTCAGATCTTGGAGACTGTATCTCATAGGAAATTAATCTGTGTCTAAGGAGGCTCAATTTTTCTAATAAAAACTACTTCACTTCTTCCCTGCTGTATCTACTGCAAATGTTTATCTTTGGCCTGCTGCCGGACCTGTTGGTAAGAGAAGCTGGTTACGCAATTTTGTGTAGCTGCATTAGGAGCCAAATAAATTCAGGTGCTGGGACATGTCCTGTGTGCGTGCACATGCCAGCCGATGTCATGAAGACATACGTGGTCACTTAAATGCTGTAACTTCCATTTACCAGTGAGCCGAGATGGGGTCAAGCCAGAACAGAGACCCTCAGGAGCTTCCTTCTCATGGGTGGGAGGTCCTGGAGGCATCTGAGGCGGCATAGGAAAGGGGCGACAGACTAGAAGCAGCCTGTTGAAAATAAGAAACCCAGCTCTGAATGGGAGCAGAAGTGGAAAAGTAATGCTGATATGGGTCTCGGTGAGCTTTTTTTAAGACTTCGACATCCTGCTTTGGGACAAGCGAAACCCATGGGTCTGAAACTCAAGAAGCAATATCCCTATTCACCTGCTTTTAAAAAAAAAAAAAATCCCTGTTCACTTGCTTTTTTAGCTTTAAGAGCTTTAAACAGTCTTTCAGGTGGAGTGGAGCATGCAGCGTGGGCGTAAGCACCTGGCTGCCTCCCACAGGTTTTCGCATATTGGCGAAGGGTTTAATATTCCTTTAGTATCCCAGTCCCTTTATAGTCTAATGCAGTTTGCAGGGCATGAAAGAAAACCCAGCTTCGTAGCAGGATTCAAAGGGAAAATAATGAATCGTGGTCTGTTTCAAATAATTAAAATACGCAGATATTTAGTGATCTATCAAGGGGTATGAGAGAGTAATGTGACACTCTGTCCAATTTGTTTTAGAGCTAAGTTTGAGCACTCTAGTATAAAATTATAACCTATGAATTAATCACAAGAAAGTTAACTGTATCTAGGTCAAATCCACACGTGAACCTCCACGAAACTTTTGCTTCATTCATTTTTTTCACAATTATCTGTGCTTTCTGGTACCTCAAGGGAGGAAAAAACCCCTTTGATTTAAAAAAAAAAAGAGGGAAAAAAAAAAGGGTATTTTTTCCAGTTTCTCTTTAACTTCTCCTTCCTGCCTCATTTTTAAAGTAGAAAGTTTTTTCCTTTAAAAAAGAAAAAAAACCCACCAAATAACAAAAGGCTTGTTTTATGTACGTTTTTCACTGAAGGTTGCTCAAATTCAACCAGTCCTATTGTGGCTGTAAAGGAGCCATAAAATTTCATTACTGCTTTTCCACAGAAACCAATTCAAGTGTCCAAGGCTTAGTCTTGTGGTTTAAAGATCTCTCTCTAGAATTGCTGCGTGCCTCTCTTCTATCCCTGTGCGGCTGCCAGGTTCAGTTCATGTTTACTGAAGTATTTCTTTTGGGACTGAAACCAATTAAAACTCTGACGAATTAGAGGTTCTTCTTTTGGGTTAGCTCTAAATCCTGGCTTCGTGTTCATGAGCATCCCACTTTGCAGCTTACCATGAGGTTGGATGTACTCTTTCTCATTCTGATTTATACAGAGACTGAAGAAGAGGGAGCTCTACTGCCATCTAATATTCTGTTTCTAGCTGAAGATCTGAAGGGTGGTTGTTTTTTGTTGGTGGGTTTTTTTAGTGTTTTTATCCTGTGGTAGACACTGCTAAAGCATCATCTTTTGCTGATGCTTCCCTGGTGAGGTCCAGCCTCAGGGCTCTGTTCGAGAGATTAAAATACTGGGCTGCAATTAATCATACATTTTCTCCAGGGAGACTTTTAACTGGATTCCTGTGTCAGCAAATGGAGTTATTCTTTGTGTGAAATAATGTAGTTTGTTTTGTTTTAAGTATTTGCACTTGTTTCCCCTCTGAACTCCTTTTCCTCTTTCTCTGACATCTGCAGTTGGTTTCTAGTCAGCCCTTGGTGATTGTGGGCGTGTTGAAAATGGAGTTGTACCTGCATGTGTTTGTGCATGACCTCGGACGTGCTGGTTGTGCATCTGCAGGGCTTTGCTGGAGATGCAGTCCTGCAAACCCGTGTGCGGCTACAGGATTTGCCAGCCTGTCCCTGTTAGCCTAGGAGATCTTTGTGAATATTCATTGTCTCTTTGGTGTAACTTGTTCTGGCTGTAGAAACAGAGAGGGTTTAACACATGTCTATAACAGTATATCTATAAACTGTTGTTGAAGAGAATGTCAAAGCTCATATGGATACCGTATGCCCAGCATTGTCTGTTTTGGGGTCTAGTCCTGCATTAAAGTCAGTCCCTACTTGATCTCCAGTGGAGTCAGAGGACAGCAGCAGATGCTTCCATAGTGCTGGAACAAGATAACTTCCTTCTCACTAGGAATACCCTGTAAGAAGGCTTTTTTTTTTCTGTTGTTTTTTTGGTTTTTTTTGGAGGAGGGGGAGTGGAGTAATGCATTGCAGTCCTTGCCTTCCCTTCCCCAATTATAATACAGGCACAGCAATTCACCAAGCCTGTCTGCGCTAGGGAACAGTGGGATGAACTACATAGGTATATGGGACATGGTAAATCGTACAAAGAAATCACATTCCACTCATATACTAGTGATTGCTCTTCATTAATAGCCCTTCAAAGAGCTTTAAAGATAAAGTTTTAGCTCCTCTTTTTCCCTTTTATGTTAAAGTGCTTAACATCAGATTCCTTTGAAAATGTAACATCTCTTCAGGTTTGAGCCACTAGGAATAGTTCCCATAAATCTTCCACTTTTAGAGGACACACATATAGAAAACTGGAGTTTGAGAGCATGTCTGGAATATTTTAAGGCATTCTCTTGGCAAATGATGTCTCGGATGTGCCGAGGCGGGGGGGTGAACTCCTGGACCCATGAAGCTGGGGCGAGATCCAGCACACACCAATTCTTTGGTACATTTGTTACTTTGAGAAGAAAACCAGGGTGCCCCGGTTTTGGCAGCGCTACACCAGTGTGAGTTGCAATGCAACTTGTACATCGCTAACCCGAAAATTGCAGAAGGGCATGCACTCCTAGGCTGAACCCTGTTTATGGCAGCTTTTTTCCTGAACCATATACAAAGCCTAGTGCTGCATCTTGCATTTCTGCCACATGCCAATCAAGTGTATTTGGTAGCTGTACAGCTGAGCTGGCATCATCTCAGAGCGTGCATCTGATTTCCAAAGCTGTTCCAGCTTGCACAAGCAATGCATGATCACTTATGGCAGCGTTGGCTTCATTCTGTTAAACTCCAGCTACTTCTGCAGCTACTTTCAGCCTGGTCCCAGCCTGCATCTTTCAAACTCCTCCTTCCAGCTGGGCAGGCAGAGAGAATGAAGCACAACCCCACTGTCCTCTGGAAAGCTTTAATCAATGTTGCAGGAGTTACTAGCAGCAGATTGACTGACTGATCCTCCTCTTCCTCCCCTGTTGCCCTGAGATTTGCCTTTTGACTCAGATGCGCAGCAGAGCTTGAAAAGATGACATTGATTTTTCCTTTATAAGGCTGCTACAGCCTTGCAGAAAAGAAACCCTTCTGCTCCATTGGCCTTCATTGGCCGCATATTCACCTCCTGCACGCTGCTGCAGCGAGCTGAAACGCACAGTGTAGACTGCTCCGTGCCTTCGCTCTGGTTCTTTGCATTACAATTAGGCTCCTGCTTTCTTCCTGTCTCTTATGGGTCACTGTTTTCTCTCCATTTGGGTAAGTCCAGGTTCTAAATTTCTTAGCAATAATGCCAAGAAAAAGAAAGGAACCCCTCTCCCCCCCCCCCCCCCCAAAAAAAAAAAAACCCCAAACCCAACAAACAACCCCAAAACAAAACCAAACCTTGGGCAGGGGAGTGGGGTATACTCATGTCCTGACTCTAATGATATGACTGTTATCCATACAACTGGTCACACTAAAACACTGGCTTAAAATACCTCTTTACTGTTTCCAGAGATTGCAATTTGAGTCAGCCTATAAATTCATCTCGACCATTCTGCCTTGTCCTACACTTGATCTCTGCACCAGGGATTGCTTCAGTTGCTGACCAGTGCAATGAGGCCTGATCCTTTCCCTCTCGAAACATCCTCCTCTCGTGTCCCCAAGCGATTAGTCGTCTCCTCCATAGCGCTTCCCCCGGAGCAGCGACGTGAGAGCAGTGGCACCGTGGCAGGACGGTTGCGACAGCTTCATTTATCTACTGAAGGCTCGATTAAAGTTGAGAAGACTCCGGTGAAATTGCTGCTTGTTCCTTCATGTAACTCCACAGCAAACTGCTCATCGGGAGCCCAGACACAGCCCTTGCCCTTTGCTGAGGCTGCTAGCAAGCGCTGCTCTGCGTTGTTGCATTGCACAAGCGGAGGTTCCTGCCTGGGTATCCCGAGTGTGCTAAAAGCTGCATGGCTGCTTCGCCTGACCCACCATGAGGAAGGTCTGTGCTTTTTCCAAGTGTCCCTGCTAGTGGCAGACAAGGCTACTCGTGTTTCCCAGGTGGCCCGTGGGCAGTAGTGCAGCCCTTAATTGGAATAGACCCTTCTGACAGCCATGGTCTGAATAAATGTCTCTTCCTCGCCAGCTTTCCATTCTCATTTTGCTTTCCCCGGTGACTTGCACTCTCTCACCACTACCAAGAAAACAGATTTATTTCTGAATGTGTAGCTAAGCTGGCAGCAATGTAACACCTTTTCAGCTCTCGCTTGGTGTAACTGCAGGAATAAATAACTTCTTTCTCTTTCTAGTCCCAGGAATATTTCAGCTTCCCTTGACTTTTCAGTAGAATTTGATTTATAGGTAGTTGTACCATGCGTTGTTTGTATCTGACCCGAGGAGATTTTTATTGCTCTGGAGTGATAATTACAAAGGGAAACTGAAACCTCCAACGTACAAGTCCTGGTTGATCCCTTGTCTTGCACAAGGGCACGGCAGAGAGGTTTGCTTCTGCAGAGGGACCAAGGACTAAGGAGACCTCGATGGGCATAAGGGGGCTAATGGCTTCAAGAAGTTGCAGCCAGACCTTTTGGTCTCCACAGCCCCAACTCTTGCCCTGAAGGTACCTAATCTTGAAACACGCCTTTCAAGAAGAGGTGAACGTTTGCTGGTTTAGCTATGCTTGTTTTCTTTGCCCATGGGAGGTGCAAGGCAACCTGTGCTTCAACTCCTTGCACTCCCCTGCCACTACCTAAAATGTCCTTAAAAAACCACGCGCTTCCAGCTCGGGGGGAGTGCTTGGTTTTATACAAATGCTCTTGGGCACTTGGAGGTCTGTAACTCTTGCTGTTTCCTTGGGGTGACTGTGGGAGAACATGATCTCTGCTGAAAGGCTCTGCCTTCTCTTTGGTAGCACTCGTTGCTTTTCAGACCAGTTCCTGCAGGTTTATGGCCACCTGTACAAGGGTTTGACCCGTGGCAGGAACCTGTTCTTCTGAATGTGGGTAAGTGTGAGCTGGAGGCACACCGTCCCTTTTCTTACGGGGTCACACAGCACATGAGGGTGCTGTCAAAGAGTCGCTGGGGTGTGCAGAGGGGGCTCTGAGCAAGAGTCTGGTGATGACTGCTTGGGGTGGAGAGGGGAAAGCAGTACTCCCACTTGGCCCCTTGCCGTGCACCGAATGGGGACTTAATGGTATAAGCCTGGAAAGGCAGCACTTCCCTCTGCCACAGCCGTTCCATGTGGACTGCCTCTGCTTGCTGAAACAGGAGACAACCTGCCCTTTTGACTGCATTTGCTAGCAGGTTTCTGGGATTTTTTTCCTTTCTCTGGCCTCCCACATGGAAAATAATCCTTCCAACGTGCAGATGGCAGCTCCCTTCGCAGAGGGGCAGGCGTGTGTGGAAAGCTGTATTTTTACTTTATTCATAGAACATGTGTACGTGCCATTTGCAGGGTGTTACTCTCAGTATTATATTAAAAATAGCTAGTGTGTTAAGCTTCTAATTCTCACCTTTTTGCTTGCGCTCCTGGTTTTGGAGTCATTTGTGATGTACAGTGTAAAACTTCTCCGTGGTTGAGATAGAAAGTTACACTATCTATGAAATGTCTACAGCTTTCTTCTAAAATCAGGTTCAGCTTTCTTCTAAAATCAGGCTCACTGTTTCCAGGAGCTGATAGTTAAAAACATGAAACGACTTGTCCAGTGTCTACTCTGGCAGTTTTAAAATAAGTCATCTATGTCGTGGGTTGAACGCTGGTGCCTAAAAGCACAGAGTTAGTCTGGAGTGAATGGCAATGCTGTTGCTGCATAACTGGACACTCGGGTCATGAGTGGGAGAAGTGGCAAAATCCTCCAGACGGTTGTCAAACTGCTGAAAGTTGGCATTAGGAAAAAAAGTTTATTTTTTTTATCTTTTAGCCTTTCTCCCATTGTCTGTGTGACACCGGTGGCCTTCTGCCCAGCATTTGCATGTGCTGTTGGTTTGTAGGGGAAAGAGATGAAGTGGGAGGAAGAACAGAAGGAAAGATGATTTTTTTTTTCTTTTTTAGCAGTATAACAGCCCCCCTTCCTCCTGCATTTTGTCCCACTTCATCTCATGATTATTAAGAACCTCCTGCCCTTGCTTTCCTTTCAGCAGAAATGTGACTTAGTCCCATGGAAAAAAAAAAAAAGAACCCCAAAAAGCAAATGCCTTGGACCGAACTCATCATGTGGGGGATGCTGCTTCTATGCTGGACCAGCAGCAAGGTACTAATCCCCTGGCCTGGCAGACGACAGACTAGTCTGCACATCCTTGGGGCTAAGTGTGAGTGGCAACCATGTGGGCAGTGAGCAAGCTGCCAGTACGTGGTCCATGGCTGTCCTCAGCAGGTAGCTTGGCATCTGCAGCGAGACCCCATGGCAAGAGCATCTTGTATGTTCTGGCACACTGGTTAGTTGGGGCAATGACTTCTGGATACAGGAGCCAACAACATACCCAGGAGCTGTCGCTGTGGCTATCGTGTCAATGTGTGCATGAATTCTAGCATCATCTTTACCATGAAGTTATTAATGGAAATCATCACCCTCATTTAGTAGCTGCCATCACTTAGTAGATTAACCTTTATCAAGCAACTTTGCTATGCCAGCTGCACAGCAAAGTAATTACTTTTAATAGAATCTGCCCTTGATTTAAAGCCACAGGGGAAGCAATTAAATTTAACAAAGGCAAAAGTCATGACTTATAAATGAAGATGGATGGCTTTTGTTATCTGTTTCATAAATTTTGTGTACAAATATTAGCAAATATTCAGTCATTTCATGTTCTGGGGGTTTTAAAATGTGATATTAGACTCTCTTACTCTAAGGATGAATTGAATGTCAACAGTACTAGCTCTGGGACTTGGCTCAGAAATAGAGCTTAGTATCACACTCATGACTTGCAGGGGGCTTCGAACTTGAGCTGCCACTTGCTTCTCAAACCTCTGACACTTGTTTCAGCATGAAGAATACACTTAATGATTTCTTGGATCACCTGATCTTTTCCCTATACTTAGCTAATTAGGTAGCATTTTGCTTTAAACCAAGATGCACCCTATACTGTTCTATGCATCTATAGACTCTTTCAATTAGGATTGTAGCAGTGAAAAAGAGTCAGTGTATATCATATGTACCTGTATGATGGCCCTCAGTATGTTAGCTTGCAAACAGTTCATGAGCAACAGCTGCCCTATGCACTTCTGTTCTAAAGTTATGGTGATGTCCGAGCTCTTTGGGAGAAAAATCTGTCCTGGTTCTTCCTTTACACAACTACTGTGTTTGCTTGGAAAGCTTGGCATGTGTATGGATTGGCATTGGGCCAATAGCATCAGTCATGTTAACAAACTTGGCCAAAAGGAACTTCTTACACTGCTGAGTTGTTTTGGGGGGATCTTAAAAGTTGGTGTGGTGTTTTTTGGTGGTTTTTTTTGTGGTTTTTTTTTTTTGAAGTTTTCATGAGTGAGGTGAAGGTCATGAAACGCATAGTCATCCAGATTTCAGTGACTGGGCAATAGAAATCTGCTTGTGAGTAGGTGTGGACAGTCCCTGCACGTGGAGTGAGTGTGGTGGTGGTATCTTGTCATGGCACTCATCGTGCTGCAGCATCCATGTGCTGAGCCTCCCGTGCCCTTAGCTAAGCTTGACTGACTGCAAGACAATTCAAAAGGTTCAACAACATAGATCAGGCTGCCAAAACCAGTTCAAAACTGGGCTGTAATAGTATGGTAAGGACAGCATGGTGCTGGAAAAACTCCTGGGGAGATCATGCCAACGTTGCAGTGGGAGGTTTTTGTAAGAACCTTTAGCAGAAATGTTTTAGGAGAAACACTTACCAGGAATCTTCGAAGTGGAAGGCATCCTGCTGCGGGCCAGGTAGGTGCTGGGTAGCATCGTGTGGTCCTTTCCAGACCTTGATGTCAGGAAACAAGAATACAAATGTCCTTTTCTTCTTCAGTTTAACCCTGCCAGATTTGGCTTGGTTTAAGTGTAGACAGGGCCACATGTCCTGCCCAGACCTCCAGCCAGACTTCTCTCCTTCCTCCACCACCCTGCTGAGAAATAGCTACCTAGCCAGCAGCACCCTTCTGCTTGTATGAGCACCTACCCTCAGCTGAACGTAAATGGTGTCCCTCAGATACCTTACTTGCTGACAGCTATTTCCAGAAGACTGGGGCTAGAGAAAAGGCTGCTCAGCAGCTCCTTTGAGCAACTGTGTGCCAGGATCCTTCAGGAGACCTATGGAGCCATAAGGTTGCTTAGGCAGAATGGGGAGACATCTGCTGAGCTGCAGGGTGAAGAAAACCCTATCTGCTGTGGTTAATGCAGCTAAGCGAGGGTCCCTTTGCTCCAGCAGTCCATTTCCAGGTGACAGACTGAGTCTCACTTCTGGTTTGAGTACAGATCACACAGCCAGCCTTTCAATACGCCCAGGGCATATTCCCTGTTTATTTTGTTTCTTGTACCCATCTTGGGGAGCAGCCGAGTCCCCCGTTTGCTGTCTCTCTCCGAGCAGTGCTCTAGTTGCTCCGCTCTCTACTGTGGAGTCCCCAGCCTGCGGTGCCGTCCCTTCGCTCGCCGCCTCTGCGAGGGATGCTTGGTTACCAGGAACGCTGACTCTCCAGAGCGTTACTGGAAATGCTTTGGCCGGACGAACGGTGGGATGCGCATAGTAAATGGAGACAGAAGAACAGTGGACTGCAGCCCAGGCTTTCTCGTAGCTGTCATCTGCAAAGAGAAATCCTCTTTGTTCTGGTTTGTCTGTCGGATAGCTTCTCTTCACTTTGCAATACGTTGTAGCAGGGCTACTTGGGCTCAGAGCCCTGACTTGGCTTTCTTCCTTCAGTTCAGCTAATATCTGCTTTGCAATCGGATATCTTTGCCTGAGACTTTGAAGTTTGTATTTCTTTTGAAAAGTGGAAGAAGCCAGTGGTTTCTGACAGGCATAGATTAGCATGAAGTGTCCCTGCTCTGCCATAAGTCTCTCTGCTTATACAAGTCTTCCTCTTCTTGGAACTGCTTGAGGTCACTCTCTCAGTGCTTTCATCTTTTGCGAAGTTCTGGGGTGATTTCTGCGTCCCAAACACTGCCCTTAAATGGCTGGTGTGCAGAAATGCACACGCAGCATCGCAGCCTCTCCATCAACAAATTGCCCTCTGTGAACTGTCAGCACAAAATTCGGGATATCAGTCCTGAAAGAGACAAATCCTTCATCGCTGCAAACTTGAGTTCCCAGGGGTGATCGGTTCGATGGGAGGAAAGGCGGTCTAGGGCTGAAGTGGTGTGCTGAGAGAGTCCCTCTCTGCCACTGAGTTTCCAGAAAGAATTGTGGAAGTCTTAACGTATCACTGTTTTTCTTCTTTTCTAGTCTGTAAGAAAGGAGAAAACATCTCCCATGACGGCTTCTTTATATAGTTTCATAGAGCTGAGCCTTGGCCTTTCTCTTCAGCTTTGGGAGCAAGGGGAGAGGCTGGGATGCAAGAGCTGGGAGCTTCCTCGGGGGCCGCTTCTGCTCTGGAAAGCAAACTGAACATCTCTGGGAGA
Organism: Calonectris borealis; assembly: GCF_964195595.1. Lineage (NCBI taxonomy): Eukaryota > Metazoa > Chordata > Aves > Procellariiformes > Procellariidae > Calonectris > Calonectris borealis. Next base: position 42,729,402 of record NC_134317.1, read on the forward strand.
AACTCAGGAGCCCCAAGTCCTTCCTATGAGATGGCTAGTGTCCTGAGCAGCCTGTCCCACACCTCTGCATCCATGCTGAGGAAAGCACGGACACCCCTGCGTGAACGACAGAGCAGAACAAAGCCTTTGGTAATCGGTCATTGCTCTGAATTTCCACTGTGGTGGTGTAAGTCGTTGCCGAGGTACAAGTAGCTCTAGCTGTCCTAGGAAACCAGGAGTGTGAAGGCTGAGCTCGCACAGGGCAGGGGAAGGAGGCAAGGTGATCCTTGCAGGGTGCAATGCAGGTGTGGTGGCCGGTCCAAGCTCCTCTGCCATGCCTCTACTCTGGAGAGACCTTGCTTTCCTCTGGGAGCTGATTTTTAGTTTGTGCAGCTAATGCAGAGGAAAAAAGTGTGACAGCTCTTGGGAATGGAGCAGCTCATTAAAGAGGAAATGGGTTTCATCCTGTGCTAGGCAGCTTTGATTACTCTCCCGGGAGCTTTGCGTCACCTCTCCTCTGCTGCTGCTGGCAGACCGAAACCAGGGTCTTCGCTAACTGCATTTTCCTCACTTCACACTGACCCTCACCTGGGAGATGCAGTATCGCTCTTCTGCGGATTGGGTACAGGACGTATGGCTGTAACGTTTCTCCTAAGACTGGTAAAGGTAGCCAGTTGGTTATGGCTCTCCTGGACGGAGGGAACAGGACCGAGCTTTGTATTACTTTGTTTTTGTCTCTGCCACAAAGCTGCTTGGGCTTTCTCTGCCAGGGGTTTAGTGCCTGTCCTTATTTTTGATCCAGTGGTTTTATTCTCCATTAGGAAGATTGATTGCAATGGAAAGGATGTTCTTTGGCTGGTGGAGTCAGTTGTTTCAAATGTAAAAAAAAAAAAAGGCATTTAAGGCTGCTTTACCTATCTTTTGTAGAAAAGGGTACATACACACTTCTGAGCAGCTATAGCCTGGCAGTGAGCAGCTGCCTGTGCACGTGCAAGGCTGATTAAGATTCAGTGCTGCTTCAAAGCTTTCATTTAGTCTCAAAACAGACTTCTAAAAAGCAGGAGAAAAACCAACTGTATTAAAAAGCAGATCGAAATTAGAATTGTTTGTTCCTCTCAGAAGAATCGGGAGCTGACTGTTTTCCTGCAGCCCTTTAGAGCATCACTAGTCCTGTCGCAAACTTGTCCTGCATTGGAGCCAGGCTCAGAGATGGCTGCAAGGTGGCTTGGGCTGCTGCTAAACTTCTGTTCGATGTTGGGTCAAATGGATATTTTTTTTCTTATATTTCTACTTGGGGTAGAGCTCCAGGTGAGCTTCACGCCACGTGCTCTGCTAGCCTGAAGGCAGGCAAGCCTGCTCATTTCGGAGTGTGTATGTGTTTTTAAAAGCAAAACAAACAGCCCCCTGCAAGAGATGGGTAGGAAAGAGATAGGTGGCTGCTGGAACACCAGGTGATTTTATATGACTTGAAAATAAACAGCAGCTGGTTATGCAGAGGAAGGACCCAGTGTCTCTACGGGTTGGGTGGATGTTTAGTATGGAAGGGGCTGGAGTCCAGTTACAGCCTGTCTGCAAGCTCCTGACACCCAGGAAAGGCTTAAATGGTTATGTAGATGCGAGAAAAGAATGAGCTTTACCATGGACATGTTAATAAAGATCTTTTTACTAGCAGGGACAATATATTGACGTAAGAAGACTGTATCTTATGTATGCAGTGGAAATTAATCTGGATTAATTTGAGAAACTAAACATGATTAAAGTTACTCTTTTGGAATCAGAGTAGCTTTTTATTTGCTTTAGTTTAATTGGCTTACAGAGTTAAGTTCTCAAAAGGATGTTCATCCCATGCTGTCTATGGAAGCATATACTCTGAACAAACCCCTCTCTGTCTGGCCTTTGGACTTGCTGTGAGCAGAGTAGTTATAATGACAATATTATACCATGTAAGTAAAGAGAACTGCCCTCCAGGCTTGCTCTCGCCTGGGATGCTGTACGAGATGACACCTTCCTCTGCAGCAGGTATCGGGAGTGCAGGAGGAGTTCTCAGCCCCCCAATGCGGAGAGGCCATCTCCTCCACCCCTTCAGTTTAATAAGTGGGGAAAAAGGCTATGACACCCTCAATGGCATAGAGAGAAGGGAAAGAGAATCTCTTGTTTATCTTCCCTTCTGCTGGGAGAACAAAGAGGCAAAACCCACCATTGCACGCTGGCATTTGCCCCATGATCAAAAGCACTTCTGCGTTTTATAACCAGGGATTTAGTGCTGTAAGAATCTGACAAGCCAGGGCTTCAGGATTCCCAAGGGGATTATGTGCACAAATGACAATGTCCCCTGGAGTAAATATTAAAGTGAACCGGGGTTTTGAAAAGGATATTAGCCATCATGTCTGGGGCTCTGTCACCTTTAACTACTCGTGCTTAAGCAGACGGCTGGGAATTCTCCACCCACAGACACCAGCCTCTTCAAAGAGCAGGGCTGGGACAGCCTGTGGCTGCTGGTGGGGCTGGGGACCACATGGGCTGCTTCTCCAAGCCCAGACGGCGGTGTCCATGAGTCAGCGCAGCCTGCACTGGATCTCACCCTGAACAGTCATTTCCAGCCTGAAGGCACGGGGGGCCCTGCAGCTCAGAAGGAAATCGAGGGTGCCTCTGGTTTTGTAGCATATCAGCCAAGGGGTAGTTTCTCCTCTGTGTCTGAAATGTGAGACTCGTCAGCACGTCAGAGCTGGCTCGATGCTTTTCAGCAGTGTAAGCAACGCTGAATTTTGCTGCTCTAAGGCTGGATGACCAGGCTGGCTCCGTCCCAGAAAGGGGAGGGCAAGGCTCTGGAGACCCAAACTTGTGGCTCTTGCAGCTACCCAAGGAGAGGAGGGTGTTTACTGTGAGTGGAAGGAGCTGTTCTGTGTTGCACATCATCTTCACTCTTTCTGCACATCTGCTGCACATGTGGCATGGCCAAGGGCATTGCTGCAGCTCTGAAAAAGCACAGTAGTCCAGAGCAGGGACTGAGGCTTTCTGGCAATGTTTGCTGATACCCTTCCTAACTTTCCTGCCAGCAGTCTGTTGTCCTTTCCCTATAACAACTGCTTACAAGGGCAGTCAGCAAGATTTATGCTCCTGCTGACTTCAATTGCAACAGGTAGGCACCCAGCCCTTGGGAACCGCTGTGGTGCGGAGATCTTGGCAGGGAGTGCGTAAAGCCAGAAAACTGGTTTTGGTCAAGGTGTAAGTCACAAGCACTTAGGTGCTAGTTACCTGCAGAGCACCTAACAACGGCAGGTTCCCTCCTGGGGAGGGATTTAACAGGCATCTCCCAGAACAGGGAGGAGGAATCGTTTGATGGTGTTGCAACACCAAATGCAGCAGAGCGTTGGAGATGTAGCTCTGCACTGAAAATCTTCTCCCCAAGGAGTGCATGCCTGCAGGTGCAAAGTTTTGCTTTTAAAAATCACCTTGATAGAGCCTGTCTGTGCTGCTGTGGCTCTGTCTTCATGCCATTCCTCATTCTAAGTTACTTTGTTTTTTTTTCCCCCCTCTTCCCCCCCCCCCCCCCGAAAAGCTTTAAATAGATCTATATTTAGAACAGGCTGCACACTGCCTGAAGACTTTCTGACAGCGAATAATGATCTTAATAGGGCCCCCTGATACATATCAGGATTCTTCCATTTCTAATAGCTCTGTAGTTTGAAGCTTGAAGAAGGTTTGTAGGTTTTTTTTTCCTTCCCCAAGTGATGACCACCTCTTGCTGTAGGGTAATTGAATTGGAGTCAGTCAGAGCCTTTCTGAAGATGGGCGTGCTGCAAAAATAGAGGCGACACCGAAAGCCGCACAGCAATGGGGGAGTTTAACCCTTCATTCTCCCCAAGTCTTTACCAGGCAGAAACCATGTTATTTCTCAGTGGTGGAGATGGCTCTTTGCCATGAGCATCGAGCACTGCTTAGATTACTGACCTGGCTGAGATAGAAAGCAAGTGTTGTATGAAATGTTATGGAGGAGCTGAATGTTATGGAGGAGCTGATTTCCTCCCCATGGGATGCAGGTCTCTCCTTAACCAGCAGCCCGCAAGGTGATGCATCCTAGAACTGTGGGTTGCTGTCCCTTGGAGCTTGCTGTACGTGAGGGCGTAGGAGCTCATGGAGCAGAGCAGTGGTCCTGTGCCTGGGAGCCTGCAGCCCCACAGGTTGCTGCTTGAAAGGGCTCTTCCCTCTTTAGTTTCTCTCCTGCTGCCCCAGGGAGTTCAAAGGAATGGCTGAAGGGCCACTTCTGGCTGCTTCCCATTTCATATCAACTTTAAGGGTCCTCTGGGTTGACCTTTTTTCTTTGCAGCCACTGTCAGGGATGAGGATTGCTGCCACGAATGACTGTTCTGATGTCTCCTGTCAGCTCTCACAGGTCTCTGGAGGGATCTGGTCTCCCTGGATGCACAAAGTGTAATTATTGCTCTTCTGCCCCCCATGTCTGCTCTGCTCCGTCTATGTGGAAACCTGCTTCCTCTCCCAGTTTTGACCTACAGCCACAGCCAGTGAAAGCAGAGTCAATGTTTCTGGTTCTTGATAGCTCCCAAATGAGCTGGTTCTCTACTGAAACTTCTCCTGTGGCAATGTAACTTCTTTTTCTACCTTTTGTGGTCAGCGCGCCATGGCCAGATGGCTGCCCATTGCTCGCTGAGGACAGCTGGTTTGACAGATCATGCCAGCTCCTTATTTCCAGGGATGATACAGCTTCAGTTCAGCTATGGAGCATCGCAAGCTGAATCTTAAGAGCTCTTTTCAGTGGCCTATAAGCTGTTTGCTTTGCAAAGCACTGACTTAAACAGTTGTTGAGTTAGGCTGACAGCAGGCACTTCTTGCAAATGAGGGGAAGACAAAATTGATGCTTTAAAGAAGCATTGTTGTACGTGGGAAGCTTTCCCGTGTTGTAATGTTTATCTGCTTGAACAACATTATTACAGCTGTTGTTGCTTTTTCAGCACATGTGAAAGGTTGCAAAAATATATCTGTTCTCTGCTGTATGCTTCGTTTTGCATCTGGAATAGGGAGATGCCACGGTGGGTAGAATTAACAGCATCACTGTTGAATACTGCCGTTTTAACATTGCACAGATTATTGCATTTAAGTAGGTAGGATAAATATTAATTAAAATACTGGGTCTGAAAGGCTTGTAGAAGGACTGGAAAATCAATTGCATTCCTCTAAGGAGCTTTCTTGTTGAGATTTTTTTTTTTTAATTCTTTTTAAATCTTGGTGTCTTGCTGTGCTTGCTAAACTTCTGTTTCTTCTACACTGCTGTATCTCAAAGTAATTGCCCCATAAAACACCACAGCGGTGGGGTTGGAGAGCAGTGAATTTCAGTGGGAAACTTTAACATGCATTACATATAAAATGAAATAGTGAGGGGTTTAGATGTCTTGGTGGAGAAATGAATATACAGCCAAAAACCATCTTGGGAGAGGGAAAGGCGCAGAGTTTTCAGCTGCTGACGCACAGATGAATTTGAGTCGCTGTATAAAGACTGTAATAAAAGAACTCGCCTCATCCTTGTGCCCTTTCTGCATTAGTGGCAAAAGGCATCAGAGTAACTGTGTATTTACTTGTCAGGAGCTGAGAAGCCATGATGCTGATGATAAACTGCAAGGCTTAGGGATCTGTCTGTAGTATTCCCAGGACAAGCAGGGTAACAGGGACAGTAATTCAGGTTTTATTTTCTTTGCTGTCTTTTTGGTGAGAGATCCATGAAAAGCTGCTGCTGCCTCTGAACTGCTGTTCTTTGCTGTCTTGGGGAACTGCCACCACTAAGGATGGAGTTGAGTGCCTACCAGCAGAAGGCAGGAATTGTAAGAGTCGCTGCAGTAAGCGAGGAGCCGATTGGCTCCCCAACAAAATGCCGAGGAGGGGTGCATGCCTGGGAAGCCTTCCTCTTGCATCCTTGTCTCTCTGCTGCAGCACCCATTGGACTTGGCCAAGGCTCTGCCCTTCCCACTGGGGACCTCGCCAACCTCTGCCGCTTCCCCGAGGACCTGCCTTGCCACCCCCCAGCTGTTCAAAGATGGGTGGGCTTGTACCGCCAAGGGCTTTAATGGAAACGGTCTGTCTGACATGGCTTCTGGGTTGTTATTGAAGTCTTTGGGGATATTCTACAATTAGCTGGAAGCTGATTGAATTGCATGGTGAATGTCACTATGATGAGATAATTAGAGCAAGCACCTCAAACTCATCAACAGAATCCTTCCTGGCAGGTGCCCCATCTGAGGCATGTTGGATGCACCCCTCAGTTTCAGGATATCTGTAACCTGCCCCCAGACATGGGATTAGACTGCTGGCTCTAAGTAACGGTCAAAAAAAAGCCTGTTCTGCGCTTTCTTTACATCCACGCTTGTGTGTCTAAATAAAAATTGAGCTTGGGTGAGCATGTTCATGTTTCTCCTGCTAGGGGTGCTTGCTTCTTCCCTGACCCTTCTCTTTGCAAAACACTATTGAAAATAATTTGTTAGGAATGGGTCAGGCCTTTCCCTGGGGAGACTGGAAGCGGATACAGCTGTGTAGCTCCATGGTCGTCTTTTCTTGTCTGGCAGACTGGCATTAGAAAATACTCTAAAAGTTTCTTTAACAGCCAACCTGGCAGAGCAGCACCCAAGTACAGTTATCTCTCTGTCTTCCACCTGAAGCCACCCTGTGTCTTGAGTATTTTTGGTTTTATATTCCTTCTCACCTGCTCCCAGCCCTGGCCTGTTTTTGTGTTTTGTGTTTTTTTTTGTTTGTTTGTTTGTTTTTTTTAACTGCTTGCACATTTTGTTAGTAAGCAGATATCCTGAATTAGAGATCATGACAAGTACATATTTATCATTGTCTCCTGGCTGCCCCGCTGTTGGTGCTCATGATGCAGACCTTATTGTTGCATGGCTGACGTCTTTAATCATAGTTATTATGTACTTGAAAAGCTCTGTGCGCTGAATAAGTTGCCTTGGGCTTTTGGGTCTGCATGCCACAAGTCAGCTACTAGTGCCTGTGTGTTTCCATTTGAAAATAGTGTGTCTTCATCTTGCTGTCCTACAGGTGTCTTCATCTTGCTGTCCTACAGGTGTCTTCATCTTGCTGTCCTACAGCTTTCTGCCTAGGGGTGATGGGGTACTGTTTTCCCAAAAGGAGGCACAACACATGGCCCTGCTGTTGAATTTGCCTAGCATGGTCTCTAGCCTCAGTGTGATGTGGGGCTACCTTTCACATCTAGGAGAAGTCCAGCCTGCAAGGAAAGATGTTTTTGCTGTAACGGAGGATGTGAGTGCAGAGCCTGAGAGCAACAGGTGATTGCAAGTAAATCTACTGAAGCCACAAGAGAAGTTGCTGCCCTCACCCAGAAGTTGTCACTCCTCTGACAAGCGGTGGCCAACGTGTGACCATCCTTGTTTGCACACAAAGAAAAAGGTGTAATTTGCTGAGGTGTTTAAGTGAATCCCACTTCTTCTGCACTGTAATAAATTTATGGTAATTATACATATAATTATCTGGGACAAATATTTTAAGATGTGCTGTCCACTAATAAGGAAGCTCAGCCTTTGTATGTAAAAACATTATAGGTTATGACCATAACCATGCCCCTGTTTCTTCTTCAAATGAATGAACATGATTAAGAGGCTGAACACTGCATGGCTTTGTAGCAAAACATTTGCTAAGCTTTCTGTGAGTAGACATCTTTGACAATGTTACTGAAATAGAATTTAAAAAAAAAAACTGGAGTGGAAGAGAGAAGAGCACTTTAAACAAGCTTATAGATGAAAGAAATGATCAAGCTTATAGACAACCTGCATAATACAAATTGGGTAGTAAGGGCATGTGCAGTAACTTTTTTGCAAGTCATTAAAGTAATAAACCTCCTTCATGTCATCGGCTCTTTATGTGAAGAGACAGTAGGTAGTCTTTCTGAAGATGAACAATGAAGCACCGAACATGTAGCTGCGGTAACAGGATAATGAGAGAGAACTGAAGTAAAAAAGATAAAAGTGTCTTTGCTGTATTCTCTTCACTCTTTTTCTCGATGCTACAGTGAAGATTTTTGGGCCAGAAGGATATCTAAGTTGTAGTTCTGAAGGTGGTAAGGATCTAGTCTGATCCCCTGGACAACCTAAGGTGCAGAGCTCTTGTCACCAAGTAATGTCTGCAGCAAGACAGGACGTGACTGCAGCGAGGGCGGCTCACGAGTGTAGAGGCTGCGAGTGATGCAGACTCCAGCACCCGCTCTTCTTGGGAGATGGGCAAATAAATTTTCCTCTGCTTGTGACAAACTCTGTCCTAGGATGATGTGGACAATATGGTGCCTGCTGGAAGTGCTTAAATGTGAGACAGGATATTTTGGGATGAATAATGTTTAATGTCACTTTCTGATATGTGGAAGGCTTTGAGTTCATATTTTTGCAACAAGACTATGACTGGGCAGCATTTCGGTACTCTTCCAAAAGAAGAGACCAGAGTGACCAGCTCGGTGCATACCTTAAACTTAGCTGCATTTTAGGAATGCTCTCCATGCACCTGCTGCATAGTCCACAAGAACATGGACAAGCTTTGGAAACCAGTGTCTTCCAGAGACACAGCAGGTATGCCCAAATTACCTGTGGAGTTTATCCTGACTATCGATTGGACATTTCGTTCTAGTTGCTGCACGCTTCACGTCAGTTCTGCTAAGTCCAGCACGTGGGGCTGAATATGTTTTTAAGCTTTCTTTTGTCACTCCTGGTGCTTCTCTAGAGCGTGTCTTCAACTACTCCTTTACTGCTGTGGGATCCTTGTGGCCCAGCTACCAAGACCTGGGCTCAGTTTTCATGGCGATGCTCTTTTACAGTTGATTCTTTTGGGATTTGGGAACCTGTGGCAACCTGGTCTTCAAAAGTCATCTGCAAGACAGGGACTATGCATCCTGGGAGATCCAGTCTCAGACACCACTGTAAAACCTTAACCCATGCTTCTCTGCTGCAGTATACTAGCTTGGTGCATTTATTAGGCTTAGATCAAATTTTTTTTTTTTCTTTTCCCCTCTGACATTCAGGACTTTTGCTTTCTTCTTAAAATGTTGATGCTTTGAGCTGAGGTAGTCGTCTTTCATTCCTGCAGCTAGTTCTGCTTGTGTTCACTTCTGCATCTTTAAATCAGCTGGCAAGAGTCTTGTCTTTTCATAAAGTTGGAGTCTCTCTTCAGATCAGCATTATTTAGAGATAAGTTACTATCTGTTGATCAGTTGGCTATTAGTATATTGGGTGGGCTGTTTTTTTAGATAAAGCCAAGATTTTTCTAAGAATATTCCTATTTGAATGTAAGCATCAAAGGATTTCTGATCGCTGTGGGATTATTTAACTATGGCACAGAGTTATCTTGCTTGGATTGGTCTTAAACTTCAGAGGAAGCAAACCAGAGTCACAGTGAAATTGGTTTGATAGTTAAAAAGATGGTATTGCATCTGACAAGCTCACAAGCTGAAGTCCCATGAACATGATGGGTTTCTCTGATGAAAGGCTGGAAAGCAGGGGAGTAGGCAGCTGCACCAGTGTAAGTGCCGTGCAGTTGTGCAGCTTAATTGGGTTTGTAGGAAATGCTTTACTGTGCAGAGCTCGTCCCTGTATAGACACACTTTAAGCCAGATAGATTACACCCTAGGTAGTTTATGTGATGAATGTATAAGTCCTTCCTTCAGTGAATTGGATTTTTGGTGGGTTTTTCCCCCCCTAAAGGGGAAACTTAGAATTATTTTCTGTCTGGCAAAGGCTAGCTGCAGACAGGGGAATCAGCTGTTGCAGCATGGAGTCCAGCTCAGGGTTTATGTCCAAGTTCTTTTTACAGTTCACACCCTGTGTCTGGGAATATCTGTAATTACCATTTTCCAGCACAGGCACCTCCTTTACATAGCCTGGACATCTCAGTCCGACTGGCTGTTGTCAAACTTGTCTTGAGGTTATGCTAGAGCATGTTGTAGATGCCAAGCAATGGAAAATAAAGCATAGCTTTGAGATGACTTGCTCTGGTGTGGGTTTTCTTATCTCTGTTGAGATAATCCTCTGTATAACATTTGCCTCTTCTTTCCAACAATGTGTGCTCTGATCAGCGACGCCCTTTAACATCAGTACTTTCCAGCACATTTTCCAGATCTCCCAATAATTCATAGAGTTCTTCTCCAAACCTTGCCAGTCTTATGCATGGCTTCCTTGGGATAGTTATGCCTCACGAATAAAAAGAGGACTGTTTCTTCATTGTCCTGAAAACTTTTTTTAGCTAGGGAGTTTTATGGAGAACTTGGTTTTGGCTGACAATTTACACCTGCTTGTTCTTTTGTTATGGTAGCTAAAAGACAGTCTCATTCTGCGAGAATAGTCTGCTTTTCTAGTTCCCAGATATGACCTTATTTGGATGTATTTGAACATGCCTCTGTCTAGCAGTCTGATCTCTTTGAAATTGTTTCTGCTATTTAGCCTTCTCCAATGGTTTCCATTATCTGCAAACTTAATCATAACTTGGTTTTAGTTATCATAACACAGGTTAATCTCACAGGATTCCTTGGGCATATCCCCTCTAAATGCTGATTCTCTATTGATAATTAAACTTTGAGACCTGTTGATTAACCAATTTAAATTTGTTCTGTGGTTTATGTTAGCATTAGCATTTTAACATAATAGTAACTGAAATGGTGATACCTGACGCTGTGTCATGCTTCCCAGACCTTTGGTGCTCAGAACAACATGAACTCTCAACCAAGCTTATAAATAAAAGATTACAAAAATGTTATCCTAATAAAACCTGTGTAATGTCAATAAATATTATCATCCTTTAAATACTTACTAATTTGGTTTCATCCTGACTACTGCGGTGTGTCCAGGATTGATTCTGAGAGTCTATAAAACATTTAACTGAAGACTGATAGGCTTTTCAAGAGCCTATCTTGAATAGTCCAGAGGATTCATTTGAAAAAGATTCTTAACTTGTCTGATATTATTAGTTTCCATTTAACGTTACTGACTTGAATGCTTCCTTTAGCCTGGTTTTCTAAGGAAACAAAATATGTGGTTAAGCTGTCTCTCTTCCTTATACCCCAACAGCTTTTAAAAACATTATCAAATCAAGGCAAAATCAGCTAGAAAAGTTGTTTTCTCTAAGACATGAATGTCTTTCCAGTCTTGTGAATATAGGCTTCTGTGTAGAGGAGAAAAACCTTATCAAGTAACTCCATGGAGGGGAACTGTGGTGGGGGCTCACCACCGACGTGCACTTTCCCGTAAGTAACGGGGTTTGGGTATGCTCGAAGCTGAGAGACGTTAGGCAGACTCTCTTTAGATCTCTGGAGAATTTGACCATGAGACCGAAATCCATCGCTACTAGTTTCTTAATAAGCCAAGGAGGAAGCAGAGAGACATTGCTATCGGCAGGTAAGAGATCACTGAAAAGCTGTAAGGGTTTTAGGGGAATGTGGAGCTGGAGCATTCTGGCCTGTTGACCTTTCTGAGACAGTGGAGGGGAAATTAGCAGAAGAGATGGCTTGCTGATTAGTAAGCCACAATGAAGACTAAGATAGGAGATTGTTGAGAGAACCTACTTGCTGTTTTTTCTCCAGGAAACTGGGGAAAAGAAATTCAAAGAAATTCAGAGGTTCTTAACTGGGAGCTGCTGTGGCCAAAGAAGACGCCTTTGTGGTGGAGACCTTTAGGAGTTTCTGATGGAGATAGAAAGGAACTGCTGGGAGACAGGGTTTTGACAGAAGGGATTACAAAAGGCTTGAGACATACCTCAGACCTGTCACTGTTGGGGGGCTTTGTGGACTTTCTTGAAATGGCTCCTGGAGTGCAAGAACTGGGAATGTTTTTATGTGGTGTACCAGGATTGGGACTGTGAGGCTGCGGTGCTGAAACTGAGTTTCATTGCATGTTGTTTGAAACAAATGGCCCCAAAGTAAGTAGAAAACCTGTGACTGTTCTTTGGAGGGTGCAAATGAAACGGAGCAGAGTGGCTATTTCCAGGGATGTCAGCCACAAGGAGGTAAGGTAGAAGGCAATGTCTGTGCCTCTGCTCCTAAATGCAGAACAAATAATTAATCTCTGCATTATTCTTGGCATACCAGAAATAGCATCGCTATTGCAAGGATTCTTTAAGCTCTTGTGAAGTCGTCCGGACGTTGAATTATTTGACTCCCCTTCCCTTACCAATGAATATAAACTAGGAATTAAAAAACTGATTTGCATCAAATCCCTCTTTACTTTTCCTTCCCTTCATGAAGATTACATGTCTCACATCACTTATACTGGTCTTTTATCCCCAGGCTTTTCAAAACAGCAGTCTTCCTTGAATCATGGTATTTGTGGTTGTCTAGCACCCTTTTTTTCTTTAGGAAAAATATCCTCACTTTGACTTTTGTTAACTTCTTGCAACTTTTTTCCCTTGACTATGTTCGGTCTGAAATTTTCCCCTTTGAACACATAAGCTGGTATTTCATTAGTTTGGCATTTGCTTTGTCTGTGCATTAAAAGATTAGTGTGATTGCTTGCACTGAAGCAAAGGCTGACTTTCAGCTCGGCTGTCTTTCCATATTTCTCTGCCCAGACAAAGGTCCGTGTCGGCATGGCTCTGCAGGGGGGGCAGCTTTAGAGACACTTTTGGTAAATTCTGAAAAATTTTTAGATAAGACCTATAGTCCTGGGGAGACTTTAGAAATGTCAGGATGAATCACTTGGACTGCTCCCCTGGTAAGAGTTTACTTTGCATTTTGCAGAGAAGGAGCTTAATGACCCTCCCATCAGTTCACGAGCAGCCAGCGCTCTCCCTGTGCACTGGCAGAGTACGCGCCGGAGATAACGTCCCTCCAACCACCCATGGCTTGTACAGATAATACCAGCGCAGAGCACCCCTCCCCTTCCCAAACAGGTTATGAGCACTGACTTCTTTTATATATTCCAATCATGCAAATTCTTCCCAGAAGGTTTCAGCGATACCAAGCAGGTCAAATTTATGCTCTGTAAATGAGCAGTTCCCATTTCTCTTCTTTATTACCCAGGCTTCTTGCACTGGTGTAGAGGCAATTACAGAATTTTGTCTCATCCCTCGGTGACTTGATTAATGTTGTTCTTGACATGTTGGTTTCTTTGTGCTAAATTAATAGTTATTTGTTGTCTCTACTCTTCCTCCTTCTTCCCCTCCCCACCTCTGCCTTTTATTCCTTGCTTCTCACTATTTAAAATCTTCCTTCCTCCCTCAAGCAGCTTCACAGCCCATGAACCCAGCCTGTCCTCCACAACCCCACACCTGCATGCCTTTGCAGGAGAAGTTACCAGCAGGTTGCCTGAACCTTCCTCCTGTTTTCTCCTGTTCAAATTACTTGGCAGGGCGCTGTCACATGGGATGCGGTACCCCATGCTGATTTCAGCATCTCAGACTGCTTTGATGAGAACTCCAACCAGATCTTGGTATGCGCTTACCATAGAATCATAGAATGGTTTGGGTTGGAAGGGATCTTTAAAGCTCATCTAATCCAACCCCCCTGCAATGAACAGGGACATCTTCAACTTGACCAATACTAGAAGTGTTTCAGTTGCTCTTTACGACTTTCTCCAATTTTTTTGTTTTGCTGTTTTGTAACTTAGTGGTTGAGATTTTATTTTTTTAATACCTGAGCTGGCTTCTGACCCAAGTGAACTGCTGTTTTTAAAAGCTTCCTCTAGAGAAATCCTCTCTCTAAATGCATACTGGTAGTCAGAGCAGCCTTGATCTTAATGCACCACTGAATTATGACCAGAAACTAGGGCAAGCATAGAAATAGGAGCTCTTGCTTCAGCCAGGGAATGCAGAACCCAGTTGGAGGCTGCCTTGCTTTAAATGCTGTGCAGGTCTGAGTGCAGAGATGAGTAACCCACTGACTGATGCTTGAAGGACGTTTTCGGCCCCCCACCGTGACTACGGTTCAGTGACAGGCAGGGAGATGCAGATCGCTTGGTCTTGCAGCTGGTTTGTATTTCAGGATGACATCCTGAAGCCTGGACAGAGCAGTTCGGGGGGGGGGGGGGGACGGGACAGATTTGTGAGAGAAGGAGGTTGGAAGCATTTGTGAATCCAAGGTTATAGAGCCCAAAATAGCTGCTTTTAATGGGTGGATTTGTCTGGATACTGCCTGGAGGAGAAAAGAAACACTGACAGATAAGGAGGTCCTGGGTCCAGAGCTCTCAGAAGGGCGAGAATATCTCAGGATCCACACGGGACAGCTTGGTTTTGCCGTTTTTCTTGTGACAGGAATGCCTGTCAGGAGGGAAGGACTGCTTTTGCTGCTACCTGAGCTTTTCATCCACTCACTTTCCTCTCTGGGCCCACGTTGCTTAGAGCCGTCTGTGCTGGAAGATTTCTGGCGTTCAGTTGTCTTTGGTAGAAAACTGACTGAGGTGGGACATGAGAATGGTTACGTAAGTCCTATGGACTGAAAACCTTCTAGGCATCCCTCTTGCTCTATAAGGATACAAGATCTTCATCTGTGTTTTGAGTTTTTCATTCTAGTCCTCCACTTCAGTGGGGAGACCTGCTCTTCTACACCGTAGAAAAGCCTGGTACGGCTGCTCCTGTTCCTCCCAAGAACCAGAAGTCAGGAGTCTGTAAGTGCTGCTCTGTGTCCGGGTGTCTGCTCAGGGGGATTGCTCGTCTGTTCCTTCCTTTCAAAGTAGCCATATGTAAGAGATTAAGCCTTTGAAGACCTCTCAAAGAATGGATCAGCTTCTTCATTGCAGGTATCAGAAATACTTAATGACTCAAGACCATGACTTTCTTTAAGAAAGAGCATGATTTTCACATCTGCAAACCAATTCTGCCAGACCAGTGGTGAGGCAATCCAACCCAAAAGGAGAAAACTTGCTGTTTTGCTCTCCGACTTTGACAGATGGTGCCCATTAGTCCTAAGCTAATACAAGGCTTGTCAGCAGCCCTGGGGTCTCAACATCTGGGTGTAAATTTCAGACACTTATTTCCAGTAAATAAATATAGACACCTCCTGAACTGATTTCTTCTGAGCTAGAAATACAAATCTGAAGACATGCCTCTCCAGATGGTCCACCGTTGCCCTTCTCACCAGTGGGGAAGAGTAAACATCTGCAATTCCTATCCCAGAGCCCTTCTTTTATGGTCTTGTGTCCATCTCATGGCTGGAGTCAACATCCTGCTGCATTGCTTTTTCTGCAGAAATCTCCCTGACCCTTTCCAAATCTTATTGCCAGTGCTGTCACAGCCTGAAGAGGATGGATCTGGGGAAGAACCAGCTGGTCAAAGGCAACCCCTTCTGTATCTTTAAAATCTGTTTTTCTCAGTTTGTGCTCTGGCAGACGATTGCTCAGAGCCTTTCTGGTGCAGAGATTTGGGGACATAAATTCCAAGCGGGCACATTTACTTCCCTCAGACCATGATAATGGAGAAATGATTCACATTTATAGCTTCGGGAAGAGACGTGCTCAGCATTTATCCCACGGCACTCCTGCCTTTCTCCCATACAGTCCTTGGGAAAACAAGGCTCCTTCCATGCGCTGTTGGAGGACTGCGGCAGCTCGTGCTGCCTGGAAGTCCTGGGAAAGTGATCAGCCTTCAGAGGCTAACGAAAGCGAGTGCAATATGTTTTCTCTCCCTGGTTGAATTTTGGTTCGCTGCTTGGAGAAAGTCACCTTTTTTCAAGCCTGGTAAATATTTGCTGAGCTGTGTTTTAGATTTGAGGTAGCTGCTTTGCTTTTCTTGCTCCGTGCTCATTATTGCTGTTTTGCACCTACGTTTGGTGTACGTGCCGTTCGTCATGCAGTGTGGGGGGAGCAGAGCATATCATATCGGGGGCTCCAGGTGTGTTCCAGGAGTGTGGGGAAGAGCATCTTAGGGCCAGGCAGGCAGCCAGGGAGCTGTTGGATACCATCTTGTTTGTGCCCACCCTGGTGCTTATCTGCAGGGGAGGATGGAGAAGCTCCTATCCGTGGCAGGGAGCTGCTCCAGGAATGGTACCAGGCTGCAGGGCTGAAAAGGCTGTGGGTCTCATCCCACCTGTGTCTATCCTGACTACTGAAAACCAGTACCACCCACTTCATAGCTGAAAGAATCTGAATGAACAAGGATGGTATAAATGTGCTGCTTGTCTTAGCCATGCTTGAATAAATCCTTCCCTGACTTCCTCCTGACTCCACTTTTTCTCCATGCCTGCAAGTCCATACAGAGAAGAGACCAGAAGCACCCCATCCACACGAAGCTGTCAGCTGTAATCAGCCACGAAAAACCATCTATCGGAGCCCAAGTTTCACTAGCTCTCGGCTCACAAAACTTTTACGTGCCCTTACCATGCCCTTGTTGCAGGCCTGTTCCCAACAGAGATGGAGGACTCGGGGCACTGAAATTGGCTGTTGTGATACCATCCTAAAGGAGAGACTAAAAATAACTCAGTAGATTTGTAGAAAATCATGTGTTGCTTTAAGCATCCTTTTGGGTTTTTCTCCTCTTTTTTTTTTTTTTTTTTCCTCTTGTTGAGAAACTGTTTCTGCTGAGACCTTGAGAGATGTTATCGCAGTGACCCTCAGGGGCAGGAAATCGAGCATCCCACTGAACAGGCGTTTCCAGGGCCAGTGCTTCAGTCTGCGGAGGCAAATACATCCCTGCTAGCTAGGGAGGCACAGGAGATGGGATACTCACAATGCCTTGGGCTCTGGCTTTGCATGGCTGGGGAACCTGGGACCTTGGATCTGAACTCTCTAGCCCTTTTCCCAGGTTACGGGGATGTTGTACGGTGTTTTGACAGCTGAAACAGCCCGGAAATAATGAGCTCGAAGCAATGTTTTCTCTCGTGTCCTCTTTCCATTTGGTGAACAAGATGTATCGTCCAGCAACCGAGGCCAGGTCTGTTTGCTCAGGGCCGTTGTTTAATCAGGGAGCACGAGTGGAGCTCTTCTCACGGGGTCTCTTCCCAGGTTTTTCATACCATTGACAGCTGAATATTATTTTCCCACGTGGCTTCAGATCAGCAGAGAGGACAAGCACCCAGCAAATGGGCTCAGGTTTGACTGGTGTAATCGTTTGGATCACAATATTTTTTCATTTTTATGTTTCCAGGGTAGTATTTCTAGAATTATTTTTTATGTTTCTAAAGCTTCCTAGAAGCTGATAAAATGTGCAGGTTTTCCTGCTTCGCCATTGTAGTTCTGCCATCTTTACTTTTGTTATATGTAGTAGTCATTCAGCAGTGTTTTCCATTTGAATGGCTGCAATTTTAAACTCATTTATTCTTTTTATGGAAGTTCAGAGGTATCTTGTGGCAATCACTGCAACAGAGAGCAGTGAGTTTCAGTTACTTAGGTTACATCCATTCACACGTGGGTTAGGTTACATCCCTTCACACATGGGTTTGCCTCAAGTCAATAACAAAAGTTGACAAGAACTGGAGTACAAAACCTTGTTGGCCATGGATGTATAGTAAATACCTGGGGAATTAGAATAACAGCCGGAAAAAACTACAGGGTCTGTGATTGTTGTGGTTCTTCCTGAGACCTTAACCTCCTGATCACACATCTGCCTGTCTTTTCATCGTAACCCCTGTGACATAAGATACATGCTGAGGATTATGAATTATTGCTGAGGTGGAGGGAGATGCACAACCTGCTATAGCGTACGGAGTTTAGCTCCAGCCTGCATGGCCTCATGCCATCTAGAAGAGGAAACAGGGTCAAAAACCAGGGGAGCATCATCTACGTGGGAGCACGGAAGCCTGCAACAGAGCTGTTGGAGCAGCATGCCTTGGGCCAGGCTTGTGTATGTGCTCCCGAGTCCATGGGTGCTTCTTCAGCCCTCAGCAGACGCCTGTGCTTTTTGTCAGCAAAGAAGTGTGCGAGGTGAGGAGGATGGAGGGGACCTTCTCTGCCTTCCAAAGGATGGAGGTGAGGATGGTTATGGCTGAGGAAGTCAAAGCTACATTTAGCTGCCTTGTTCTTAGCTGTGCTCAGCACGATGTGCAGATCACAAGGGAACAGGCACAGCAGACTGTACCCCACAAAGGGGTATTTCCAGAAAAAAAATGGACGAAGAGCAATGGGGTCTCAGGACACGTGAGGCAGACACAGGATGTCTCCCAAAGGCTGATGGAAAGAAGCCCCTGACGTGTAACCTCATGGTGCAAGGACCACGCTGCTCAGAAGGCAAGGACAAGCCTCTGATGAGCCTCTGTGATACGACCACTGCAAAGTCAATTAAAACTTCCAAGTCCCAATAGCAATTCCCCTCTCCTCGACTGGCTATTAACGTGGGGAGGGGACGGTTATCGATGCTCTCTCAGCTGCTTCTGTCCTCATGTTGCTCCCCCACGGCAGCAGAAGCCTTGCTGGTTGAACTGGTCCCCTGCAAAACCGGTGATGTTTGGCTTGTTCATAAGCAGTCCCCGAGGTGGTAACCTTGCAGGCTGTGGGTCTCTCTTCTCCTCTTCTAACCACCCTACGTGGGTGTATAAAAGGGAGAGGCTGGGGGTAAGCATAGTGGGCGTGGGGAATGCCACACACAAAGGGCAGCGATCAACCAGGCGCGTTCAGAAAGTCATTTGAAAAAAAACCGTTGTGCAAATTGCAGCCCTGAAATATCCTAATTAGGAGTTCTAAATTATCTCAGTAGGATCACAATTAAAATATTTAAGATAACCAGGAAAGGAAGCATGTCTCCCCTTCTTCCTTCAGGCTGCCTGACTTCTCTTTCTTTCATTGTAACATTTCAAAGGTGTTTTGTTCCTGAAACACGGGGCACTTGTTCCCAAAGGGAATATGCTTATATTTTGGTGTTCTCCCAGGTTGTTTTGGTTAATTACAGAGAAGAGATTCCCCAGCATTTCTGTGTGGTTCGGAGGCCCGGATGTAATCATGCTCTTTATCTGCACCGTGTGCTGAACTCTGAGTGTTACTCTCAAAGAAAATAAAAATAAATGTAGCTATATTTGGTGGAAAGCAGCAGCTTTGGCTGTAACAGGGAAGTGCCTGCTTGTGGTTTAACTCTGGCTGTTGTGCAGAACAGCGTGTCAGTGATAATTCTGCTCTGCTGCCAGGCTGAGCACAGGTTTTGCATCCCAGGGATGTCCTTTGCTCCCGCAACCATCCAGCAGCCAAGGCAGGCAGCAGAGCTTCCTTGCAGAAGCTTGGTACGAGCCTGTCCTCCAAGGGCAGCACGGGCATTACATGGGTGGAGGGAAGAGACTCGTGCCTTCCAAAGCAGCAAGCTATATCCTGCTACTCTTTCAAATTAATGATGGGCTGATTTTCGAATTGATGTAAGCGGTGTCATACTGAGCCTGGGCAACAAGGCGAGCCAAAGTCACAGGGACTTGGGATGTCTACGTGGGATTTTTTTTAATCTGCTAGGATTCCCCCGTGGCCCTACTCCCTTCTGCTTTTGTTGCTGCTGTCGGATGCTCTGCGCCACGAGGCCGTCCCAACCCACGGGTTCTGCAGAGACCTTAGCTCCTGGCTCTGGGACTGTAGCGTCTGGATGTCTGGGCTGGTTCTGTGCGGATCCGTAGTGTGTTAGCCTCAACTCTACTGGAAAGCGGGTCCGCTGCTTTTGGAGTAGAGTTGCCTGTGAAATACTGGAGTTGTGCTCACACTGTGCTGTGCCAGGGCTACTGCTCATGGTGCAAGTTATCCTCAGCCCAAATTCCCTCACCTTGGGTGACGGCCGCCTGGGTCTGTGAAAAGCTAGCTCATGGAGAAAATGCCAGCAGATGGTGCTCAAGAACATGCACAAGCCAGGATGTGGAGGTTGTGGAGAGGCAAAAAAACCGCTTGTCCTTGTCCCGCAGTGCCTGTTTTCTTGGAAAGCTTTCCCTTCCCATGACTGTGTTTCCATGGGACTGTGCGGAGAGCAGTAGACTCTGTGGCAATTCTGAGCTTGCTAAATTGCCTGTAGGCCAGACCATGCTGGCCTCGCAATGACGGGCTGGAGTTGTGGTCCAGCTGTTTGGGGGATGGTCCTCTATGCATCCTTCCAGGTGCAGGAGCTCTCTCGCAGAGCCACAAGCATCATGCAGCCCGGCTCCTGGCAACTCCTCTGTGTCCTAAGAAGTTTTGCCTGGTGGGAAAATCACTTCAAGCTTGGTTGTTTTAAGTATTGGTTGTTTTGTTTTGTTGTTTTTTTTAGAAGAGTGACAAATAAGCTGTGCTTACAGAAGTGTGAGTCAGGCTGGCATTGCAAACAGAACAGAGTTTGCAGGATTGCTTGCCTATCAGCAACCAGAATCTGCTCCGGTGCTGGGCTGTTTCCTGTTGTTCCAAGCCTTTGAAGTCAGATCTTTGTCTTTGTCCTGCTGCAGGCTTCTGCTCCGATAGTCACAAAAAGATCGAAACTTGTAAGAGAGAAGCAAAGCAGCTATGAAAACAGCAGAGCTTTTCTTCAGAGAGGGAAGTATGTAGAGTAGCTCTGGGGTAACTGCCTCTATACATACACTGTTTGAGAATGTCAGATTATTTCTGTAATCAATAATTTCCATGCAGTAATTTTTAGCTTATGATCACTTATTTCGTAATATCACCCTCGCAGGGAATGATTTCACAGCAGATATTCTTCTGGATTTTCTTGTGGGAAATATTAAGGCTTTTTTTTTTTTCCCAAAGGCTCTTTGCCCATGAGAGACACCGAAAGAGAGGGATCTGCTGGTGGGTTGCCTCACTCTGAGTCAGGACTCCGATCAAAGAGCAATGGCAACAAGACCTTACTGGAGCCGTTTAAAGGTTGGCAAGTCATAATGACTAGAGCTAGCCTGCAGTGGGCTCTGAACACAACTGAAGCAGCTCCAGCTGCTCCCTAGCAGGGCTTCGAAATCATGCTGATGTAAGATGATCCATGTAACCACATTCACTTCTGGGACAAATCTGGCATGCCTTTCTCTTACAAGTCCTTGTGTTAATGTTAATGTTTTTATTCCTGTGGGAAAGGGGCCACCGGGATCTGGGCTTAGTCATCTTCTGAGCAACTTGCACAGAAGCAGGCGCCCATGTTTGCGTGAACGAATGGGTCTGTACTAGCTCTTACCTGTTGTCCCTGGAGCTCTGTTGGCTCTTCCAAGTTCAAACTGCAGTGGATAACCAGGCAGCCTGCCTTGCTGGCTGCCCACAGCCCGCTGCAGTGAAGCTTTGTGCTGGAACACAGAGGAGGAAGTTTCTGTTTCAAACTGATCTGCTGTTTGTTGGGGGATGTCAAGGGCTACCACTGCTTTGCTGAGACTGGTGATAGTTTTGTTGATGATTATCTGTTCAGTGTCATCTCTGGCACTTCACAGTGAAATCATGTTTCTAGGTTAGACCTGCCATCACATATTTGTCATTTATCTGGGGGAAAGTTACCAAAGTGTTTTGAAATGCTCAGCTTCTTGCAAACAAGCTCTCCATCCCCAAAGCGAGCAGGGGAGACCACCTATCCTTACTCCAAGGCGTTTCTCCTGCCCTTATAGGCAATGTGACATTTGTCTGAGGGTGCTTGGCACTCCTTCTCTGCAGCCTTGCCCCTCTTCTGGTGGGACAACTCTTCTAGCTGCACAAACGATAAGTTGTTTCCCAAGTGGGCCACAGCCCTTGGAGGGATTGTAAAGGCATCATCAGGGAAGTTGTTGTAATTTCCCCCTTTTGGGATGTTGCAGTTGTCTCTATGGGGCAGGGAGAGACATGTAAATGGGGGAGCAGAGCCTCTGCATCAGCTATTTTGAAAGGATAAAATGCAGTGAATCCTTTTGTAGGACAATGCTGGATGGTAGCTTTATTTGCATTAACTGCATACAGCTAAGGGAATTCATATTACACCATACCCTCCTATATCAGTACTATTTGTTGTGTCAACTATATTGTCTGCCGTTCACAGTTGGCTTTGCAGGGCCTGGCTAATGCCTCAGCTCACATCTCCTTTCCTCTCCATGGCTGATTTCTCCAGATCAACTTACCTGTCCCCATATACAGGGCATGGTTAATTTGACCACCATAACGGCTGATGGAACATCACTGTTCTTCCACCATCTGGAGTGGATTTGCCCTAGAGAGGGCCTTCTTCGTCAGCCGTGAAGTGTGGATGGGTAATGCCAAACCCTTTGGGAGCCCCTTGAAGAGGGAATTATTCTTTCCTTGGCACCAATGGGGATGGGAAGGAGCTGCATGACTCACTAAGTGAATTCCAGAGGCTGAAGTTAATTCCCAACATGAAATCTTCCCTCTTGCTTGGAAACCTTTGGTTCTCATGGAGTGTTTTGCCTGCAAAGGGCTGAATGCATCGCATCAGCTTGAATGTACTTAATTCCACAAATCAGCACCTGCTCAACAAAGTCCCAGAATAAGCCTCTACATGTGTTTTATTTTTGGGTGCAGAATGAGGGAGCCATTCAAATCAAGCTGATTTGCAAGGATAAACTGAAGTGGGAGAATAACACTGACTCAGCTCAGCACTCCTCAGATGAATTCAGCACTAACCTCTATTAATGATTTAGCACAACCATTGAAAACGTGGAAAATCAGATGTTGAAGAAAATTCAGATGTCCTGGTTGACTTCACCTCCAGGCATGAAGCGTCACTTATGCTTTTGAACAGTTGTCTTTTTATCAGCGGCAGGACATAATAACTACACTGGCTGCTGGATTGGCAAGTTGAATGCACGAAGACTGAAGAGCTAGTCATGTTTTCTTTGCTTAACAACCCCATTCAAGATACGGCAGATCTGGTTCCACTTTTTCTGTCTCAGTGATATGCTATTGCTGGGAATTGTATGCTCACAGAAAAGTTGAGCTTGGAAGGGACCTCCAGAGGTCAACTGCTCCAATCCCCCAAGCCAGTTGCCCAGGACCGTGTCTAGACAGCTTTTGAATATGTCCAAGGAGGGAGACTCCACAACCTCCCTGGGCAACCTGTTCCAGCACTCAGTTACCCTTACAACAAAAAAGCGTTTCCCAATGTTCAGAGGGAACCTCCTGTGTTTTGGTTTGTACCCACTGTCCTGCTGGCAATATGTTGTCTAATGCAGCCCAGGATACCATTAGCCATCTTTGCCACAATGGCACATTGCGGGCTCATGTTCAACTTGGCATCCACCGGGACCCCCAAGTCTTTTTCTGCAAAGCTGCTTTCTGGATGGTCAGCCCCCAGCATGTCTTACGGGAGGCAGTGTCAAAAGCCTTAGTGAAGTCTAGGTAGGCAATATCCACTGCTCTCCCCTCATCTACCAGACCAGTCATTTCATCGTAGAAGCTTATCACGCTGGTCAAGCATGACTTCCCTTGGTGAAGCTGTGTTGCCTACTCCTGATGATTTTCTTGCCCTTAAGTGCTTGGAAATGGTTTTCAGGATTAGCTGTTCCATCACCTTTCCAGGAATCGAGGTGAGGCTGTCTGGCCTATAGTTCCCTAGGTTCTCCTTCTAGCCCTTCTTGAAGATAGAGTGACATTTCCTTTTCTCCAGTCCTTGGGCTTCTCCCAGTCATGGTGACTTCTCCCAGTCACCGTGATTGATCAATGATTATCAAGTAGCCTTGCAATGACATCTGCCAGCTCCCTCAGTACTCACGGGTGCATCCCATCAGGGCCCATGGACAAGTGTATGTCTAGTTTGCTTAAGTACTCCTTGATCTGATCCTCTTCCATCACGGGTACATCTTTTCCCCCTGGTCTCTGGGACCCTTATCAGACAAGCTGGAAGGACAAATCCTACTATGGCTCTGGCATGGCTTTTTTTTTCCTGGCAAGCATGGATGCCTCCAGAAACCTGGATACTTGTCTTACACCACTGGGAATTGGGGGAATTGCCCTGTTTTATAGACTGGTTTAAGTTGTGTCCAATTTGCCACTTCTCAAGTGCGTTGTTGAGAAGAGTGCAGGTGGCCTCAGGGGGGAAGGCTGGGTGCTGGCCTTGACCTGGAGAGTTGCACTGATTCCTGGGAAGGCGAGTGAGAGGGAGGCTGCTTCTGTCCTGGCATGAGAGGGAATCTCAGCTCTCCAGGAATGATGGTGGTGCGGGGTGCAGGATAGCTGGCAGGGTGTCTGTGCAATCTGGAGAAGAGCAGGGGGCTTGCATCCACCAAGGCATGGAACCACAGCCAGGTCCTCAAGAGCCAGAAGGTTCCTTCCTCAGGAGAAGCTAGTCTGTGTTCCCTTTAGGGAAACAGATTTACGTATATCAGTATTTTAGATCCCCAGTGCGTTGCAGCACTCTAGATGGCCGCACACTGCGGTGTCACGAGTAGGGTGATGTTTTATTTTCTGAATTTCAAAGGGGACTTATGCACTTGAGTATTCAAAATGAATAGTTCTGGCTGCTTTAAAGCAATTATCTTCTTTCAGTGAGCATTCTTGAAAGAAAATGTTATTGTAGACAAGCCATTAGGGAAGCAGATGAAATGCTCTAGGGGTCAGATAGTTATGAAGAGACTGGTCCTTCAATTGCATGTTCCTGCTCCTCCTATGCAGCCCCTTCCACAGGGAAATCCAGCTTTCCTATGAAATTAGCCATGAGGTGTCAGAAACTGGTATCTGTGCTTTTCTGGGGATTTAAAGTGACTGGGATGCATCAGAGGCTATCCTTGGAGGAGGGCTCCAAGGCTTGTTGATGCAAATGCATCCGGGTACCGTTATCTCGAAACTGAACTGGGCTATTGGAGCTGCTGAGTAGTTTCCCTCTTGCAGATTTCCAACAGTAGCTAATACAAGGGGTGCCCAGCCTGGTCAAAGCGATGGAGTCCTAAAGGCTAATGCCAAGTGGCATTAGCATCTCTAAAAGCACCTCTGTGAGCTTATATGCCTGGTGTGAGGTGTGCTCTGCTGACGTATGGATACCATAGCTGGAATATCTGCCTCTTTGAGGAGGCAGTGCCAAGGGGAGAGTTGCCTTTCTGTTTTGCATGAGCAGTCATGATGCTCTAATTCCCACCCCTAAATCTTGGGCTGACCTTAAAAAGGAATGGTGTGTTGCCTCCTGATTGTGCATACAAGTATGACGGGCGGTGAGGCTGGTGCCGTGTAAGCTTGTGCCTGCTGGCTCTGGGAGGTGGATTTCACTGCCCGTGCCTCAGAGATGCTGCTGCTGCTGCCTGTGGCATTAGGCAGCTGATTGGGTTTGTCAAAAAAAAAAAAACAACAACAAAAAAACCCCCAAAACCCCCAACAACCCTGCCCCCCCCCCCCCCCCCAAAAAAAAAAGCTGTTTAAAGCTTTGATGTGTCTTGCCTCTCCTTGCACCAAGCTTCTCTGTTTCACTGCAGGTGGAAATTCAGTTCTGATCCACTGTGGACGTTCAGGATTTGGTTTCTTTAAATACTGGCTGTAGCTGTGCTGACAAATCTGACTGTATTTGGCCCGTCCGTGCTGACATGACCTATTAGAGTAGGGTCACTGGAACTGCGATGCCTCCAGCCTGTGTGTGCTCAGGTGGCAGACACAGCTCTCCAGACACGGGGTCAGAGCCGGCAGCATCAGGCACTTGTGTATTAGCATGAATTATTCTCTGTGTACAAGTGTGTTGTGTTGGCAACGTCCCGTCTGGGCAAAATGAGTTTGCTTTTAATTCCATGCGAGATGCACCTAACAGAGCTGGTTGCCCACATCATGCAGAGCAACAGGGCCACCTCTGCCAAAATAGTGCCCAAGGAGCTGGAAAACCTCAGGTTCTCACTCAGGCTGTCGGTGGCACAGGGTATGGTGCATTTAGAGATGGTTTGCATGCTGTTAGCAGCCACAAAGGAGGCTCCAGAGGGACACTGTCCAGTCCCTCCACCCCTGGACACGTGTCTCATGCTGTTTACTCCAGCTAATTTTACAGTCCTCCCTCTCTGGCCATGGCTCCCTGTATGGACACAGTGGGGATACAATGACATGAATGTCACCTACCTCGTCTGAGCCATGGAAAGATGTTGCTAAGCCAGGAGCTGAGCTTCAGTCACTGGAGTTTTGTTTTGAGGTCCTTAAGCACAAGGCCATTTTCTTTCCCTGAGAAACTCCTAAGCCAGCTGAAAAAGCAAGGATAAGTTCCCCAAAATGGAGTGGCAAAGAGAAGCCCGTCAGATCAATATTTCTTCTCTCTTTTTTTTTTTTTTTTTTTTTAATTCTTCTGAATTACTGGCTGGAGTGAAATCTAAATAGAAAAGGCAACAGGAGAACCCCCTGGGTGTGTTGTCAACTAGGCAGCAGTGCAGTCACCCTTGCAAGTGCTCTGCAAAATGCCAGCACAGAAGCATTGTATGTGGCACATGGGTGTTTGCATATTAGTCCTGCGTGGAACAGCTTGTTTAGCACTTCCCCAGGTGTTGGGAGAGCCCACACAGTGACTACTTTAATGTTCTTGGATGCTAGAGTGACATGTGCCATGAGATCTCACGGTCCTTGCATTGCTGGTTGAAATACAAATTTATAGTCATGTTCTGGAGCAGAGAGGGGAAATAATGAACTGCTGATCACCCCTGCTTCTCCTTTCCTAGGATGCTGACAGATTCCTATTGCTGTTACCTGCTTGTTGGGGGCTTTTTCAACGCACCTGCACTTACCTGAAATGATGCCTGCCAGAATAGTGGCTCTCTATGAACAAGTGCAGCACAGGTGACACCAGCACCCTCACCCCTGGTCCCAAGTCCACTCTAATCCCTGCCCAGTGCTGTGCTCAGCAATGCCGCATGCAAGAGCGGAGAGCGAATGCAACATGCACTTCAGCTACTCCAGATGGCTTGCCTCCAGCAGTGGACCTTGGAGAAGTATCTCCTCTGGGGACCCTGCCTATTGACTCCCACTCTGACATCTTGCATGACCAGATGCACTTTCTGCACTGTCTGGATATAACCAGCAATAATCCCTTCCCACATTTCTCTGCTCCTGGGAAATGGAGAGGTGCAAACGTGTTTACAAAGCCTTGGATATCTCTGTGTGTATGCCTGGTGGTACTGGACCTGCAGAAACCCCATGCTGGACCAAATGGGGAGAGAGGGATTTATCTAGGGTGAGGATCATGTCTGTTGTGGCTTAGGAAGGACTGTGGTAAATATTTCTGTGCTAGCTATGGTTTGTAATGATCACATAGATTCAAAATATGTCATGCCTGGTACTTAGAGAGGAAATACGGCTCAAAACTTCCCATTAATTCTCAACCTGACAGAGGTGAGGTGCTTGGTCATGCAGTAAAACAGAAGGTTGGTTGGTAGCAGCGCCTGCTCCAGGAGAGAGCGGTAGGGCCGAGATGCTGCGCTCGTGATGGCTTCACGGCAGCTTGTCAGGGTGAGAGAAGATGCTCCAGTCACGCAGGGTAATGTGTTGTGGAAAGAGGCTGCATGGACATTGAAGCCCTGCTTCGTGAGAGGTGAGGTGCCTGTAGCAGTTGTTTCTGTGCTCTGGGCTGCGTTGCAGTCGGGGGAGTTGGAGAGACTTTAGTGATGGCTATATTCACTGTGATGGGTCACTTGGACTTTGTGAGACGTGATGGGAGTCTCTGCTCACCATTAGCTGAATGTTGTGATCTACCAGTTCTCAACTGTCTGCTCTTCCCCCAGAAAGCCTCTAAATATGCTATTTCTGTCCCCAGTCTTACACTCTTCAATGGACTAGGAAGTTTTTCTATATAGAAGTCTTTCTGCGTGCATACTGAGATGGGGGGAAAAAAAATCTCAATTGCAGCAGGTGCTTGAAAACATTGCTGCCTGCAGCAGACGACAAAAGCAAAACTAGCCAGGAGGCAGGCTGAAGATGAGAGAGATCAGCAGAAAGAGATCTGCAGCCCTCCTTGCAGATATGCCTGAATGATAGGCTTGCGTCGGCAATTACGAGTCACAGGATGTTACAGCTACATATAGGGCTGATAGCCCTTTCCTTTGGCCTCAGTCAATATCTCAAGCAAGGCTCTAGGGAGCAGGGATTTCTAGCAAAAGGCTATTTAGCACTCATGCAGCAGCTCTTTTCAAGCGCCCCTGTGCCAGACCCTGCACAAAAAAGGCAATTCCCACACCAAGGGCAGTACATTCCTGTGTTCTTGTGTTATTTGCATTTGTTTGAGAGAAAAACATCATCTCTGCTCCGAGAAAATGAATCCCAGCTTTCTTGGAGCATTTCATCCTCTGTAACAGAGACTGGCCTTTCTAAGCTCAGCCTGTGTGTTAGCAGCTGGAGTGGGAGGAACCCATCTTGTTTCTTCACAAAACTTGTACATGCACACTCTGAGACCTATCAAGTCTTGATGATTGCTCTCCTCTAATTCTGGATAACAAAATCCTTTCCCCACAACCTCTATGTGTGTAAGCATAAGCCAGGACTATCTGTCAGGGGAAAAAAAAAAAAAAATGCTCTGGGTCACTAGAGCTTCTCTTCTTCACACGAGGACACCTGGTATGCTTTATACTTCTGAGTTTCTGAATTGAGGTAGGTGAAAACAGTCTAGCTGGGTGTGGGCATGACTACGTTTTTGGGACATCTTGAGAGTACTCCAGTGCCTCTGATGTTCAACCTCTTCTATGCACTTGGCCTCTTTGTCACTGCAACATGGTACCCAGAAAGCCACGTGTATACTCTGTTGTCCTTCATAAAATCTAGTTTCATTTGAAGCCAGAAGCAGAGGAGAGTCGAGTTTGTTAGAACACAGGCTCTGGGATGCAGGAGGTGGCTTTGCCACAGACTCCCCATTGGCAGGCAGAAGGCACTGAGGCAGTAACCTGCCCATCAGGACCTTCAGGCGAGTGAAACGATGCTCTACAGCAGGCGTGAAGAAGTCTTCACCAAAGGCCACCCAACTGTGTGCTTCCCTTACCTGGCTTGCAAAACCCTCCTGATAACGGATGGGAGCATCCATTATGTGGGGTTTAATCTCTGTGCAGGTCAAATCCTCTTTGGGAGCAGGAGCTGTCGGTTATAGTTTGACGGCTAATAGCCTGGCGTCGTTAATGTGACACAGCGTAGAGGAAATACCGCGTTCAGATTCTGGCTCAAGAATGTAATGCACATTTGGAAAATGAATTGTGATTTATGACGAAGCCTGTACAACCCAGCGTGACTGCACCGTTTGGCTGCCTGTGTACGTACTCATCTCCTAGGGTTTCTTTATAACTTCTCAATGTTTTATTTCACACTCCACGTTCCCCTGCTGAGCCTGTCAACCTGGAAATTAGACTCTGAGGAGGCTTAGCCAACCAGAGTCAATTGATGCCATTCCCAGCCCATTTGAAACAATCTGCTGGTCACCACACACTTTTACTACAGCCCTCTAAACTTGGTCTGAGCTTGCAGCAGCCTCTGAGGAAGGGATGTCTCGTCTGTTGTATGGAGGATCCCTTCCTTGGGCTTGGAGTTAAGCGAATGAGCCCATCTCTGTGTGTCTGACCTGGTTGCGATCAACGTGAAGGCCAAGTTCCTGGGCTCCTTCAGACTCATGTGCTTCTGCCTTGCCATGTCCCTGTTCTGGCAGGCTTGCTTGTCTTGTTATCCAGCCTGAAATACTCATGGGCCAACTTCTCCTAAGAGAGACCAGAAATCTGGGTCACCGCTTATGGGCTAAAGTGTGGAATTAAGTAGCACTTGTTTGATAAGCTTGCTCCCTATAATGAGAAAACATCCTGGTGTGATGTGAAAGGTGCCTTTGAAGCCTCAAGAGATTCTGGAGAGAGGAAAAATAGGGGAAAAAATCTAATCCTGAATTTAATTGGCATTAAGAACTTGCCTTTTGTATATTAAAATTCTGCACCAGCGTGGTAGCTCTGCTGTGATTATTGCAGGAATGAGCGAGAATTCCTGTGTGTTCAATTTGCCATCAGCCATGGACGTGTGTGTCAGTTCCCTCTAATTATACAGATCAGTAGTTTTCCTTAGGGATTGATCATATTTCAACACAAAGGCGCTCAAAGTCCATTTATGACAATTTGCCCATGAACTGCCTCTTACAGCAGAGGCACCCCTGGTTGAATTAAATTTCTGCATGTCCTTGGGTCTCAGTGCAACCTCCGAGGAGACAGTCACAGGTCTGGGAGAGCACGGAGGCAGCTTCATTCCAAAGAAAACCTGGCTGTTACCTTTCACGGGAAGTCAAGCCTACAGCCATAGCTTTTTTGAACCTCTCCAGTACTCTGCCACTGTCCGTGCCCAAGATCCAGGTTTGGCCAGCAGGCTTTTGACTGTTGACTACTAGAGTCAATATCCTCCAGACTAAGCCTAAGAAGTTTTCCCATCCTCTTGAAACCTGCACTATTTTTGTTTCTTTGTAAGTGTTTAGAGTTTCAGGTAAGTTAAACGCACCTTTTCAGAAGTTTCAGGCAGTACTTTGTAAAGAGGCGTGAATAAGGAGTGTACAGTGCCAGTTCACCAGAGTTCATAAAATGTTTGCAATTCCCCAGTCGTCACTGGAGTCAACGCTATTTCAGGATCCTAAACTAGAGGCCAGGTTTTAAAAGCTTGTGTGTGCAAAAAATAGTACTCGTCTTTGATCATCGTATCTACCATCTGACAGCTGAATTGTTTATCCAGTGGAAAAAAAGCTGTCATTTTTATAGCCAGCTACAGTAAATGTGAACTCTGACTATAGACGGGGCAGCCTTAAGGTATCAGAAGTTTTATTTCTGTGTTGTAAGTCAAGAGGAATTATGGAGATGAGTGGGTTTTAAGACTGCACAGTGTAGAAGCAGAATACATGGGAACAGAAGAATATCTACAAATTGCTGTGATTAGTATCTCAAAACAAAGCTAGCGCTTCCTTTACTCACGCACAGGGATTTTATTGCAAATTGCTCTGATTTTCCTGCAAGACCTCTACCACAATTTTCTTGGCTCTCGTTGTGACATTTCCAGCTCCTGAAAAGATTCAGAAATGAATTCACTGTGATTTGACATCCTTACCTTCAGAAGCTGGAGTGAGTCAGGATGTCCTCTTTAATATGACCATATGAACATTTTGTTAACAATGGAAGTGTTTAAAGTTTTTTTCAGGGGTAATTGGTTTTCCAGGTAGAAAAGCATTCTTCAGATTTTATCATCCAGCAAAAATTTGGCTCTTCCAGAAAATCATCTTGGTATGAGTTGATGTAGGAAGTATGAGACCCTCAGTCCTTGTTATTACAGAACTCTTACTTCTTTTTTTTTTCTGGAATTTTATTTTGAATGGTGGTCTTCATGCTATGTTTCTGCAAGTGTAGATGTCTATACAAATCCACTGTAAGACTGGGATTCTACACGTGCTTTAATGTTTCATCAAGGACCAGGAGATGTGTCAAGGTAGAGCTGAGTAGGCTTACACAGATTTGAATCTTGGCATTTGAAAGACTAATGTGTCTGGGTGGTTCTTCTTTAGAGAAAAGGTAGACAAATGCAAGTGGCAGAGCTAATACAGAAAACTGGGAAGAAGTGAAGACCTGTGTGTGCAACTCCTGACCCTGCTGGTGGAAGGGAGAACTGGGCACAGCATCTGCTGCCCAGGGAGGACATCCACCAGCATCCCTCGCTGCCATCATCACTTGGCCAAGGAAGCGATGGGGCTGCAGCTCCTGCCTAGGTTTTAGGTTGCCCTGGGCATTTTGTGTGTGTTAGACTTGAAGGAGAGGTTATGGATGGTCAGTTAGCTGGTTCTTCCCTTGCCCTATTTCCTGAAGAAGGTCAATGTCCAGAGCATTCTACTCCCTCTTGCAGCCTGGCATGTCTTTTTGAGGACTAAAGCAGTGTTTTGAGAGTGTGTTTAAGACTACTGCCTTCAAAAACCTCTGAGATCGGAAAACATCAGTGTTGTTCCCCAGAAAGGCAGATGGAGATGATTTGGGCAAAAGGTCCTTGCACTGTTCTGCAGGTCTCTCCTGAGTAGGGATGTCTACAGATACTAATATATGAAGCTCTGCAGCTTAGGGCTTCACAGGCTTTTCCTTTTACCAGACACAACAATGATGAATCTGTACCAAAGTAGGACCCCACACCGCTTGTCTTGAGCACTGTTTGAACCATGGTGCTGTATTTCCTGCACGTGCCTGTGCTGCAGAAGGTGATGTGCTTTGGAGTTGTGCAGATGTGTTTAACCAGCTATCTTTGCCTTCCTTCCCTCTGCTATAGAGTCTATAGCTTTGAACTCCACCCCCGGCTTTCTGCGCACAAGGAGTACAGCTTCAATGAGTGGGATTATGCCAAGTCTTGTTAATTTAGGCACAATTCTAGTGATTGTTTTCTAGTGAAAACAATCCTTGCATCGGTTTTACCGTATATTTTACCACGAAACACTGCAGGCTACACCCATTACGCAGCACTCTCTATTTTAGAGTATTGGAAGGTAGAGAAAGATATGCACATCTTAATTGAACGTCTGTCCTAGGAGCTGAAAAAGCGGTTGTCTGCTGATAGCTCTCATGCTGTGAGCGAGCAGAGGACTGGTCGTGTGTACTGGACCTCGGCTAATCACACAGCCTCGCTGCATTGGGTGCTGTGATAGTGAAGGGCCCCTGCGTTACTCTCTGCACATGCCCCCAGTATAATACCCCCTATCGCTTTGTAGCAGCCTTGGATCTGCTGGACCCAAATTTAGAGCACACTGTGCCGTCGTGAAGTCCCTGAGATACCAGTGCCCTGCTCTACAGCACCTCTTCTTCTCCCTCACTGTAAAGTAGCCCACTCGCTCACCCATTGCTGCTGACTGACTCCCCACGGGGCTAAAACAGGCTGGCTGCCTCCTGGGTATCCCTTGGCCAGGCATAAATCCCTCTTTGCTCCTGCTGTGAAAGCAGCCATCAACAGCACGGACCTCTGCGGGGTCTTGCCGCTGCCTGCCCCAGCGTTGCTGCCCAGCGTGAAACACCGGGGGACCTCTATTGCGTTTCTGCTCCAGCGGCTTCAAACAAAAAGAGCTTTGTGTTTGTGTCTCGCGTCTTAATTTTAATGAAGGCATGTTTTTGCCCATGCTGCAGTCAGGAGACTAGCAAAAAAGCAAGCACAATAAGAGCAAATGGGCCAGGTCCTCCCTCCCGCATCGCATTTAAGTGCAATAAATAAACAGAGGCTGTTAAATGCTTAAAGTGCCAGCTTGGCTCCAGAGGAGGCCTTCCCTCCTGCAGGTCCCGGGAGTCAGACGAGAGGACAGGAAAGTTTCACAGCAGTGTTCACAAGCCTTAAATGTTAACAGCGGTGTCACTGCTGTGCTTAAATGCAGCTCTTGCTAATGAGACGGAGCCACGATTCCTCCAGACAGGTCTCTTTCTCTGTGCCACGAATCCGTGATGCTGTTTGAGATTAATGGCGAGGTCTGATCGGGAGGCACTCGTGTCCTCACTGGGATGATGCGTGGTCTAATCAAGCCTATTCCTACTGAGAGTGACCCCAGTAAGCAAACCCGAGCGCCGGCAGGTGTTTCTAGGAAGCTGGAGCAAAACCTGAACTGACTCTGGCATTTTGCAACTTCCGAGTCACTCGAGGCACGCTGAGACAGCGAAACCCCAGAAGAAGAGTAGCAAGGTCATATTTTTCACTAAAAGACACGTTTGCTTCTGCGAGACTCTTTAGCTGGCTTAAAACCAATTCAGCTAAGCCAAATTTAAAACCGGGCAGAGTCGCAATGTAGGCTGCCTTTTGGGAGGCTTTAAGGTAGACCAGCCTTTCTGCATGGACCTGCTTTCAAAACACCTGAAACCAACTTGGACCAGAGCATGTTTTTCTTGTGTTCACATAAGTTGGGTCTGGCGGGGGTCAAAGTTTTGATCTTTTACTGGTGCTTCAGTAGGATTAGCTAGTTTACTACTGGGTGTTTACTGGTTTAAACTTCTCAAGTAAGATGAAATGTAAGATGGTCTGATGTTACAGCAGATGACTTAAATTTTTATATCAAGTATTGAGGCGTGAAGAAGTGCTGCTCACTGTTATATTCCATTTTCATGAGCTCCAGTATGAACGAGAGAGATGATGGAATTGGGACAACAGAGGGGAAAAGGTCAGGAATAGGGGGGGGGGAATGCACATCAAGAAAAGTAAGAAAGTGGTTGTCAACCTTATCTAACAGAAAGAGAAGATGATGTCTATGGGCTTCAGCAGGATCAGCAATGGGCAAGCAATGTTGGAAAAAGTTCTGGAGGTGAAATACTTTGTGGCTGGAGACATGACCTGGCTTGGAAGCTTTCTGTCAGCACTTGCAAGAATTGGGTGGGTTGATAAAATTAAGCTACTTCTGAGAACAGCTGAGGAAAGTGCTCCAAAGCATGTGCTTCTCACCCAAAGCAGGAGAAAACTCATCCGGCACAGTGATGGCACCATGGAGGGGCTGGTGGACACCAAGAGCAACCTTCAGGTCTGTTTCCAGCCAAAACCAGTGGCTTTGAAAAAGGGTCATTGTGGGGAAACAGTAAAACTGTTTAAGTGTGTCTCCTACCTACTGAAAGGTAGCAAAGTGCTTAGCTAGCCCTGCCATCCCACTGAAAGGTGAGGGGTAAGTCCCACGGTGCTGTACTTTGGCTTGGCATCTGTCAGTGCTTTCTTTGTGCTGCCAATGGCTTAATTAATCCCTTTTATTTCTCCTGTGCCATACAACGCAGCCTGTTCAGTAATAGTTTAACTCTTCTGCTTCTTTCAGGTGGATGGATACCTGCCAGCAATGGTGTATAATCCTTCCCTGACACCAAGCGCATTGTCCCAGGCCATCCCCATCGGCACTAGGGAGTTGCTGTGTGAAGAGGAGATATGTGGTTTTCCTGCTTGAGAAAATAAGAAGACGCATTTGCATCCTGGAGGTATAACTGGAACCTGAAAGGGCTGCCTGGAGATGTGGTAGGGGTCTCTGACCTACTGCAGGTTTGTTTGTCTTGGGGAAACAGCCTGACTCTGGGAAACCACGTGGGGACTCCTCTGCCTCCACATCTTCCTACTCGGGAACCCAGGGACACGATATGGGGGGGGAACAAGAGCACTTTGCGGCTGGGGAGAACCCTGCTCGGGTGCTTCCTAATTCTCCCTGAGGAACCTGTCTCATATTATGGATAGGGTGTGTTGCTGGGAACTGGAGGAGTGGGACAAAGCTTGAGAAACTCCACTTGGCCCTTTACATCTTCTGTAAAACAGGGATGCACTGAGAGCTACTTCTGCATTGAGCTACGTATTGGTGGTTCATGTTCAGCAGCATCTGGGAACCTACAGATAACTGGGCCCTGGAGTTGTAAAGCTTTCTGAGCATGTTCAGGTATAGCATGGATGCTCCTGCACATGTATGGTTAGTTATAGTAGGTGTGAATTTCAGGTGGTCCTAGGGAGAGGTCAGACCTAGACATTTCTTTTTCTTTTTGAGATAGCGAGTGAGCTGCTATCCTCACAGGCTGGAACAGCAGCTTGGAGGCAGCTTCTCAGGGACACATCAAAGCCAGGAAAGCTTGTATTGGAGAAAAGAGTGGGCTATGTTCAGTGTGGGCTTTGTAAGTAAAACCACTTCAAATGTATCCATGTTTCTTGGTGCTAAAAAAAGAAAGACAGATTAGCATGTCCTTGCTGGTTTGAAATTACGGACTTTGTGCTGGGGACCAGACTGCCAGACCACCCTTTTCTATTTATCGCCCATAGCAATTTCCTTGGCCTTTAGGAAGCAAGATGGGTAAGCTGAATATTGTAATTACTCTGGAGGTTACCAAAGCTCACTCTCCACCCCACTGAAAACTGCTATGAAGCCTGTGCTGTAACTAAAGCTTCTTGCAGAGGCCAGGCCAAATAATACCTTGAGGTGTCTACCATGCTTATGTGTGAAGGTCAGCCATGAATTTCATGCTTCAAAGAGAGCTAGGCTGCAGTTAATCATATGCAGCTCCATATCTTCTTTTTTCTGCCTTCCTCCCAGCCCTTTATTCCCAGAGTTGTTAGGCAGCTACTATTCCCATATAACGGGAGTAGTCATGCCAAAAACATTTCTGTGCAATTACAGCTGTAATCTCTTCCTCACCCAAGCACGCCATCCTGCATTTGCCATTCACGCCAGGCCAGATCTGGGAGCATCCCACCTTCTACATGTCATGGAAGAAACCACCTTCTTTCTCATGCAGCTCTGTAACAGCTCTTCCCTGCTTTCATTGCCTTCAGTGTTGAAGGCTATAAACAGTTCGTGGAAAAAAGGCAGGGGTGGGGGAAATGGACCCCAGAGAAGCTCTGCTGAGCCCCACTTTCTCTGCAAACCCTGGAGTACATTTGTTTGTACGACTTCCAAGCCTTTGACCTAAGCGACTTAGCTGTGTGGAGACAAACCTCACTTTCACCCACGTGGGATCATCTTCCTCGCTGGCCAATGGCCATCATCACCTGTGTGCTGAGCCCATCGTGCTGGTAAATGCACAAGCGCCGACCACCCGTCCTCTGGATGCAGGAGTCACGGTTTGCTGCCGTGACTGGGCTTGTGT